>NC_090444.1:1655955148-1656293362 GCF_031143425.1 Pleurodeles waltl
TGCAAAATATATAAGTCTGCTTTCTATTTATTTGCTGAATTCTCAACCTGTGATTTAATTAATATTAGACTAATCTTTTAAATGTAAGTGTCTAGTGGGTGAATAATCATAGCAGGTACTTGTTTATGTTTTGTTTTACTAACCAATGAAGCCTTGTGTTTTATTTCATTTACTTTTATTAAGAGAAAACATGCCCGAGACTCTAATGGAGCATTGTACTGCAACATCAACTATGGCAATAGAATAGCAATCCAAGACACGGTAGAAAAACAGTTTGAAATTATAATGGCATATGAAAACATTCATTGACAATGTGTGTTTTTAATTCATTAGGATAAAGGAGTGAGTATTAAGGACAGTGGACTCTCTAGCGGATGTGGAAAAGAAGACCTGATATGAAGTACATTGTTAGTCAAGCCAAGTGCTTACTGGGGTTTGCACGTAGGACTTCAGAGATTTGTAAATTGGTGGCCAGAAAACACAGCAATATAAAATAAAGGGCTTGAAGTATCCAAATGCCAACTTCAAGAGAACAGGAGCTCCACTTGCAGAGCTGGCCTTTGCTCAGATAGCTACCCTGGGAAAACCCAAATGTATCATTCCCCAAAGCCCCTCTCCTGGTGATTCTCACATAGTTGCATAGCAACAGCAGCGCTGTCAAACCAGACCATAACAAACCAAATGTGGACATGGGTGCCAGCAACCTTCAAAGACAGAGTTTAATTAAACTTTTATTTGGACTTAGGTCAGAGGGACACTGCTGCAGGCAGCTCCTTAGCCCCTTTGAGGACTGTATTTCTTAGACCCAGCAGACAAATGCTAAAAGCCAGCCCTGTTCACAGGGCAGCAATGGGGCAGATGTCTTCAGAATCCAAGGCAAATTAGTAAATGTGGAGAGCTCATTTAATAGTTTTTAATATGAAGGGGAGGAGGCGAATGGGATGTAGAAGAGGTTATCTCGTTCGCGTGTAGTCTCTTCTGTGGATGTTTCTCTTTCTCTGGAGTTACCACAATGGCAATAGGGAGGGCAATAAGCCAACAAAAAAACGTATGCATTTACCTTTGTTGGCTGCGGCCCTCATCGGCCACTCACAACAAGTGCAACACCCACGAATCAAAAACAAACAGCTGTACATGAGAAAAGACAGAAACCAGTGTCAGGGCCAGTGATTATGTTCCCCTCTGAGTAAACCTGGACACTTACCACAAGAAGCCATGGAGACCCAAACAGAGATTGTGTACCCGCTTCCAACCTGTGCAGGACCCCGGACCGTACACCAGGAGCGAGTCAGTCTGCAGGTCTCCCAGAGCCTCCAGTAGGCCTGCCCCGAGGAGGACATTCATTGTTTTGCCCTGGGTCAGACGCCCAGTGCTCCACATGCAGGGATCATTTCCACATCTCCCCAGCTAGCTCCCACAATGTGCAGGCGAACCTTCGTTCCCAGTACATGAAGGCCAAGGGGACGGGAAGGTGGGCACGGTAGCCAGGGTTGGCTACTAGCAGGGTCGGTAGGGCTTGCATTTTCGGTTGTTTCTGATTTTTCCTGTCTCGAGCCCGGGATCACCTCTTCAGCACTGAATGATGAGCAGAACTAGGAGTATCAAAAGTAACAGATAAGTAATGGGACATTACATCACATGGGGAGATATTTACCTAGCGTGCACGATGGCATCAGTCTCTTATTTTCTCTCGAAGCTCTTTAATGTACAAAATCCTTCCTTGGAACTTTATTTATGCATGTGGTTTCCTCTAAGCTCACCACAAGTTCAAGGTGTACAGAAGCTGCAAACTATGTGCAGGTGTCGCCCTTAAGTTAATACCTCCGTCACGGGCTGACACCACCTGTGTCAGCACCGCTTCTCCAGGGCTGTGTTAATCTTGGGATTTCATCTCCTCAGCGGTGAGCCAGTCATTGAAGGGGCCCTGCACATCAGACAGAGGAAGATCACGTGACTGCATGCCTTCGCCGAAGCTGCAGCCCGAGCCCAGAGGACGGCGCGGAGCTCAGGGAAGGTCAACGCAGAACACACTCGCATCGAAGAAGGAAGACACCCGAGCCTGGAGATCAAACCGGAGACTCTTCAGTTCAAATACCAAAGCAAACAGAAAGCCTCCTATCCTATCCCAAATGCCTTCTTTGATGGGAAGGGAATTGTTCAACTGAATTTTGAACGTAAAACAGGAAATATTAATATGGTTAACTCCAATGCAGGACTTTCTCAGCTGCCGCTAAAAATCACACAATAAAATCAACAGAATGTCTCGCCTTTACATACAAAATATATCACCTTTTACAGTAATTGAAAGCTAACCAAGCCACACTGAGCACCTGCTGGCCAAACATTAGCCATGCTTAAGTAGCATTTGTGATAATGCAATTGTTGAAGTATGCATCAATCTCATTGTACAAATGATCTATTTGCTGTCCTGTATGCCTTCATACAAATAACGATAGGTATTATACAGTTCATTCCTACTGTAGTTGGCAGCTTTCAAAGGATAAAACAGCCTTCTGCACTCATGACCGTTTAGTCATCGTTTTACAGTTCTGATACGGATTTGTTTCCCATAAACATAAAAAGATATCTGCGTAGAGTAAACCTATTCTACAAACAAGCATCAACAATATGTGCTTAGAATGATCACAGTGTGCACTTTTAGAATCATTAGGCTTGGTTTTGGAATATGCTGTTTCAGGGATGTATTGTGTTTCAGTTTTTTTCTCTTTTTCCCTTAACGTTTTATATTTAAAATATACATAACAGCAGTAACTTCCCTTTTGGAAAGAAAAATGAGTCAGATGGTCCTAGCCCTTGATTATGGTGTGTAAATCTTCTGTTGAATGCATAAGGACTACTTACACTATGAAATTCATCAGTTCTGAAAGCACCAACACCTGGGAGAAGTCCAGGCAGGGATTATGAAAGGCTACAAGGGTTTATGATTCCACCAGGATTTGTGGGCCGTGTATTTGAGTGAAATGTTTGATCCCACATGTAACTATTTGGGATACTGTCAGCAGACATATCAAGCAATGCATTTTTCAAGGATTCATGTAATATAATTTTATATTATGTATCTTAAATGCTTATGTAAGTCAATCACCTATTATTTAGAGGATCATAGACATCCTTTGGGTGTGCAAATCGTTCTCGTTTATGAAGGTAGGACTAAGGATGGAACTAGGAGAGCAGTTCTAACAGAGCCAATGGAGGACTGATGCATCTGGGACAGTTCACTACTGTTTCTGATTCTATGTTACAAAGTTGTTGTGTGAATACCGGATTGATGACAATCTTACCAGTGATAGCTGCCAAAGCTAATCAGGAAGTTGTATTACTACTGCACATGCTGCAGCATTGAGACATTGAATTTGCGAGAGGTTTTTCAGCTCAACTCAGCAGCATCATTGTGATCACTATGGTCTGTCTGTATGAAAGCTGATAATTGTGCCAATGTCGTTATGCACCATGACGCATGTTTGCTGTTTCATGTATGAAATATTTTACTCCTTAAAGTGATTGTCATCCAACCCAACTCATGCCCACGAATGACAGCAAGACCAGCCAGTGAAAAACGCCTTCACTGTTCTCTATAAGCTTTGGGGCATATTTAAGAGTCCCCAGCATGACCGGAGTGTCACTTTCAGTTACACTCCGGTGGCACTGTGCACTGCACCATATTTACAAGGTGGCATAAAGCCACTTTTTGTGGCTTAACTCCACCTTGTAAATACGGCCCCTTCACATGCAACACTTTGCGTGGAAGGGGTGTGCAATGGGTGTTGCTGTGGGCGTGCCATAGCAACACCCATTGCATTTTGATGCTGCCCCAGATTTATGAGTTTTCGTAAAGCTGAGGCAGCACCAAAATCGAACGCCACCCCATGGGTGGTGTTAGAGTGACACAACGAGGAGTAATGCTTTCATTTCTCCTTGTTTTTTGCTCTTTCTATGTGGGCTGGTTCTGCAGCACACATAGAAGGAGCAAATCGCCATTGAAGATTGTTTATGTGGAGGAAGGTGTCCCTTCTTGCACAAAACAATTTCCCCCTCAACACAGCCATCCTTACACTATGGTGCAAGGGTGGTTGCGTTGGCGTGTGGTAGCAAATTTTGCGCTGGCACAGGGGGGAACACAGGAGTGCACCGTATTATTGTAAATACGGTGCATCCCTGAGTTTTGTAAATGACGGTGCTCGACGCTGCGAAATTTGGCATAGCGGCGCGCACTGTCATTTTCACCTAAAACTGCCCCTTTGTTTTCGATGGGCCTATGTAACTTTCTGTCTTCTATCCTTATGGCAACTTTAATACAGGTTGATTTTTTTCCCAAAAGTATATGTTCTATTTATTTAGAACTTGATTAACAAGTAAAGTGCTTACATACCACTTGGTTATGGTGTGCTGTACAAATGGTTTAAATAAATTAATCTATAAGTATACTTCTTGACCTTCTCACACTAACCTACTAGTCCCAACTTATGTAGGTGAAAGGTGCTACCTTGAATTAAGAATTACTTTCCTTTTAGCTAGACAGTGAATTATGAAAAATCTATTTGAAGTATTTGTGGATCTTGCGTAGAAACTGCATTCATTTTACTTCTGATATGATCACAATGGCTCAGTATGCCAAAGAAGCACCTCGATGTGTGACCAAAGAAATGCGTCTATGATGTTTAGAAATAAGACTTGAGCATAAACCTTGCCCAGGCACCCTCTCAGGAACTGCTCATAATCTGGCAACAGCAAGGAAAGATGGTACTAATGGTGACATTCGTTGCACGGTGAAGTTTTGGAATTGCTGCAATCATTTACGGGTTGAAATGATGATAAGAAGTAGAGAGACCTCATAGTGAACGTGAGTGATTGGTATGGAGATGGGAGAGGCATAGATGCATGCCTCTCAGATGCTAGTGAGTACTGAAGACAGTTGTTCTGCATTACTAAAAATTGCCCAGTGCATTTGTTGACGCTCTCATCTTTCGAAAAACACCAGTGATGTGCAACACAAAGGATGTTTGTCACTGCTGTTTTTTTGTTAGGAACAAGCAATAAATACTTTGATCAGACATTTTGAGAGCTTAATGCTAAGGTTGAAAATAAAACACTATACACAGATACCATAGTGTTTCTGACTGTGCCAAAATGGCAGTGGCATCTAGCTCTCAGCTGTAAGGATAGAACATGAGATACACAGAAGATATGCATTGGCAAAGCCACTATGGCTGGCCTTAATAAGCTGGTGCGCTAATTCGTTTTTGACATTTTTTTAGTGCAAGCATATGCCAAAAATGCCATAACCTACATGCAACTACCATATGCTCATGTTTTAATGGTGATTTGTTTTAAAATAACAAGTCTTTCAGTTCCTGGAAATTGGCCACTGGTGCGCGCTTTCACATCTCACGATAATGTCTCACAGCTTCTTTCGCTTGCTGCGGAGACTTGAAATTTACTGCAGCACTCTTAAAAGTCCATTGTGGGCAGCACGGTAGAGTGCACAGTGTGCAACCAGCTCCTTACTTGTACTCTGAATTTTCCAGTTGTTTAAATAAGGTTGTAACCGGATGCACACTTCAACTTCCATGCTGTTACCTCCTCCTTAACAACTCATTTAACAACCACCATTTTGACCGGCGTCTTCTACAAGCACCAGATTCAGAGGAGACAGCAGGTCCCAGAAGGCACCGGGTCCCATCAGGCAGTCCATGCCCACTTGCACACCAGCACTGACTTGCGCTTAAAATCGCTTACCTTCTTCCGCAGCGCAGGACGCTACAAGCGCCACATTCATGGGATACCATAGGTCCCAAACGGCACCGGGCCCAGGAGTCGGTCTCTGCCCACATGCACACCGGCACTGAGTTGCGCTTAAAAGCACTTTCCTTCTCCCGTAGTATAGGACGCGCCCGGGCCATGCCCGGGTGAAGCGCAGGCCAAGGCCGGGCCCATTCACGCCCGCCGGAGCCCCAAGGAGGCTGAACTGGGCCACCCCTCCAGCATTTTCCATCAAGTACACTTTGTAGGCTCTGCCGCAGCTGCTGTATCTTGGTGGGGGTTGTCTTACTGATTTAGCTGATCATCCAGGGCCTACCCATTTATTACATACAACACTGTTCATGGGTAAAAGGAAGGCAACAGAGGGCGGGGCTGGGGTTGCGCAAAAGAAAAAACAGAAAAAGCAGAAGCATGCAGCAGATAATTGTGTGATGGAAAGGATTGATAATCTCTTATTTGAATGTGAGGAAATATTGACTTCTTCCCCTGATAGTGCTCCCAAATGCACTCAGAACGTGTGCTCCTCTATAAATTTGGGGGTGAACTACAGGAAAATTCCTGATATGTTTAAAAAACAAGAGCTGCAGGACTCGGTGTCTGTAGGGAAGGGTGTGGCATGTTGCCACTTACACTACATTGTCTTGGGCAAACAAGTCACCACTTGACGGCAGTGATGTCCTGCTTTGTAACAACTGCTTTAGACCCTTAAGTGACACTCTAGATTTACACAATGATCCTGTCATAGGAACTATGGCGGGTGAGACAGCAGGCACAATTGTCACTCCTAATGTGGCTGAGGCTCAGTATATTTCCCACATACAAGACCTAAAGTCAGGTGGCCGAGCTTAAATCTATGGTAACTATCTTAATCTCTATGATCAAACAGATGACCCCATCACAGGGGACGACCACCCTGGATTGCGTTCACAATCCTGCACCTAGCTCCTCAGGCCCTTTGGCTATGTTATCTAAATTGCCCTTGTCAATCTGTAATAAGAATTTTACCCCACCACCTGAACCACCGCGGTTAGCTCGGTCCCTTGTACTGGACAATGGCCAGCTGGTGGCAGACTGGGGAATCTTCAGCAGGTCCCCATGTGGAATGGTCTGGGCATGGTTAAGGAACCAATAGTCTGTTGTAAATCTTCTAGGCCTGTGGATAACAATGCTTCCAACTGTGTTATACACTCTGTTGCTGACATGCCTAAACTTGCCAATACCATTTTGATGGTTAATGTACCCAAGCTACATTTGGGCGGCACCTAAGGAAGGTGGGGAATCTGTCAGAAACAAGGCAAATCATTGGATATGTCATGTGAGAGGCTGTCATTCTGTGATTCGTGAGGATATAATTGAGGCACCTAGGAGGCTAGATCCTGTCACACATTATGATATGATTGAACTGACATTTAGGGACAAGAGTATGGTAGATAATTAGGTGGCTTTAGTTGCTAGAACATGTGCACCAAAGCATTCCTGTATTCAGTTTAAATACCGTAGGCTTCCATTATATCACAGCGCTCGATTTGCCTCTCATCTGGGGAGTAGTCCATCTGGTTTAAATGAGAATGACTGACTTAGAGCACCATCTGAAATCCCACTAGATCACTCATCTATGGTTTCTGCCTTGTATGATGCAACCAGATCCGGGACTAGTGCCTCCTCCATTCCTGTCTCTGAGCCCAAAAGCTCCTCTACTCTTGTCAGTTAACTCAGAACCAGCTAGTTTATTGTGCTAATATTACACTCACATTTAAGTCAGCACAGCAAAATGCTGGGGTGCGCTTCATTTCTTGGAATGTGGCATGTTTAAGATCTGTTGTTTCCTTACCAGCTTTTACTTCATTCATCGACTATGATGTCTGTCTTTTTCAGGAAACATGGGCATTCAATTAGCTTTTTATGTCTGGTTATTTGAATTTTTATATTCCAGCACTCCCTAGTAAAAGGGGTAGACTCCCTGGCGGTCTAATTACATTGGTTAGAACAACATTAAATTGCCGCCTATCACAGTTATCAATTGATTCTCCTGATGTACTAGGCATCCAGCTACTATTTGGGTCAAATAGTGATTATTATTAATATCTATGTAAGAGGGGTTGGGGGGCTTGGCCTCCGATACCCTCTGCATCTTGTAAATGTTCCTTGGGTGTGTCCCCGGCACTTCAAAATCATTATGGCAGGTGATTTTAATGTCACTTGTGAGCATCTTGAAGGGGATGCTCTTGGGTTTACAAACGAGAAGGATCATGTGTTGTCTGTTTCTTCTCTAGATATTTCTCCCACTAAAAGGTGGTTGCGAGTAGCTGTACAGCTAAAAGCCTTGACCATAGAATTTGGGATCAGAGCACTCAACAGCAGGACCAAATCAGAATTAAAGGGCCATCACACTTATAACAAAGTTAATCATACAAGTAGAATCGACTAATGTCTAGCTGATCTAAGATTGTGGCCTTCAGTCATTGATATGATAGTCACTGAAAGGATAGAGAACGATCATAACCAACTCTCTGTCCAAATGCTTGCCTTGTGTAATCAAATGCCTATGTCTAGCATTCCTACTATACCACTAATGGACATCACTATGACCAATGATAAACGCCACTTAAAGTGGCATCAGGTTGTAGCCCTGCCAGACATTTAACGTTCTGTGAGTGCTGTCCTGAGGACTTTGTTGTTGCACTTAGAGGTGGGCCTCATAACCAATAATGAGCAACTAATAACATCTCACACCCTATGTTTTGAGAACATCGTGGCCCACTTTATGTCAGGCAGGAAAACATCCCAGGGTCAACTAGGAATGTCGGACTTCAAATAAGCTATTGGTTAAAGCTGTTAAATCTAAGGATATAGTTTCCATTCGTATAGCTAGAAAGACGTATAAGGCTGTCATTTGTAAAGCTAAACGCGAGCAGGAAGAAAAGTGGTGGGCTGCTCTAAACGATGCATCACTTGAGAAGAACTGTATAAAATTCTGGTCCTTGGCTTCTCGTGGTTCTGATAATGGCATACTGAACGTAAAAACTAATATTGCTGCAGCAGAGTGGGTAGAGCATTTTAATCAATTGTACTCTGCCACCTATTCTAGTATGGCATGTGAGGCCTGTTCTGCCACTATTGACCAACCACCTAACTCTTCAATCAATACATCAGGAATGTGTAAAGCGCACTACTCAACCGTGCGGGTCTCAAGGCGCAGAGGGGGGAGAACAGGGAGGAAGGTGCTGCTACTGCTCGAACAGCCAGGTCTTAAGAAGTTTCCTGAAGGTAAGGAGGTCTTTGGTCTGGCGAGAATGATCTACCGCCGGTTGTAGTTCTGCAGACGCGTGGGACGGTTGTGAGGGCGAGGTCGGCGGAGCGGAGATGCCGGCTCGAGGTGTAGAAGGAGAGCAGTCTGTTGCAGTATTCTGGTCCGGTGTTGTGCAGTGCTTTGTGAGCGTGGGTGAGGAGTTTGAAGGTTATTCTCTTGTTGACTGTGAGCCAGAGCAGGTTTCTCAGGTGGTCTGTGATGTGGCAGTCGCGGGGGATGTCCTCTTCAACTTCACAATTGTTTACACTTTCTGATGTTGTGCACTCATTCAGCACGTTCAAGCGCAGCAGAGTGTCTGGTCTGGATGGTGTTCCAGCAGATTTGTTTTTGACTGATATGGATGCCTAGTCGAGATATATTGTTATTATATCCAATGTAATAGCGGCGGGGGCAACAATTCCTGATTAATGAACGGGTGCTGTTGTTGTATATATCCATAAAAAAGGTGATAGATCTTTACGCTGCAACTACAGGCTTATTAGTTTATTGGACTGTGTGAAAAAGTCTTCTGTCACTGCCTCTTGGGTAAGATCCAGGACTGGATGTCTGAACATGATATACTTAGTCCATTAGAAGCTGGATTTCGCAGTAAAATTTCTACTATTGATCAAGCCTTTAGGTTTCTTCTCTTATACTGGAAACTGTTTTTTATTGGCAAGGGCAATTTGTATTAGTACCTACTAATAAGCTGTGGGAAGTTCTCTCTGACATGGCAATGCCCTCCCATGTTCTTTTCTCACTAATTCATTTTCATGAGGGCAACTATGCACGTATTAGATGGGGTGACCAGGGGCAGCTTACCGACAAAATTCCAGTGTTAAGAGGAGTATGACAAGGTTTTGTCCTTGCTCCGACTTTGTTTTCATTATATATTAATGATATTGTTTCCTTTTTAGCCAAGGTGGAGGTAGATGCATAATCCATAGGCACATACAAAGTCCCTGTTATGTTATTTGTGGATGACACTCTTTTGATCTCCCCAGCTCCGAGCGGCTTACAGAGACTCCTAATGCTTTTTGAGGAGTTCTGCTCCTCTTGGGGTTTAGAGATCAACAGTTCTAAAACTAAATTTATGTCATTTAATCCTCACAGATCTTTTAAAGGGAAGATTACACTTGGAGGCACCCGACTTGCGAAGGTGAAATCTTTTGGTTACCTTGACTTAATGAAATCAGATACATCAAAGAATCATTATATTTTCTTGGTCTTCGTGAGCTCTGGGACTGTTCAGCCACTGCTTCCTTCCCTTCGAAGTTTGCCGTAAAAAAGCAATATTGGATTGTGGCAGATTCTGAGAAGTTGCGTGTAGCGATCCGTTCTAAGTTGTCGCATGTCAATTTGAAAGATGTGTGTAGATATGAGGAATTTGGGGGTGGAATTTCGGCCCCTAAGGACAGGAAGTTGTATTTCCAGTTTCACACAGGGACCTTACCATTCAGATCATTTACCAGTCATTGGTCTTCGGAGGGGGTAACCACTTGTCCAGCCTGTAATGCCCCCATTGAAAATCTGTCCCATGTCTTCTTTGCTTGTCCTGTTGTACTGTCTATGCAATCCCGCGCAGGAAGTGGCTTGCCCCTGCTTGCAGACTGCTGGGCATTCATATGAATTCTGTTGTGCTGTGAATTCTTAGAACAGACACCCACCAGGTTTTGGTCACTGCTGTTGCTAGGTTTCTTGAAGCCATGTGGATTCTTAGAACAAAAAAAATATTTTCACTCACATGATGCTATATTTCCATGAATAGTTTTTAATGCAACTTAAGGATGTTTTTAAGATGAGTATTACGGTTTTTAGCTTCTTTTGTAAAATGTATAGTCATGGAATTTTATATTTATACTTCATTTTTGTGTTATTTTGTGCTTTAATGCCCTAGTGGAAGAAATAAAGTTTTAAGAAAGAAAGAAAGTTACACTATGCATTTTATTATTGTTTGTGAAAGAGTGGGGAGTAAATCACCACCTAACCTAGCACTCAAATTGGAGGAAGCCACAGTCCTTTACACATTACCTTATAAATGCAATATTATCAAGGAGGTTGAATGTAAATCACACTTTCTGTAGGCAAAATACACCACTTCAGCTTTGCCACTCAAGAAACTATTTTTAGGTGGAAGTGAATAATGTGCACAGGGTTTGTTCAGCCACTCACACTGAAGGTAGCCAATTGGCCAAGTGGGCCAACCTATTACCCCATGGCGTACACTATGCAGGCAGAAGCAAAAAGACAATGAAACAATACCAATGGATGACAACCACTGCCCCTTATATATAGGGCAAATCATTTAATGTTCCTGTGCCTAAGAAATGTAATGTGTGAAATGTAATTTTGTAATACCCGTTTGATAAACATGACCTAGGATCATCTCCTAATCCCTTACCTATATTGTACAATGCTTCTTTTCTGCCTAGCTAGCTTTGTGACATATACATACCAATTCAAACTTAGATGTATGTATATTATGTATTAATTTTTGGGAAAACAATGGTCTGGTGAGACAGCCAATTATATGTCAAATGCCTGACTTAAAAAATTAGGTAAGGCCTGTCTTTTTCCATTAAAGATGGACAATTTTTAACTTTTTCTTTTTCAGGTGGTTGCTTCAAGTACAAATGGCAATCTTTGACACACTGTGCAAGCTTGCTTGATTTCAGTGGGCTAATGGAACATATCGCATCGTTTCATTGGCACTAAGCACTAAGGCCCTGATTTATACTTTTTGACGCTAAACTGCGCTAACACAGTTGAGCATCAAAAAGTATACCGCCAGCTAGCGCCATTCCGAGACGCCAGCCGGCGTCTTATTTATGGAATGGCAGATTCTGGCACAAAGGGTGGGCTAACGTCATGAAGAATGATGTTAGCCGGGTAGGGGTGGCGGTATGGGAGAAGGGGGTTTTGCACCAAAAAATTACGTTAGGCTGGTTAGAGTAAAAAAAGATGACTCCAACCAGCCTAGCATAATTTCTTGAAGCAAAACCTACCATACGACATGACTCCTGTCTTACAAAAAACCGGAGTCATTTCCACCAATCCAACGGCCAGCATAGGGGACAAGGGTCCCCTGGGTTTGGCCATTGCACCCAGTGCCATGTATGGGGGCTCATTTCAGGGCCCCCAATGGCACTTAAAAAAAATCCAAAAATACTTACCTCTACTTACCTGGGATGTTGTCCCCCATCCTCCGCTGTCCCTCTGGTGTGGGTAGGGGTGTCCTTGGGGCATGGGGAGGGCACCTCAGGACTTATTTCATGGTGTTTCACCATGGAAATAGGCCCAAAGGTCCCCTAATGCCTGCCCTGATCCAGGCGTTAAATAATGGCGCTATTTAGGCCCACCTCCCTCCCGTGCACCATTTTTGCACGGGAGGATAAGTAAGGCGCATGACCCTTAGAGTCCTTTTTTGACCGGGAACGCCTACCTTGCATCTCATTGACACAAGGTAGTTTTCCGCAGGCAAGAAATAACTTTAACTCCAATATTTTGGCGCTAGACGGGTCTAGTATCAAAATATAAATATGCAGTTAAGTTTACACTGAAATAGCGTAAACAGAGTATAAATATGCCTGCAAGTACTTAGGGCCTGATTTAGATTTCAGCAGATGGGTTACTCTGTCACAACAGTAACCGATATCTCGTCTGGCAAAATATAAATCCCATTATTTCCTACGGGATTTATATTTTAGTGGATGGGATAGTAACGTGTCTACTGAAATCTAAATCAGGCACTTAATTGGAGAAAATTTACAAATGAAGATTTGTTGCTATCACTACCCTAATGTGAAGGGTGAATTCCTGCCTGGCCACAGTGATGGTACTTAGGGCCGTGGCTCAGATTAAGTTGGTGCATCTGATTCAAAGCACATGTGAATGAGCTCCTAGTATTCCTGGGCCTGTTGGTGTTCAATGGGGTGGCTTCAGATCATTCTGCTATTTCTAAAACTGTGGTATCTCTGTCAGTGTGAACACAATAATTAATTTGTTTGGAGTCTCATTATGAGTCCGAGGACCTCTGCCGTCTTCCCCAATGCCATTTGCAAATGCTCAATTTATTTTTCTTAATGGTCTAGATAAGAAAATGAACTAAGCATTCAATGTGTAAGATTACAGATATATAGGTCTGCTGTTCAATGCCAGTCTCCATCTCTGGTTTCCTAGCTATTCACAAAGGGTTGCAAAAGGAAGCATAGCTCATGTATAATAATCTCTGGCCTTAACTATTTGGGGAAACTCCTATCGCTGGTACCAGGATCAGACTAGGTTGAGAAATAGACAAGGGCACCAAAATAGAAGTGGCCCCCATTATCAAATCAGAAAGCCAAAAACGCTTCAAGTTATTGAAGACTGCTTGGATTTATGCTTACTACAGGTAATATTTGTTTTAATATCAGAGAAATCAAGTGTACAAATCAACCCAGCGGACAATAAAACAGGCTCACAAACAGACAAAATACTGATCCAGACATTGACCTGTCAGACTAGCCCTTCAGGAGCTGCGTGATTGCCCTATACGTGGATGTGACCCTCTGCGGTACAATGGTGAAAAATCTACACAGATTAGGAGATACACAAAGATAAATTTGTGCAAAAGAGCTAGTACCAGTGCAATGTCACATGTAGATTATTGTGATTTCTTCTATTTGGTTCTGCCTCATCCTGCCCTAGCAAAACTCAAGCACCATCAGAATATGCCTGTAGGAAGTGTTTGGTGCTGAAATAAATTCAGGTATGTCTCAGATACCAGAGAAACCTTCATTTCTATCAGAAATGATTGTTCCATATTGGCTAATAAGAACATTGTATCCTAAGGACACTCTATTGGCCAAAGTGTCTAAAAGCTCAGACTAGTAGAAGGTCCTTTTGGCTTTTTGGTTCAAAGATTTGACACAGTCTATCATCGAATATCTGTGCAATTCAAAAGGACTTTGGATTTAAAAAAGCAGCCCGGTCCTGTCACTGAAGTATTAGGTGCATATTTACACAGAAGTGGCCCAGTGCTGCACTGTGCCAAAGCTGGCACTGCGTCACTGCTGAAACGCAGAGATGCACTGTATTTACACAAATACGGCGCATCCCTGTGCTAAATTTAGCTGCCAGCGCCAATGCAGTTAAGCTTGCAAGTGCAAGGGTGTCTGTGTTGAAGGGAATGATTGTTAAGTGCAGGAAGTTGTCCCTTGCTGCACATAAACAATCATTCAGAGTGTCTTGCTCTTTCTATGTGTGCTGCAGAATGGGGTTGTGCCACAAGTAGTAAGTCATATTTAAAAACTGACGCAGCTGTACAAATGCATAATTTTTTTAAGTATTGCATGGGGCAAATACTGTGCTGAATCCAGGTTGGTCAGGCAAGAATTAGTATATGCATTGTAAGAGCTCCCATGTAAAATCCAATGCAACTGTAATATTTAACAGTATAGCACTGTGTCAAGCATTGTGAAGTAGTACAATGCAATGAGAGAAATGCACCAGAGTTGCTGTGCATCTTCAACCCGGGTGTAGGAAATGACACAGTAGCTGTGGTACAAATTACTCACATTCACAGTGTACTCTGGCAAGCTCAACTATGCCATGGAAGTCATTAGACTACAACTGGAAGTAGCTAGGTCACAACCACATAGGCAGCAAAGGAGGAATTAGCGTGTTTTCTAGCAGCGCATATCCCTCATTGACCTCAGGGAAGAGGAGGTCATACAGTTCTACTGACTGGAAGAGGGAGTCCATCATGAAATTGCTGGAGAAGATAGCAACAAGCATCCAGCCAGCAACTGAAAGGATCAATGCCATTCCAGCACACTTAAAATAGGTGGCTGTGCTATACATGTCGGCATGAGGATCCTTCCAAATCACATTGCCCCGATCAGCTGGCATTTCACAAGGAGCATTTTCTGGATTTCTTCCATCTGTTTTGTATCCTATCATAAAACTCATAACCCCTGCATTACTTTTCACTATGTAGTGCAGGGGGCGTCACCCCCGCAACCCTGGCTCCTGCTATGTCACAGGGTGCCCATCCTGTTTGCTCCCCAGTTGAACACCGGCCCTAGGGGTGAAATTTTGGCTCCTCGAGGGTGGCAGGGCAGCTCACCTCCATCCTTAAGCAGCTTCCAGGAGGTGGAAGATGTAGGCACTTCCTGAAAAGTTTCCAAGGAAATTGATGATGATTACATGATGGTCCACTATTGCTGGTACATTTACTGAGTAGTTGAGCTTGCCCCGAGAATGCCACCTCCCCAGGCTCCCGCAGTCCCTGGGGCTGTGGGGAGGCAGGTGGCCCCCACGTTAGTGTACATTAGTGCCCTGGGAAGGTGGAGGTCCCCGAGGCTGCGGGGGGTAGCCCCCTGCATTAGTTGTGATAAGTACCCCAGGGAGGGGGTGGTCCCTGGTGTGCTATTATATTTATATATATATATATACAAACAAGGGTTGTCCTCTATGAAAGCGCACTCCCACCAGGTTATGTATTAGGGAATATGGCAAAGCCAGCAACTTACAGTGAATTCTTTTGACATTTTCATTATTCCTGGCCTTAAATTTTCTTTCATCTCTGGACACGTTTCTGGGTTCATCGCTTCATCAGCAGAGAAACGTAATCTGTAGTGTTTCACTTCAGTAGGTGCAGCCAATGCTGAAAGTGTTCCAGACATCTCCTCCCTTGTTCAAAGACCAAGTGCATGGCTGCTCAGCTGGTTTTAATTGCAGGCACCTCATTACTCTGTTAAATACCAGTTCTGCCCCAGTGAGCCTCTAATGTGAGTTGAAAAGTGCATTCTGGTAAGGTAGTCCTGCACATTTTATAATATTTTCCCAAATGGGTTGATGGAGCATAGCAAAATAATAAAACAGCGTTCATTACCTAAAGTAGGCAGATTCAATGTAAAATCTACCGGTTTGCTAAAAGTGTCTTAACCTGCTGCTAAAAATGTGACGGTCCATTAAGTCACACAGACCTGCTTCTATATGCAGTGGTGCTGCCTTCCCAGCTGGACAGGCCGGTAATTCAATGAAAATAAGGGTTGTCCTCTTTGAAAGCGCACTACCAACAGGTTATGTATTAGGGAACATGGCAAAGCCAGCAACTTCCAGTGCATTCTTTTGACATTTTCATTATTCCTGTTCTTATATTTTCATTTATCTCTGGACACGTATTTCTGGGTTCATCCCTTCATCAGCAGAGAAAAGTAGTCTGTAGTGATTCACCTCAGCAGATGCAGCCAATGCTGTAAGCGTTCCAGACATCTCCCTTGTTTAAAGACCAAGTGCATGGCTACTCAGCTGGTTTTAATTGCAGGAACCTGATTACTCTGTTAAATACCAGTTCTGCCCCAATTAGTTAATGAACTCTGTTTTTATTATTTCACTTGGCTTCATAGATATATAGATATAGATATAAATATAATTTAGTGGTGGGGTTGCCACTAGGTAGTTATAGTTAAGACTTAATTTTGATAGAAAAAGCATTTTGTAGACTTGGCTATATCTTTGGCACCGCTTGACAAATCTTCATGAAATGTTCCCAAAAAAGGTTTCCTCTAGGATCTTGTTGTAGATGGAAAGTTTCAAGATGATCAGTTAAGTGTGGACTGAGAAAAAATGGGGGGCAAAAAAGCGTGTTTCCCATGTAAATTCCAATTGAGATTTTTAGACACAACTACAGCCCAACTGCTGGACACAATTACATCACATTTGGCAGAAAGGTAGCCCTTGGTCCAGGAAGCACTCCTTTCATTATTTAGTGTAAATACATTCAGTAGTTTTCCAGATATTCAAGGAAATCCACATTTGTATATCTAGGTGTGCAATTATTCACAGATTCTCCCAATCTCGTGCAGGGGTCTGATTGGCTTCAACTAGGAAATGTTGGTAGCCATTTTGGGACTGTGACTCAGCCCAGTCCCAAACAGAAGATTATAAATAAAGAAAAGATGGGTCAGGATATAAATACCCTGACCCCCTAGCCTCGGTACTGGGGTTCCCCAGGGACCCCACCAAGGCAAAAGAGCATGTTTTAAAAAAACGTTTTTCTGTGAAATTGAAGAACGGAGGGGGCACACAGGGCCCCCCTCCAAAAGGCTTTCTCATGCTCCAGGGACCACCACCTCCATGAGGCTTCTTAAAAAAATATCAAGAGGGAGCTGCGGAGACCACTTGGGGCCCTGGGGACCACCACCTCCTTGGGGCTTTTACTAAAAAAGAAGGTGTGCTGCACGGATCACCCTCTGAGGGCTTTCATATGGCCTCTGAGAGCTTTCATATGACCCTTGGACCACCACCTCCCTGATGCTAATAAGACAATAATTCAGGGGACACCCAGCCCATAGGAACCACCACCTCGCCGGGTCAAAATACTACTTTTAAAACAGGGTGGGGCCATGTGGCCCCCCTCCCGGGCCACATACAGCCCCAGAGACCATGACCTCCTCTGGGCTAGCCTTTGTAAGAGAAAGGAGGTAGGCCAGCCGGTCCCCCTCCTGGACCCATTAATGGCCCTGGGGACTGCCTCCCTCCAGGGAGGGTTCCTGCTATCTCTTGAGGTGCCCATCCTCATGACACAGTTGTTTGCTTTTGCTTGGCAGGAGCTATGATGTCTCCCACTAAGCAAAAGCAAAGACTAATTCTGCTTCCAGCAAGAGGGAGCTGCCAAAATACTCCCACTTGCAGGAAGCAGAGTGTTCATCTGTTTCCTCGCCTGCAGTCATGCAGGCGGGTAACAGATGAAATATTGCTCCCACATGGAGAGAGCTGCATATTTAGCAGCTCTATGCATGGAGGATCAATGCTGGCTCCGGCAGGAGTTGGGGAGCCGGCTGGGACTGTGGGGGCCTTGAGCCCCCACCTCTGTCCCACCTATGGAAGATGCTGGAGAAAAAATAACATTGGCAAATTTACAGACACACAGTGTCACTTTAGACATTTCCTCAGCATCCTTTATGTAGCTGTAGTATAGGAGATACACTATACATTTACCCAATGAGGTAGCACTCACTAATTGGTCAGTAGAAAATACTCCAGTTGGGTAGACATTTTGCACTCTTCTTTGATAAATACACAGGACAAGATTCATTCTGGCATGATGCTCATTTCACAGAAATTAAACCTCAACGGGAAGTACATATAGATCTAAACAAAGCAGGTGCCCTAGTTGAAACTCCAATTTTGCACGAGTTGAAACTTCTTGTGCATGGCCAAGGCAAAACAAATGTGTTTTCTCTGCATTTCCTCTCTGTAATCCTTGATAAAGGTGTGACGTGTGGGTTCATCTGCTGCTGAGACCATAGATTGTGTCCTCCCTTTTAAAAACTTAAAGTATGTAAAATGGCCTAGAGGGCATGGGCCATATATGTTAGTGGTATGCAAAATCTTCCCAACCTTTACCCAGGATAATGCACAGCTTACTAAAAGGCCTCCCGAGTGAGTTTCCCACCAATTTTGGAGACACACTCTTGATGCACAGGAATATGATTGCATCGCCACTAAATTAAGAAGCACCTACTCCTGTGAAGTACAAATCATCCTCACACCTTGCACATGGCCAAGGCAAGTCGAGAGTGTTTTCCCAACAGTTCCACCTTGAAAAGTTAGTTGAAATCCTTGATGGAGGCGTTTGCATTGTTTCTCCTTTGAGCACAATGTCATATGTAGTGATACTAGCAGCATGTAAAATTACCTAGAGGACCGCCCTATATACACTAGTGGTATGTTATGTCTTCCCACTCTTTTCTGACGGAGATGGACAGCTAACTAAAATGCCCCCCAAGTGCATTTCCATCCGATTTTGGATTTGCTTTCTTGATGCACATCAGTATGATCACACCTTCACCAAAGAAGCACTTCATGCATGGTGTTGGGTTGGGTGATTATAGAAGGTATACCGCAGGGCCTGGTCAAAGGCCAGGCCTTGTGGCCAACCCCTGCCGTGCACAGCCTAAGGACATGTGTGGCGCAGGTTTGGTACGTTTAGGGGGTTGCCCACAGGGCAGGATGCATGCCAGGTTCTGTGGCCAGCTCCACTGTGCACGGTCAAAGGCCATGTGCAGTGGTGGTTGAATTGATGTAATTAATTAAAATTACTTAATGTTAAAAAAATGGAAACTCACTAAAAAAAACAAAGGTTACAGAGACGTTATAGTTAGGAAATAGAATTGAAAAAACAAAAGAAATTCACGTAAAAAAACAAGGGTAACAAAGATGTTATAGTTAGGCCCACATTTCAAATGCGAAAGACATAGAAATTCAGCAATTATAGTTAGAGTTATTTCAAGTAACTGTGACTCATGCCCTAAGGGAACTATAGCTTGCACCCTCACCATGCACTGCTAATTACCCCATATATTACATCAGTCATAACATTGTCTATGGCATCAATGAAATTATAACTGACACATTTGCAATTAAATTATTGATGAGGAAACTGCATGGCATGGGTGTGATTTATAGTTACTTTAGGGCACGAGTTATAGTAACTTGAAATAGCTCTACATATCTGTGTAATACTTGCATTTTCATTATAAAGGCATGCATGGTGAAGGCATATGCATGTTAAAATTTTGCGTGGTAAATGTATGTGTGGTAAAGGCATTTGCATTGTAATGGATGCATGGCAATGGTATTGCATGGTAAAGATTGAGTTCTGAGTTTTATATTATTGATTATCTTTCGTGTGAGCAGTGAGATATTCACATTAGGTATGGCTTCTGTCATCTTTAGTTAGCAACATTTATGTTGCTCAATGGAACAGTGTTTTGGCCTCACAAGCCTCTCAAATCCAATTCATAGGTGGTGAGTATTTGTCTGCTTGTTAAGAAATGAAGCTTGTTGACTGAAGTTACATTGAGAAATTGCACATCATACCAATGCAAAGGATGTAGTTGGTCCCTCTGGAAAGAAATAGAAATATGTTACAAAGATTCCATAATTGAATATGAAATAAGTTATTTCTGTTCCATTCAGTCAGTATTTTTTTTCACTTTTAAGTACACAGGGAAATGTGGAATATGTGTTTCTACAAGTTCAACTATTGTTGCTTTTCACATGGCAATATATGTACATTGATCACATAACCTCAATATTGATTAGGAGACCTATTTGTGAAAATTACACACACCGCAACACAGCTCGGCAGCTTACATTTCTGGTCTCTACCTGTATTCATGCAAAAGTGGCTGCCTAGCATGACTGCGGGGACCACTGCACCATGTAGCAAGGGTGCCTGCATTTGGAAAAACCATCAGTTTGAACAACAACATTAGCCAAGATACATGATGCACCATATATTGTTATAACTCACACTACCTTGCTGTACTGTTTTGCATGCAATCTGTGCATTATTGCACTCTGGTGGACATATTTCACAAATACAACACTACAAAACAAGTCACCTTGCTGCACAGCATCAAACAGGAAGGGCATGTATATGCAATAATTCCCATTTTTCAGGTAAACCCTGTAGTTTCCTAGCACACAACACACACAGTCACCTCCAGACTCTACAATACAAGAAGCTAAGGGACCATCTCTGAAGTGGATAGTCTGCTTCGTAATTAGAAGTATGTAATAGCTCAGGCTTACTCCATTCCCTCAGAACACAAGGTACTCATCTGCAGTGCCCTGTAAAGCTCATCACTCTGCCCCACTCACTTAAACTCATACATGATTCCTCCCAACCAAGCATCATTCAGACCCAGGGGCTCTACATCATCTCTTACACTGATGACACCCAGACCATACAATAACTCTCAGGAGACACCAACACCACCAAAAGTTTCTATAATATGCCACTGACCATCATGGCTCACTCTATGTGAGATAGCTCAGACTCAGTCTGACAAGATAGGAGTGATAATATTCCACAACACAAACTCCCTCTGGGTGTTCAAAGAACAAGGCCAAAACCCCTCACCCGCCAAGCACCCCAAAAACCGGTCCATCATCTTGGACATCAACCTCACCATGACAGATCAAACACCTGCACCAGCTTTCACATATTTTGCATGTTCAGAAATGTCTTCATTTGGCTCTCTCCTGACACCTGTAATATCAACCCAAGGCCCTCATCACATGCAGACTGTACCACACCAATACCCCCTACCACAGCATCTCTGCATAGATGCTACACAAGGAGCAAACTATCCAGCACACCACTGCCAGACTATTACTCTATCTACCTTGTAGAACGCACATCACACCTCAGCTCAGACAACAGGAATTGGTACCCTTTCAGACACACTGCCAGTTCAAGATGCTCACCTACACCCATGAGGGATTACACTATCAGGGACTCAACTAGTTCACCCACCATCAACACTTCCACCAACCAATTATGAACCTCCACTCTGCATCAGTTGCACTCACCCACATACCCCATATCCATGTAAGCAAAACGGAAGGTAAGGTGTTCACTTATGTGGCAGGCTACACCTGGAGCAACCTCCCCAGCACATGAAGTCATCTGTGCCAAAAATGGATTTGTAATAGGAACTGTACACCTGGCTCTTCATGTAATCCTACTTGCAGAGCATGCACCTACTCAGCACCTGGATAACCTTTATGGTGCCACATTGACCCTCTGCAAAGCCACATTAACTGAATTTACATTGCTGAACTGTTATGGCTGCCTAGACCCAACACAAGCACAATTGCGCCATGGTGCAAGGGGGTCTGCATTGGCACTGGCATATCTGCCAAGTGCCCAAGGTCCATGCATGATGTGCTTCTCCAGGCCAGGTTTTCATCTTTGTATTCTGGGACTTGTAGTCCTATTTTATGAAGGACTAAATTACACTACAAGTCCCAGGATTGAAAGGAAATACCTGGACTGGGTCAGCACATCATGCATGGGTCTGGGAAACGTGGCAGAGCTGAAATGGGCTAGAAATATTGGTAGTGCCCAAGGAAAGGACAGTCATGTGAAGAATGCGTTAACATGTGGGACATTCCTGCTCTTTCCTTTTCAGACAGTGCAGCTAAATGTCTTGCTGCATTGCTCTGCAGGACAGTTTGCTAATATATGGTTCCTTGTTTTCACTCACTCTATAGTTCTTGCTGGTCCTCTACTTCAGCACTGTCCTGATCTTCCACTCCAGCTACCAACTCTGTTGGAATGCGGGATGCCACCTGCCCCTCCATTGGTTCCACCTCCTCCTGGACATCAGGTCCTCCTTTTGTCATCATGGCTGCCTTAAGGTTCTTGACCAGTTTCTTTTCGTCCTATGTTTGCAGTCATGCCACCTCTTCCTGCACTCAAAGATGAACCTTTTTGTTTGTGCAAAATAGTTTATCTTTTCAACTATGGATCGCCAAATGACATCCTTCCTCACTAATCGCAATTTTGAGGTGACAAAGAAGAGATGTAAATTTGTTGTCACCTCACTTATTAGTATCTGGTCCTCTTCCTCATTAAAGCTGGTCTTACCCTTTCTTTTGCTAGGGGTGTTGAAAAGTATCCTGGCTCCCTAAGGCTCTTTCCAATTTTCTCTGTACTGAGGAATATTGTTGTGTAAGCTTTGTCACTTTTTCTAGCGCTCCTGCAGCTCTAAACACTCCTGTCTGATGCAATGCTGTTCTGCTGCAGGTATTGGTGCTTTATTACACTGAAATCAACTTTAACTCACATAGATAGTACTTGTGATGAAGCACTTTGCACCATTCTCGAAACCGTTGCATTGAAATTTGTGATACAGCTCTGGTCCTTGCACCCTGGTGCGCTGTCCCATAAATCTATCTCATTCATAATGCAGGGAAATGCTGCATTGTGAAGGATTCAACATTCTTAAATAGGAACAATAGATTTGTTAGGTGAGATCAGTGGAAATTCAGTTTTCATTGGATTGAATTTTAAATGATGGTTAGCTATCCCTTGTTTCACTTTTGACAAAGATGCAGGAGAGTATGTTGATGTTGTTAAGGGATGATATCTTCAAATAGATCTGTGTATCATCCACATATTAATGGCAGAAAATTGCAGAGTTACTCAGAATCTAGATTTTACTTTGGTCATATATAAAGTATTTTCTTTAGTTTTCATTATTTTATATTTTTAGAGGGTTGTATTTGAAGGGGAGTAGGTTGAGAATTGTTTTAAAAATACATATTTCTGTAGCGTTCATTTATTTTTATTTGGTTAGCTAAAGTATTACTTATGCATATTAAAAAACTTGATTTTTATATGTAAAACTGTCAGGATTTGTTTATTTTGTTACTTTATTATATTTATAGTTACATTTCTAATTAAGTAGTATGTTGTGTATATGTTACATTGTACTATAAATCTTTGGCACATTGTTGGGTTTGTTTGGTGAGTAGGGCGGGAAGTGTTTTATGTTTTTAACTTGTTATTGATTTATTATTATGTAAAGTTTGTAAAAAAGTGAAATATGAATATTTTTCCATGTATTTTAAAATTTAGTTTTCATTTTTTATTAAGGACTGTTTTTATTTATAACATGTTTGTTTTAATATGTATAAAAATTATGATTATAATTTTTAAATGTGTCAAGTGGTTTTAAAATATGTCTTATTAATTTCTTAATGTATCTTTTATTTGTTATTTGTTATTTGTTATTATTATTTTGCAGAATTTTAAATCTTTTCTATGAAATTCATACGTTTGTTTATTAGATTGCTAGGTTTTAATATTTAATACATATGTATGCTTTTAAAGAAACATATAATTAGTCATACTATTCTTTAATAAAAGTAATAAAAAATGTTTAATTAGTATTTATTTCATTTCATTTTTAGGTCTATGTTAGCAATGATATTTTGATTTTGCTTAAATTGTATGTATGTGTATAGCATAATAACTTATAGACTCTTGAGAAGCTATCCATCTTTATTCATTGGTCCCCTTAGTGTGTTATTCACATATTTCTACCACCCACTACAGCACACAGCATGGAGCAGTGGGTCAGCCCACCCAATTTCAGCCATTGGCTAAATTCACTGAGTGATGGGATTCTGATCTTGCACATCCCCAAATAAAGTAGCACTTTTAAGTGCCAGGAATTAGCTTTGGTAAGACTGATTTTTTAGACCAAAAACTATGTTTCCTTTTAGGCAAGCCTCATTTTGGATTGATGAGGACCCAAACGCTTCTCCAGCAAAATAAATTTGGCAAAACCATGAAAAACAGAACAAACACTTTCTTTGGACTGCCGAGCTTCCAACCAGGGTTTGAAGGGTATGAATATGGGAGTTTTGGGATCTATATAGTTATTCATTATTTAATAAGTGAACAACAGTGTTAGGATGTTTCCAGCCGCTGACAATAACAAGTACAGGAATCAGTAGGATGAACTTTTTTATTCTTGAAAGATCGCAATGTCGAACAAGTAGTTTCTTTACGAAATAATAGCCCCGGCTGCACACGGACCTACCACCTCTTCTCCAATCGTCTCTGTCTCAACCGCCCACGAATCTTCCCCTACATTCATTCCACAAAATTCACTCATCAACATTCTCCCGTTCGTTGGCTCGCGCTTATCGCACGCAAGCCTAATACACACAACAAGGATTTTATTTACAATACAAAACAACGGTCTATTCTTTCTTGTATCACTACAATAATAAATAAAAAGACACTTGGAAAAAAACTTAAAAAACATTGACAATGGCAAAAGGATGGCAGCAAATGCATACTTATTGGCGCAAGCAATGCATTTTTTAACTTAAATTGGCATTTTCATTTTTTTATTTTTCTTATTTACTTTTCATTTTGTTCTAATTTCTTATTTTTCCATTACATTATTAACTATTGAAGTTGGCTGTGATGTGGAGATTGAACGACAGATGGTCCATGTTACATGGAGGATATCATGTCCATGGATGTGGTGCAGCGGATGGTGTTTTTGTGGATGATGGTGATTCTGCCTCTGGACTTGGGAAGTCTGTCTTGCCTGATGATCTTGTTATTAGGGGTGTGGCTGTGGTGATGTCAGGTGCCAAAGCAGGGTTCAGCAAGGTTTCCATGAGAAAAAGTAGGTCAGAAGCATTGTCATGCAGCATGTCACTGGTGCAATGAGTGTTGAACCAGCAGAGAGTGCAGAAGAATGCTGCAACGGTGTTGTGTGGTGCAGCTTGGCAGCAGCCTAGGGAGCAGCAGCTGGGGTGAACGGTCTGAAGGTTGCAGCTTGGTAGTGGTGAGAGGAGATGGATCCAGGTTCCTGGTGCTGAGCACAGCCGAATCATAGTCTAGGCATGGATGGGTCAGATGGGTTCAGACAGGCTTGCGTTTGTCATACACCCGGAGCAAGCATCTGCTGCACATCCACACCGTGGCAGTCACCAAGTAAGTCATGAGAAAGAGGGGAGTGATGTCACTTATTGTGCAGGTGGACGATGGGAACATTCAGTGATGTCACTTCCTGTGCAGGTGGATGATGGGAAATGCAGTGAGCCACTTCCTGTTGAAATGGATGATGGCAGACAGGAATGAGGGGTGGAGCTGGAAGTTCCCTGCAATGGAGATCCATACAAAGTGACTAGAGAGACATAGGCTTCCTCATTTATCTGCCTACTAACTGCTAGTGTTACCAACCCAGGGGAAGAATGGACCAGGGATGGTGCTGGGACTGTTCTTATGCTTCAAAAGGGACATCTCTCTACTATCCTCCACACCCTAGAGCCTGGTCAATTTCAAAAGACCTCTGGAATGCTATGGGAGAACTTCACTTTCATACTGCTGTCAAACAGGCTTCTTTTATCATTTGTACATTCACAGACAGAGGGTCCAACATGGACAAAAAAGTACATACATTTGATGCCCATCCTACTACACATATGCAGTGTAAACATGGGTATGCCACACATGTTCCATATGGCTACCATGAACAACATTATTGCAAGGGACTAGCAGGCATATTTAACTAGGAGAGGCATGTAGGCAGTAAGCAGGTAAAAAGGTTTAACCAATAAGCATAATGAGTCACTGCCAGCAGTGTCAGTCCTCTAAAGCCTAGTGAGCTGACGCAGTCAAAGTAATCACGCTCAGATAAGGAGGTGAGCATGTGCTGTTCCCATCCAAACCACAGAGACCAGCTCTGTGTTTTAATAAATATCCATCTCCTCCTACATACACGTGAATATTAAATGTGCCAAAATCAAAAAATCTTTAGGAACTGTCTATAGTTCTCAGAGCAGGGGAGCAGGCTCTACAGATCCATGCATAGGACCTTTTCTGGCTCATCTATATCAAATACCTATAAGGTGCCCTGAACAGAAACGGGATTACCACTCACAACAAAAACTGGTTGAGTGGGGCTAACGTTCTGCAGCTCTCCCTCTAGTTATTGTGTATGAATGAGGTATGTTTTGCAAGACACCTAAAGTCTTATCTCATCAGATCTCAACATTTAAAGGATTTCACAAAGTAAACCAAAGGAGATAGTTTACATTTTATGAACTGACATACATAAGGCAAAGCATGCCACCAGGTTAGAGCATGATTAACCATTTTATCATGAGCATTATAACCAATGTATCCTCTGTATGACAGCAATGTCACAGAGGAGCAGGAGTAATTGTTACATAAAGCTTATTCTCTGCTAATGTGAGCAACAAATATTTTCAATTAGTGGAATTGACATCAGATGTTATTTACAGAGCAAAACGTGTATTCACTTAAAATAACTTGTCTACAGGAAAAAGAATACTCACTTGCCAGAATCATTGCTTTTCTCTGGTGCTTGAGGGGTGTGCAAGACGTATCAAGCCAGACTTTAATTTGTGAAACCAATGATTCTCCAACAGATCTTTCGTCATACATATTATGGAACAAGATAGTGGACTCATCCGCCTGGGGAAGGATTAGGAAAAACTCATTAAAGGATACACTTATGTGGTGATTTGGGTTAGCCTAACTTCCTACTTGTTTTAGGTTCTGACTTGCGGATAATAAGAATAATACGAATAGTGAATACTGCGTTATCTCGCTGATATAATTGAGTAATATCACCCTGAATTGAAAACACAGTTGTTTGCCTTCTGTGCTATTTGGCTTTACCGCTCTATTGAATGGTGCATGTTTTCTCTTTTGAGCTACATAATGATACTGCAGAATATAATTGTGGTGAAAGGACAGGTCTGCAAGTGCATCTTTGTGAACCCCCACTTGAAATCCTGCCATTATCTTTAATTTAGTGGGTGGTTGCAGGGGACTTGCTGTGCACACCTGACCTTTGATGTAAGTGAGATTTCCAAAATGGCCCCATGTTGTGGGGGTAGCTGCACTTCTGACAGATCTTGCGAGTACTGCCATTGCTAAACAAAATGATCAAATGAGTAGCAAGGGGGTGATTTGCTAACAGTATTGGCCAACAACGTTTCACTAAAAAATATGTTTCTTGCAGCAGAAAGAAACTTACTGCTCCTCCAAGTCTGAGCTGCAATTTTCATTGCAGAGGTTGATGCAATTTAGTCGTTTTCCTCCCATAAATACCAGAAAAGACAAAGGAATTAGGGACTGATTTGAGAGCCCCTAGTGCAATCCTAACGACACATTAACGTAATTTTTTTTACACTAATGTGGCGTTAAAAATGCTACACCATATTTACAAAGTGGCGTAATGAATGCATTGCATCACTTTGTAACCCTTTGCGCTAAATAATGCCTGTGCCGGCCATAATGGATGCAACGGGGGCATTCCCTCGTAAGGGGGAGTGGTGGGGAGCGGAAAAAAATAGATTTTCTTCACCATTTTTTTCGGCACTTTTAAAGCCTGCTAAAAGTAGGCGTTAAAAGTGGGCATGTCATTGAATACAATGGGCTCTTATGTACTCTGCAGGAGTAGTGCCAAACTTTGGCACTACTCTTGCAGAGCAAATCAATAACATAAACCAAATGATGCTATTGCACCATGGTGCACCGTATTTTAAAAAGAGCTCACACATGGCGGCGCTAGGGGCGCAAGGAAAGTGGCACTACACTTGGTGCAACGCCACTTTTCTTAGATCAGCTCCTTAGATTTTATATGGAGGTTTTTTAAGTAAATTAGTTTGTCCGATGTTCTCTGCCTTGTTTGAAGTTCATTGGTAGTTTTTATATTTTTAAAAGACTCAATTATATGTTTTTGCATGTTCACATATTCATTCATTCATTTGGAATAATTTAAGTTCATTACCTATTTTCAGTATCTGTAGTGGCATGTTTCTATCTGGAATCAATGTGATTGCTGCTTCTACGTCCATACATCTCTACAAATGAAGTCGAATCCCAATGAGCTAGTGAACGATTCATTTTCTTTTAGAAAGAAAGCATACCAGTGGCTTTATATAAAGCTTTAAATGGATTTCCTAGCCATATTTCGAGCCAAACTCAATGGAAAATCATTCCACTATAGTAGTTTTACGCACGGGTGAATCTATAGGGAATGTGTATTTATGAAATGCTACAAAATTGGCGATATTGTGTAGATTCAAATACATCACAGGGATGATATGTTTGGGTTTAAACACCAGCCTTTGTCAACCATTTCTTAACTTGTGTGTTTCATTTGAAACTCTTTCATTTTGTGAAGCTCGAAGTAGGCAATTTTCTATAATACATCTCAGAAATGTGTTGCTTGCCCCCCCTTACCATGATTTGAGATTTAATTGCATTGAGACGTTTGAAAGTTTTCAGTAAGCCATAGTGGAATTTCAATGTTACTATTATATAAATCCGAGATACTGTTTTTCTTTGATTTAGTATCATGACCACACATGAAATTGGCAAGCTTCCACTCAGAGTACAATACCTTAGACTATCCAGCATGACTTTTGAAAGACTAATGCAATAAATATAATTAATAACTGTACAATCATACTTAAATGTGTAATAGCGGGTAAACACAAGCTACTAATTTTTAGCATGTACAGTTATGTCTTGATGTTTAGCACAACTTTGAATATTTGTTGTAATTCTTATGTACCAAAAATGGTCTCCAGTGAATGTTGTTTGCCTGGGAGGACCTCCAGTGGAAAGGATTCGAAGGTCTCAAACAGCAGGCCTGGTGACATACTGAAAGCATTTCGATAGATAACAAATATTGAGTGCAAGAGTAAAAAGAGTAAAATGACTTTTGGGTAGCACTAATTGTAGACCAGGTTTTACATGTTAGAAAATAATGGCTAATTTAAACATGTTTCAGTTAACATGACAGGCCACAGTCAGCTTGCATTGACAGTTATTCATATTTGCAGAATAATAGTGCACATTTATTTTATGTGAATCTTTCTCTCTCTCTGTTTGTTTTTTCATTTCAGGAAAATCATTAAAAATGAAGCATAAATGTTGGTCTCCGTACAAGCAGCAGATGTAATATTTGTGTTCTCGCAAAGAATCACTACCCAGGATGTCCATTTATTTGATCATTTTCCAAGGCCTGCCAATGTCCTTTGTATGTTGTTCATTAGCAGAACAAGCCATTGTATTGCTCTGTTACATAACTTGTCATGCACAACCTAACCAAGGAAAGGCATTAGAAAGTAGGTGTCTCTAGAAGTATCTTGTTTCCAAGATAGTGATTGGTGTATGTGTTTGCAAAATTACTAATCCAGCCTTGAGATGTCATACCATAACATGGAAAGCACACGGCTTGTATATACTAAAACATTATTAAAGTTGTTTTATTTTCGAGATAGGTCAGTTGTCCTTGGTCTTTCTAACTGGGCAGACTCTGGGCTAGACTGTATATTGATTTATACCTAGAGCTTTTTGCCCTTTCTTAGAGAGTGGTGTCTATGTGAAAATGTTTATTGAAACCTGGGAGCTGTATTGAGGAGGTTAAAGGTTTTAGTGCATCATGGGGAAAGCAGTAGGAACTGGAAAGGTAGTGGGAGCAGATGATGCTGGTTAGTAAGTTTTAGATGAGTTGCCAGTCAATGGAGTTGGTTATCCACTCTTACAAACTAACAATTTGCTCTGCAAATTGTAATTTTCTATACATTTGTAATTTTATGAATGTATGCCTGGTGATTGCCTTCTGGGAAAGCCTATGCTCAATATAGTAAGCCTGAATAGGTCATGGTGAGAAGCTGATGATCTTTCAGTGGGAAAAGTAAGGACAAATGCCATAGATCCGATGTGTTTATTAATAGTTACAACAAAGTTAAATGTGAAAAACATTTGCCAAAGCCAGTAGGGCTCTAACATTGGATTGTTATCACACTGAGATACAGATTGTAGAGAAGTGTGAAATTCTATGGCATTTCACAGATTACCATACTATTCAAGGGTTTTGGTTTTGGACACCCATTCTGACAGACCCTGCAGGTATAATATGCTCACAGCGATAACCTTTGCTAGACCCTTTTCAGAAGAATTCTATATTGTTTTGCCAAGTGTAAATTTCTATAGTTTTGTAATTTTACAAGCCTATGTATGATGGTTTCCAGTTTATGTGAACTTCAGTAGGCCTGGGTTGGTTGTGGTAGCAAGCCAATGGTAAAAAGCTAATGGCTAAGGCTATAGGTCTTGTAGGCTAATAGGGAAATATTATGTCAGATTCCATATTCTTGATCTTTTTATTAAGACAGGTTATAACAAAGCTAATAGGCCTGCCTTATTGTGAAAAGTTTGTGCTAAAGGTAGTATGCTTTTATGGGTGAACTGTTATTATATTGTGCTACAGCCAGTTGCCTGGTATTTTCTTATATAGAATCTCAAAGATTACAGTAGTTGGCAAGGGTTTTGTTACTGGCTATCCCCTTGAACAAATTGTGGGGACAGAAGATTTGCATAAAGCTAATTCTTATTAGGTTCTTATAAGAAGGACTTTGTATTATTTTGACAATTGTAATTGTGACTAGATTTGTAATTGTATTACAATTTACCTCATATGTTGTATTGTGGGAATGTTACTGCTCAATACAGCAGTTGGCATGGCTTTCTACAGACGCTCGCTCCCATTCTCAACCACTTCTGATCCTGAGCATTATTGGTTGACCCTTCCACCCCTTGCTCAAGGCATTGCAATTCAAGCTGTTGTCAGAGCTGCATGACAGGAGTCATGCAGCTCTGGATTCTGACTGCCACATAATTGCTTTCCAGTTGTTACCCTATTCCCCCGGCACTAGCACAACCAATCATGTCACTGTGTGGACATCCCTAAAGCTGTGACAGTATGTAGGAATCAAGGATCTGATGGCTCAAGGATCTACTGCAGAGTTTGAGGATCCTCATGTTTGGTAATCTACTAATGGACTTCAAGGATTCTGCAGTCTATAAAAAGCACATCTAGGGACTGAACAGGTGCTTGTTCTATTAATGAGGAGAAGCCTCTGTTCTTCATCTATGTTCCTGGCTCTGTAGCTGAGATAATTTTCAAACTAGATGTTGAATTCATCTTCTCCAAAGTTTTCTGCTTGTATCATATCTTGCCATTTCCTCTGTAGCATCACTTCAAATAATTTTCTTGTATACATTGCACTTTGTATAGAATATCTTGCATCCTTGAACCTTTTCAAACTCTTCCAGGTCTGCTTCAGAGGCCTCATGTTAGTGATTAACAAGTGGTATGTTTTCTAGATTTTTCAAGAAACACATAGGTCCAATTTCAAGACCGCCGGGCACCAAAAACTCAGTCAATGTGCCAATCCGAATCAGAAAACCAGTCACCCACAACCCACTGAGGAATATTTGAGTGCATCATGTAACAGCTAATCCCATGAGACATTACAAGGATAGTTAGTGGATCCCCACACCCTCTTTCATTAAATAATCATACACTCAAGAACACCTTAACGTGAAGGATACATTTTGAAGATTTATTTTATATTCAAAATCCTAGTCTAGTGCTCATGATATCAAGTTCAATGCACCTGGTTTGCTGCCCAGGGACTAGTAGTCAGGAGAAGGAGGCTCTACCATGATTCCCTCTCCACGCCCTCAAAAGCACCCAACCACCTCCCGCAGCACAGGAAGTTCAGTGTGCCTGTTTTGCTGCCCTGGGACTTGCAGTCCAGAAAGATCTTAAGGCCAGGAGAAGGAGGGGCTGCCCTGCTTCCCCCATGCCACGGGCTCAAAAGTGCCTCATCACTTCCTGTGGCATGGGAAGTTCAGTACACCTATTTTCCTCCTGGGGACTCATGGTCCCAAAAGATCTTGCTGAAAGAAGAAGAAGGGTCTGCCCTGATTTCCCACCACACACTCAAAAGAGCGCACAGCAGGACGTTCAGAGGGCCTGTTTTGCTGCCCAGGGACTTGCAGTCCTGAAAGACCTTGCCACCAGGCGAAGGAGGGGCTGCTGTTATTCCACCGCACACTAAAAAGTGCCCCCCCACTTGTTGCAAAGCGGGAAATTCAGTGGGCCTGCTTTGATGGTAGGAGACTCGTTGTCTCGAAAGACCTTGCTGCCAGGAGAAGGAGGGGCTGCTCTGATCCCCCCACGCTGCCCGCTCAAAATTGTCCCACCACTTCTGGTGCTGGAACATCAGTGTGCCTGTTTTGCTGCCTGGGGACTCATAGTTCCAAAAGACCTTGCTTCCAGGAGAAGGACAGGCTACCCTGATTACCACACGTTCAAAGCATCCCACTGCCTCCTGCAGCACAGGAAGCTCAGTGTGCCTGTTTTGCTGCCCGTGGACTTGTAGTCCCGAAAGACCTTGGTGCCAGGAGAAGGAGGGGCTGCCCTGATTTCCCCACACCTTGTGATCAAAAGTGCCCCACCATCTTGTGCGGCGCAGGAAGTTCAGTGAGCCTGTTTTGCTGCTAGGTGACTCAAAGTCCTGAAAGACCTTGCTGGCAGAAGAAGGAGGGGCCCAAAAGTACCCCAACATCTTTCACAGTGTGGGACTGCACCTGTCAGTGCTAGGAAGAGATAGGGCAGGGCCACCCCCCTTGGCTTTAGATTAGGACACACCCAGCTGGATGTGATAAGACCTCTTTTATTGCCAAGGCTTACCCCCTACCCTTATTTTGACTTTTCCTCCTGTGGGGAGGCTCTGTGTGACCGAAAATAAGAAGAGGATTGTGTTTCAGTTACCAGCTGGGTGGAGTTCTCATCCTATAAAACCTCACCTGCCAATCTGGCGGGGGCTTGCCAGTGGTACACCAGCTGAAACATTTTAGTAAAATTTGTACTGCAGAACATGTCTGCTGCTGTTGACCTGGGGGTGAGGCTATAACCTCTAATTTCACTAGCCGCTAGGAGGAGGAGGGATACCAGCATATCAGCAGATGTACTTAAAGATTTTCTCATCTTTTGGGCAGGCATATGTATATTCCTGGCTGGTAGCTGTTGCAAGGACTCGGGTCTCTTGATCTTGTAGTTGACTGGCAGTGGTTCCCTTTTCTTGGTACACTAATTGAGCGTTGTCAGAATTCTTCAACACAGTTTAAGGACACTCCTTTCCGCTCACTGCTTCTTAAGGTTTGTCACAAATAATATATGCTCAAGGACTGGCACCACTAATATTATATAAACTCAGGATCTTACTTACCCATCCATCATTCTTGTAAGCTAAAACATATTTTTAAATGGTCAAATATAAGCAATATGTTAGCTCTGCAATTTAGTTTTTAACTGTTGTTGCATAATTGATTGTATCAGTGCAGGGTCTAATGCTACATCTGGTGTTGATAATTTTGTCTTTTTAATTGCAAGTGGTGTCCTTGGTTGGGTGATCTACTTTAGGAAGTATTAAAAACGCCCTGGGTTCCTCGCACATTCGGCTTTGAAGAGATATATACGAACTGATGTCTGGTAGGAACACCAAATTAACCTCACTCTGTCATCATGGTAAAACGCAAGGCAAATTATAAATTACCTCAGCTAGGCAAAAGCTAGGCAAACCCAAGAAACAACCTAGGAATTCGGCAGATATTTGCACCCTGGGCGAAATAAATGTGTTGATCAAAGAGGTTGAGGTTTTCTTAGCTCCAAAACTCAAGGGGAAAAGACCAGGGCAAGGCAATAATGAGGGACATAAATTCCTTCTTCAACAAGCCGGTCATTTCTAGTTCCACTGCTTACTCTAGCTCTGAGGTTCACATTAAAGTTGTACCCCCTCTGGTTAGCCTGCACAGTTGTTCACTTAAGCAGACAAGGGTACCATAGTATCTACTGTTGGCACTGAGTCCAATAATCAGTTCGATATTTTGGGGACAAAAAACGAACCCAAACTCAATAATAGCCACTAGTCCACTTCGTTACACAGTGTCCTAGTTTCAAATAGGGATAATACAAACTTACAGCTAAACTCATTAAAAAACAAGATAGTAAGCTTAAGAGAATGCATTGGTAGATTGTCTAAAACCCTTAATGGCAAAATGGATAATTTAACAGCTTTGTTAGCAACTTAAATCGTACCTCATATCAAACAAAGGAAATGGTTGATCTGCAATGTACCAGACCATCCAGTCACTGGAAAATTATTTCAGCTGCTGGACCACCATCACGTCTAGCTGTACGCAACTTTAAATCAATTGCATCTGCTAGCTTTCAATCAGGTAGGGATATTCCACAGCCTCTTTTGAATTCGGCCTGGAACCCCTGGATATCCACAGGGCACAAACAGAAGACTACACACTCTTACATGAACAAAAGTATGTTAAGTCACACATGTTTGAACACACACATTTTAAACTCAAATTCAACTTCAAAAGAACCCATAACAGGACCATCTGAGGACTCCATGAACTATTTTAAAACATTTATGATCATTGCCTGAAAACTCCCAATAGACACTAGGAAATCACAGGATCGCTGATTAATTAAACCATTCATTGGCTTAGAATAGTTAGAGGCTGTAGATAAATCATTAGGGAGAACATTCTAGGGAATTTTCAGTTTACAGACAATCATTTACTATACCATGACTTGTAGCACTGGAGTATAGGTTTAGGCCTGTCACAGGGACACAAATAAGGCTGAAGCGAAAGTTACCACAGCCTATACCGGACACTACCAAAGGCAGCAGTTTTAATCCACACTCTTGTCCACAGCCAGTCCAGATTCCCATGCCCATTCATTAGACCTTTCAGAAGTAGCTTGACTATCCAATAGCCAAAGCGAGGATGTTACACCATCGGAACAATATAAAAATCAGCGATAATTAATAACTCTGACTACTACTATTGTTGAATTTCATAACAAAGGGAAACTGGTGAAATTACTTGTAGCTGCCCCACTATCTCTTTATGCAGACGTGACTGAGCCTCGAGACTCACCCATTCGGACTTCAGGGGGGAGCTCACACTCAAAAAACACCATAGAATGATTATCCTGGGACATAGCAAGGGTGAGAGCTAGGGCAATTGATCCTGAATTGTGCTTTTAATAGATCAATTCAATATTGTGCTACTCCAGGAGACATGGGTAACAGAGCTGGTCTTTAGGTTAGGGTACAATTAATTTTCAGCTAATGCTACACCATCAGCAGAAGGTAGAGCCTCTGGTGAATTGTTGATCTAGTTAAGGATGGTGTTGTTTTCTAAACTCAAAAGAATTCTGAACAATTGTAGAGACATACTTGGCGTGGTTATTTCTACAGGTTCCCTATGCGAGGTCGGGCATCTTGCCATTGTAGACACCGATATACTCTCTTTCCCTGCAACTGTGACCGACTATCTAGTATGCATTACGACTGGCCAAATATAATTACAGGTGACTGTATCACATCAGTGCAGGCAGGGACCCTATCTCAAGTCATGTTTGAAGAAGCATATGAATACTGGGTGGTGTCTTCTGCCATTGTGGACCCAGGCCATAGTCAATCAAAGGTTGCTGAACAGCTAGTTGATTTGATAGTCTCACGTGGATTGAGGCCTCTTAATGGTTGTACCTCCACAAATTTTCCCCCTTCAGCTACCTTCAAAAGTGGCTCAGGCAGAAGCAGTATTGATTACACCTCCATAGTTGTTAAACTCTGGCATTACATGTTCGATCTGGAGGTTGTCTCTAGGATGCACAGTGATCATAAAGCGCTATGCGCCCAAATTCACACCAGCCCCTTCATGAACTCACAGTTATTATGTAACACTCCATTAAGTGTGGTTGTCACAAAGAACAATAGAAGGAACATTAAATTAAATGGGCCTTAGTGTCTGAAAATGGTTAAATTGTGTCCCAAATTTACTATTTGTGGAAACATTGGGCCCATATGAGTCAATTGATAAAAGATTCATGAATTTTGTAAGTCTTCATTGTGAAATGATGGATCAGCTGAAATGTCATTTTACAAAAGAGGGGAGGAAGGGGTCATCCACATGGTAATTCTCCTGGGGGGTACATGGGTGAATCTAGAGCTGTTTAATCAGGAGTACTTGCAGCAGTTAAAAAATGAGATTTTGAGGAGACTATTGCGGCAAGAAGAGATTATAGGGGAACTCAGGTCAACTTTAAAAGCAGATGGGAGGCAACTCAATGGGATGACCTCACAGAATCTATTTCATACAGAAACATGAAGGTCTTCTGATAAATAAGAGCAAATGGAAGTTGTACCATTGATAACCACCTGAATGAGTGGTTCAACAAGAGGTATGGGTTGCCTACGTTTTGGAATTATGCATCAAGTGGCCTAAATAGTCCTCCTCTTCTAATGATGATCTTGCAACAGACCACATAGAGTTTGAAGGTAAGATTGAGAACGGCACCATTATAGAATTTGGGCTGGCAGGAACGGCACAGACTCTACATCAAATGAAGAGGGAGAAAACACCTGGCCCCAATGGCATTCCAGGAGACCTATTTCTATCTCAACTTGAAATTTGTATTCCTTACTTAAACACCTTGGGTAGTTCCATCATGAGAGGGGAGGGCATCCCGCCATCCTGGTGTGGCACTACCATTGTTTTTATCTTTAAAAAAGGTAGGCGGGATGCCCCCTGCAACTATAGACCATTCAGCTTGAGTGACAATTGTTAGAAAATCTTTTGCAGGCAGATATTGTCAAGACTCCTTGTCTTGGATAACAGACCATCACATCGTTTCAGAGAATGAAGCTGGATTTAGTCGTAAGGTTAGTGCCATGGACTAGGTGTTCCACTTCAAGACGATGTATTGCAAATAAATTGTCTTGAAGCGGGACCATATATATGTGACATTTATGGACTTGAGGTCCGATTTTGACCTGGTCCCCAGAGAAAGCCTATGGAGAGTATTTGAAAATTATGGCATCCCTGGCGATCTCCTAAGAATTTTGAAGATCTAATACTCGGAGACCTTTGCACGGGTCAGGGGGAACGCGGGTGGCGACTTCACCCCCCAGGATACCAGTAAACTATGCTGTGAGGCAGGGATGTGTGCTTGTACCTACATTGTATGGCTCATATATTAATGGTGTTGTTGAGTGGCTGGCCAACTGGAAACACTACATACCAAAATCTGCAGGTACCAGCACCCCTGCATTCATGTTTGCAAATTACATGCTCCTACTTTCTGGAAACCCAATATGCCTCCAGTCTCTTCTGGATCATTTTACATCTTTTTGCACATAGAGGGGCCTTGATATAAATTCCACAAAACCAACATTTATGGCACTGAACCCCCAGCGACCCTGCAGAGGTAGGATGGTGGTGGAGGGGGTGCCGTTACAACAATTGAAATACTTTGATTATCTGGGTGTGAGATTAGCTGACAATTTGTCTTAGGCCCCCAGATAGAAAAAAGTTGAACTACAATACACCAAAGGGCAGCAGCTATAGTCAGAAAACACAAGGCCACTTCAAGTGGAGTGGTCTCTCCAGTTCTTGAAGTTGATAGGGCCACTGCTGTGGCAGGAGCTACCTATGGAGCTAAGGTCTGGAGTTGTGCTGATGTTTCATCTCTTGTTCAGATTGAATACAATTTCAGTAGTTCAATGCTTAGTCTGCCTGTAAGTCCACCTTTGATACCCTTATGTGCTGATGTTAGAAATGGGATCTCTAGTTGGCTTTCGGTTTACACCCTGCCTGTCCATGTACGGACACTCACTCTAGTCAGAGTAAGGGAGATACCCAGCTCAGATAATCCCTTCTCAGTCCATGGTAGCTTGGTGCAAGCAGTCAGGCTTATCTCAGAAGCAATGTGTAAAGCATTTGCAGATAACATACAGTAATACAGTGAAAACATTACAAAAGGACACCACACCAGTTTTAGAAAAATAGACAATATTTATCTGTGTAAAACAAGACCACAACACGGAAAATCCAACATACAGTAATAAAGATATGAATTTTGCAAGAATTACTTAAAAATACAGTTCCTTGAATTTGATAGCTCAGTCTGGGGCTGTCACGGCGTCGTGAACAACAAATCCAACTGTTCAGGTGGACCACAGGATTGCGGGCCAGCTACGGTGTCGGGAAGACCCACAAACAGTACCTTGGAAATGTAGGGCATCGTGATCCTTGTGATGAGATCCAGAGTGCAGCGTCGCAGGCATCAGCGGGCTTAGTTACGCAGGTCAGTACAGGGATTGGCAGGCCCTTGAAGTCACATGTGTTGCAGATCAAACTCCAAGCTGATGGCAAAGTCAGGAGCGCTGGCATTGATGCCATCGAGGCTGTGGTGCAAAGCGGAACGATGCGACATGCAGTGCTGACATGTCACGGTGCAGGCACCAGTGTCTTCATTTCTGAAGCATTGTTGTCAGAAGGCCAAAGGCAGTGCTATGACGTGGGGTAGGCTCCGTGCAGTGCCCACAGATCGCGGTGCAGAAAGGAGTGTCTGCTGAGGATACTGGAGTCGATGACGCTAACGTTGGTGGGCCGGAACTACAGAGCGGGACAGGACTGTGCTTCGTGAACCTCACAAGCGGTGTCCTCAGGCCATGGTGCTCGCAGGGACATCAGTGTCAGCATACAGAGGTGGAGTCGGGTATACAAAGGCTGTGGTGTGAGCGAGGCAATACGGAGTGCGGGGTCCACAGGTCACGGTGCAAGCAGCAGCTCAGTGACGGCATCAGGTGGCAGCGGTGGTGAGGCCAGGATTGGGGTGAGAAGCAGGGCACGGCTCCATGTGGCGGCATCAGGTCACGGTGTAGGCAGTGGTGTCATTGATGGCGGTGTGGTGGCTTTTCTTCTTTTGCAGCACAAAACACACATTGCCCAGTTTTATAGGCAGATGAACCTTAAGGCTTTGATATCCTTGAGACTTCCAACAGGAGGCAAGCTCTACATCAAGCCTTTGGAGAAACTTCACAAGCAGGATACAAATCACAGTCCAGTCTTTGTCCTCTTTAAGGCAGAAGCAGCAACTGCCGGCCAACCCAGCAAAGTACACACAGCAAAGGGGCAGTACTCTTCTTCCAGCTCTTCAGCTCGTGTCCATGGCAGAGGTTCCTCTTGATCCTGAAGTGTTAAGAAAATCTGGGGTTTTGGGTCCACTACTTATACTTATTTCTACCTTTGAAGGACACAAACTTCAAAGGAACGTCTCTGTTGTTAACAAGTCCTGCCTTGCCCAGGCCTGGTCCGAGACACACAACAGGGGGTTGGAGACTGCATTGTGTGAGGGAAGGCACAGCCCTTTCAGGTGTAAGTGTCAGCTCCTCCCTCACCACTCTAGCCCAGGAGACCCATCAGGATATGCAGACTACACCCCAGCTCTTTTTGTGTCAATGTCTAGAGGGAATTCACAACAGCCCAACTGTCAGTCTGACCCAGGCAGGGAATATACAAGCAGGCAGAGGAAAGGTTTTAAAGTATGCCTCCTTTTTTGTTGTTAACAGTGCAGCAGCTTAAAATGTATAGAAACATACAGAAAGATTTTTTATAATGACCTAAAAAGTGCAAAAAATAAACGTTACCATAAATATATCCTTTCTGCTTGTAACTGTAGAGCTAGAAAGCTAGAGCAGAAAAAAGAAAAGTCAAGTTTCAGTTTTGTTCTTTAAACAGCTGCTGACCTGTCTTCGCCCTTGGCTGCTGGCTCCAGCAGCAGGCATTATGACATCAGAACTCAACTGTAATATGTAATATGTTATTACAGATGAGTGGTTGTGTTATTTATTTATATTAAGGAACTTAGGCCCTCATTACAACATTGGCGGTAAAAGCTGCTTACCTCCGTGCAGAAGACCGCCAACACACCGCCGCGGCTGCGGAATTCCTCCACAGCTATTATGACCCACAGCACGGAATCCGCCAAAATCTAGACACCCACACAAGTCCGCCACACCAAAGGTCAGTGATAAACTGGCGATAACAAAACCTCCACCGTCACGCCAACAGAAATACGCCCACACTATCACGACCCATGAATCCACGCAGCGGTCTTTCAACCGCGGTATTCCATTGGCGGTACACACCGCCGCGCTCAAAATACACACACACATACAAAACACAGCCACATTGGACAATTCGAAATACACACACCTGATACACATACACACACCACTCCCACACACCCATTACAATATAAAACACACACCCACATCACCCACAAACCCCTTCTACCAAAAATTCAGAAAGAAGGCCAGAGAGAGACACCACAAGCAAGAACAACAGCATCCACAGGCACACAACACCATCACCCATAGAACTTCCACGCACCTCACACAACACACCACTACATATCAGCACACTTATCACCACACACTCCACCCCACACATCACCTACACCACCCCATGGCACGGCAAAGACACCCCAGGTTCTCGGAGGAGGAGCTCATGGTCATGGTGGAGGAAATCGTCCGGGTAGAGCCAAAGTTATTCGGAGCACAGGTGCAGCACACCTCAATTGCAAGGAAGATGGAGCTATGGCAAAGAATAGTGGACAGGGTCAACGCAGTGGGACAACTCCCAAGAAATCGGGAGGACATCAGGAAGAGTTGGAACAACCTACGGGGGAAGGTGCGTTCTGTGGTCTCAAGACACCACTTGGTAGTTCAGCGGACTGGTGGCGGACCCCCACCGCCTCACCCACAACTAACAACATGGGAAGAGCAGGTCTTGGTGACTCTGCATCCTGAGGGCCTCGCAGGAGTAGGTGGAGGAATGGACTCTGGTAAGACAAATCTTAACTATTACATTCCCTCTCCCTACCTGCATGGCAGCACATACCCCCACCCTCACTCTCACCCCCAGCACTCTAACTCATCACAAATGTCCCAGCATCACAAACCACACATCCTAACACCAAGCCCTGCATGCAACAACAAAGCATGGACACCCATCACTAAAGCATGCCCACTGCACATACCCATACAACCCCCTAAACCATCATCACACAAGGTCCCACACAGGAATGCAAGCACTTGGGGACACGGTCACCCACCCATTGCACACCATGACACACACAGATGTAATAACCATCCTTTTATACCCCTGCAGGACCCCTACCCAACGTCACCGGACAGGAGGGTCCACACATGTCCACACCACCAACAGAAGAGGCCCACAGTGATGACAGCAGCTCTGTCCAACTGGATCTAGATGACCAGCCCGGCCCATCGGGGACCTCTGGACAGTCGGTTGCCCTCACCCAGTCACAGGCCTCCACAGACCTTCCCCGCTCTGGAAACACCAGCACAGCACCCACCCAGCGGTCCCATACCTCTGTCCCCAGGACACGTCAATCAGCTGTGTGTCCACCACTACAGGGAACCCAGGCTAACCCACCACCCCAACAACAACAGGGACCTGGGGAAGTGGTAGTGGGCACACGGTCCATGGGACGGAGGCCCAGGAACACAGGGGAATTGGGAGGGCTGCTGTGCGACAGGGGGCGGACAGGCCAAGGGAACCCACTCTCCACGAGGCCCTCTCCTCCATCATGGGAGCCTACCACCACTCCCAGGAGACGATGGCGCTGGTACTGGCCAAGTTTCAGGAGACCCAGCGCCTGCAGAAGGAACAGTATATGGGGTTCAGGGAGGAACTCAGAACCATCAGCTCCACCCTGGGCACCATTGTAGGCGTGCTGAAGGAACTCGTCAACACCAGGAGGGACACTGTGGCACTACAAGGGGCCCCTGACACTAGCATGGACAAGGAACTGCCCACCACCTCCGCCGGCGCTATTGGACAGGACGCCCCGCCACAGGACCACCACACCAGCACCCCTCCCCCTGCAGAGGGAGAACCACCCCGCAAACAGTCCCTGAGATCCAGAAACAAGACAGAGCACGATGCCAAGACCCCCGCCAAGAAATGAGACCACCCTGATTGTCATCCTACTGTCCCACTTTGTCACCCTGTCCATACTTAAACTGCCCCAGCTCCACTTCCTATGCCCATATGGGCAATGCACCTGTGAGACTAATAGACTGGACTCTGCTATGGACATTCCTCCGCCATCACCCCTCACCATTTCACTACCCCCTCCAATATTGAGCACCTAAATAAACACACCTAAAGCACAAAACAATCAGGAGTCTGTCTGTGATTTCAAAATAGTGTATTAGCAAATACAGTGACAAAATGCTCGTTTAATTGTAATGTCAACATACCTATGTCACACAGCTGTAGTCCATGAGGAATCTAAGCAGATGTCACACAGTGGGACCCACATCTGTGAAATCGTAAGGGAAAGTGACAACTCAGTGACCATACACTGGGTGAAAACGACAGACATTAGAGAGATAGTAGTGCTAAAGTACATGTAGTACACAGGTCTGTACTCTTACCTGTGTCTCACTGGAAATATTGCTGGATCACTGAGTCTCTGTTGTTCATGTCTTCTTCCTCTGCTTCCTCGTCTTCACTGTCCGCAGGCTCCACAGCTGCAACAACACCGCCATCTGGACCATCCTCCTGCAGAAAAGGCACCTGTCGTCGCAAAGCCAAGTTGTGAAGCATACAGCAGGCCACGATGATCTGGCACACCTTCTTTGGTGAGTAGAATAGGGATCCACCTGTCATATGGAGGCACCGGAACCTGGCCTTCAGGAGGCCGAAGGTCCGCTCGATCACCCTCCTAGTTCGCCCATGGGCCTCATTGTAGCGTTCCTCTCCCCTTGTCCTGGGATTCCTCACTGGGGTCAGTAACCATGACAGGTTGGGGTAACCAGAGTCACCTGCAAATGGCGAGGGACAACTGTTAGACACACACTAACCTGGTGGGATATCCCCAGACCCAGACAACCATTCCCACTGACTAGCTTCCAGGTGCTCACCTAATAGCCACACACGGTGCCTCTGGAGTTGACCCATCACATAAGGGATGCTGCTATTCCGCAGGATGTAGGCGTCATGCACTGAGCCAGGGAACATGGCATTCACATGGGAGATGTACTGATCTGCCAAACATACCACCTGTACATTCATCGAATGATAACTCTTCCGGTTTCTGTTCACCTGTTCACTCCTGTGGGGGGGGACCAAAGCCACATGTGTCCCACCAATGGCACCTATGATGTTGGGGATGTGTCCCAGGGCATAGAAATCACCTTTCACTGTAGGCAAATCCTCCACCTGAGAAAAAACAATGTAGCTCCGCATGTGTTTCAGAAGGGCAGACAACACTCTTGACAATACGTTGGAAAACATAGGCTGGGACATCCCTGATGCTATGGCCACTGTTGTTTGAAATTACCCATTTGCAAGGAAATGGAGCACTGACAGCACCTGCACTTGAGGGGGGATTCCTGTGGAATGGTGGATTGCTGACATCAGGTCTGGCTCCAACTGGGTACACAGTTCCTGGATTGTGGCACGGTCAAGCCTTTATGTGATAATCACATGTCGCCCCTCCATTGTCGACAGGTCTACCAACGGTCGGTACACCGGAGGATGCCGCCATCTCCTCACATGTCCCAGCAGACGGTGCCTATGAAGGACAACAGCGAGCACAGAGTAAAAAAACTCAGAGGTACGTACCCACAGTTTACCCAGAACACCATTCATACACAAAAGGTGGCCTGTATGTATGTTGAGTCTAGGCCTAGGTATGTGTGACGCAGTTGAAAATGAAGCCATGTGGTCCCCTGAAATTGCGGCTGCCTGACCTGTAAAGTGGGACAATGGGATGTGAGGTAACTGGGCTGGCGTTGTACACCGTCGCGGTAGGCGGTCGAAAACTGCGGCGCAATGCTGCATTGGTTAACATTGGACCATATGGGTCCCAGGAGCCAACGACGATGTACGCCGGCGGTGACGGTACGCACTGCCGTGGACGTGACCGCCATTTTCTATCTGTTCAATCACTCGATACCTGATCTTCGACAGGAGAGGACCTACACTGCAAGTGCTGCTGTGACCTTGGTCTGGAAGAGACAATGGCTCGAGTGTCTGGGGAAAGGGCCCCTGCCTTCACATCGGAGGAGTTGGAGAAACTCGTGGATGGGGTCCTCCCCCAGTACACGCTACTCTACGGTCCTCCAGACAAACAGGTAAGTACACAGGGAGAATGTTGTATGGGCTATGCCTATGTGGAGAGGGCTGGATGTAAGAAGGAAGGGGGGAGAGTGCTGCGTGCATGAAAGACGGTGAATGCATGTGCCACATGGCAAGGGAAGGGATGGGGGCCAATCAGTTTGACGGTGCAGTTGGTAATAACTTCTCTTTTTCCCCTGTACATTTCATGTAGGTCAGCGCCCACCAGAAAAAAGATATTTGGCGTGCCATCGCCAAGGACGTCCGGACCCTGGGGGTCTACCACAGACGGAGCACCCACTGCCGGAAAAGATGGGAGGACATTCGCCGTTGGAGCAAGAAGACGGCGGAGGCTCAGCTGGGGATGGCCTCTCAACGTGGGAGGGGTGCCCGAGGCACCATGACCCCCCTGATGTTCAGGATCTTGGCGGTCGACTACCCGGAGTTGGATGGGCGCTTGAGGGCATCACAGCAGACACAAGGGGGTGAGTACACTCTCATTCTGCTGACTTTGAGCGTAGTGGAGGTGTCTGGATGGGGGAGGTGGGCTGTGGGTTTCCCTAGGCCAGGGCGAGTTCCGTAGGCAAGGCCCCTCCGTAATGCAGGCCATGTGTCACCCCACCCCACCTCTGTAGAGTGACAACTACACCTAGTCATGCCCCTGTGACATCTATGTGTGCAGATGTCGTTCATAGCCTTGTAGGCCATTTCCCAGGAATTGAACAGTGGAGCCAAAGAGCGCGGCGTAGTGCAGGGGGCTTCTGTGTCTGTCGTGTCCGCCAACGGTAGCGGTAATGCATGCACTGAACATGTCTTTCTTCTGTCGTCCCCCCCCTTTTTGTGGTCTCCCTGTTCTTGTGTGCATTAGCATCATCAGGCGGAGGAGCAGTGGCACCGGCGCAAGAGGGAGCTGCATCCCACATGGCCCTGGAAGGCGAAACTACGGACTCGGAGTTCACCAGTGGGACGGAGGACGAGGGGAGCTCCACGGCGGGGACAGGAGCTGAGACCAGTGACATGGACTCGTCCTCTGATGGGAGCTCCCTTGTGGTGGCGGCAACATCTGTGCCCCCCGCATCTACAGGTACAGCCGCCAACCCCCCCTACCAGCACCACCCTCCCAGCAGCCCCTCAGCCTTTGCCCCGTGCCCGCTCACCCAGGAGGGTGTGCATCACCTTCGCCCCAGGCACCTCAGGCCCTGCCCCAGTCACCCCTGCTGCCCTCAGTGAGAAGGCCATTGACCTCCTCAGGTCCCTCACTGTTGGGCAGTCTACCATTTTGAATGCCATCCACAGTGTAGAAAGGCAGTTGCAACAAACAAATGCATTCCTGGAGGGCATTCATTCTGGTCTGGCGGCCCTTCAGCGAGCTTTTCAGACTCTGGCCTCAGCACTGATGGCAGCCATTGTCCCTGTGTCAAGCCTCCCCCCTCCAACTTCCTCCACCCCGACCCAATCCCCTGTACCTCAGCCTATCCCAAGCACACCTACAGACCAGCATGCACACGCATCAACACACAAGGGAAGCTCAGGCAAACATAAACACCACACATCCCACAGACACTCACGCAAGCATCACACACATGCAGACACACCAACATCCACTGCCTCCACTGTGTCCCCCTCCTCCTCGTCTCCCTCCTCCCTCCCAGTCTCATCTACACTCACACCTGCATGCACTACCTCTACAGCCACTACGTCCCTCTCCAGCACACCCACCACCATACCCCGCTCACGTGCAGTCACCACCCCCACTACCATCCACACGTCCCCTGTGTCCTCTCCCAGTGTGTCTGTCATGCCCCCTCCCAAGATACACAAACGCAGGCACACACCCACCCAACAGCCATCCACCTCACGACAGCCTCCAGCGCATGCACCTTCACCCAAAGTCACCAAACGTACACCTCCTACAACCACAACCTCTTCCTCCACTCCCAAACCCCCTCCGGCTACCCGTCCCAGTGTGTCCAAAAAACTTTTCCTGTCCAACCTTGACCTCCTTCCCACACCTCCCCCACCCCGTCCATCTCATAGGTCCCGAACTAGCACCTCAGCCACAACCTCTCTGGGACCAGTGGTGCCTGTAGTCACCGGAATCTGGAGTGCACCGGCCACCAGGGCAGCCAGTGTGGCACGGAGCCACAGCACAGACAGTCCCCCACCTGTGAAGCATCAGAAGTTGGCCAGTGCCCGGCAGGAGAGGGGGAAGACTCCAGCCACCAAAGCCGCTCCCAGGGGTCCTTGTGGGAGTGTGGAGTCAGCTGTGACACCTTCCAAGGTGGGGAAGGGCCACAAGAAACCCGGCAAGTCTGGGAACAGCAGCACGGTGGAGAAGACTGCCATCATCCCCGCTGCCCAGGAGGCCACCTCCAGCACAAGCCCAGCTGCCCAGGACAGGACCGCCAGCTCCAGCCCAGCTGCCCAGGACAGGACGGCCAGTACCAGCCCAGCTGCCCAGGACAGGACCGCCAGCACCAGCCCAGCTGCCCAGGACAGGACTGCCAGCACCAGCCCACCTGCCCAGGACAGGACCGCCAGCACCAGCCCAGCTGCCCAGGACAGGACCGCCAGCACCAGCCCACCTGCCCAGGACAGGACCGCCAGCACCAGCCCACCTGCCCAGTACAGGACCACCAGCCCAGCTGCCCAGGAGGGGCCATGAAGGCCCGCCAGCAAAATGCCCTGCTGGGCCATGAAGGACCGCCAGCAACTGAGTCCCTGCAATGGAGACCGCCGCCTCAAGCACCGCTGAACAGGGCACCGCCATCTCAAGCACCGCTCAACAGGGCACCGCCATCTCAAGCACCGCTGAACAGGGCACCGCCATCTCAAGCACCGCTGAACAGGGCACCACCATCTCAAGCAGGCACCGCCATCTCAAGCACCGCTGAACAGGGCACCGCCATCTCAAGCACCGCTGGCCCATGAGCGGCAAGGGCACTGATGCAATTGAGTCAGTCACGGGGTGAATGATGGACTCTGGGCACCATGCCCCCTCCAGAACCAGTGGAGACTGTAATCCACTACCTCTGTCCTTAGCAGGATGAAGCACTCTGGGCACCATGCACCCTCCAGAACCAGTGGAGATTCACATCCACTACCTCAGTCCTTGGCAGGATGAAGCACTCTGGGCACCATGTCCCCCCTCCAGAACCAGTGGAGACTGTCATCCACTACCTCTGTCCTTAGCAGGATGAAGCACTCTGGGCACCATGCCCCCTCCAGAACCAGTGGAGATTCACATCCACTACCTCAGTCCTTGGCAGGATGGAGCACTCTGGGCACCATGCCCCCTCCAGAACCAGTGGAGACTGTCATCCACTACCTCTGTCCTTAGCAGGATGAAACACTCTGGGCACCATGCCCCCTCCAGAACCAGTGGAGACTGTTATCCACTTGAGAGACTGTGGCTTTGCACTCCCCAGGATATGGCAGTGGGCAACCCACCCACTGTAGAGACTTGAGAGACTTTGGCTTTGCACTCCGCAGGATATGGCAGTGGGCAACCCACCCACTGTAGAGACTTGAGAGACTGTGGCTTTGCACTCCCCAGGATGGAACAGTGGGCATGTGGCCCCCTCGTGGATTTGGCGTCGTGCACTCAAGCGGCTGAGGTGCCCCCTCTTTCCCTCCCCCTGAGGTGCCTGTTTAGTTGCTCTCTGATGCCCCTGCAGTGTTCTCTCCGTCATGGTCAGGGATCTTGTGTGGGCCTCGCCCATACCGTGTGGTCCCAGTGTTCCAAGGACTTTCTTAGAGCACTACCTGGGCTACTATGCTTGGTATATCTTTTGTACATGGTGTATATATTTATTTATGCCTACTTGCTTTTAATATATTACAGTGGTTACACTCATTTTCTATTGTCTTTGCATTCTTCCAGGGGGTTTGGGGGGGTGTAACTGTGATGTCTTGATTTGCATTAGTGTGTGTGTTGTGGTGGGTGAGGGTGGGGGTGTTGCTTGTTGCGTGTGTGTGTCACTCTCTTTTCCCTCCCCCCTCCCCTGTGTCGTAGGTGCTGCACTCACCGTGGTCTTCGCCGCCGGCGTTCGTGCTCCTGGTAGAGGAGCAGAAAGACTATTGCAGGGAGAATTTGGAGTTCCGGATCCATGGCGTCCTCGGTCCTCGTGGGGTGTGTAGAGGTGAGCGTTTTCCCTTCGGGATTCCTGTTTCCGCCGTGTTTTTATCCGCGGTGAATCCGCCCTGGAAAAGGTGCGGATTGGCCTGTCATAATAGTGTGGGCGGTACATTGTCTCCCGTCTGTCTGTTGGCCGTGCTGTTGTTTGTACCGCCGTGGCGGTCGGAGTGTTAAAGTGGCTGTCTATGTTGGCGGTTTCCGCCACGTTCATAATTGCAATTTTTTTTCCGCCAGCCTGTTGGCGGTCTTACCGCCACTTTAACACCGACCGTCAGGGTTGGAATGACCACCTTAGTGCGTCACAAGTTGCTGATTATAAAGTATTTAAAGAAGGAGTTTTATACAGGGATTTCAGAATCTCATTTGTTATAATACTGTCAACTGAACGTGTGTAGTAATAATCACACATATATGCTTTTCATTGATTGACTGGCATGTGTGACTCAAGCAGGGGAATACTCAGAATAGAACAGACATAATATTTGTAACATTAGGAAGAGGTTAATGTATTTGTTTGGATTGAAAATCTACTGTTGGATTCTTGAACTGTCATTTGCACCTACACACTGGAACTCTGCCTCACCTTCTGTAATACCCATATCTTGTCCTTTGCAGAGTTATCAACAAATCCCAAGTCAACATTTGTTTCTGCTCAGTGCTTCAAGTTGTGGAGCTTAAAAAGTTGTGTGTAGAAGATGGGAACAGTGTTTACCTTGGCTTTGCCAGTACTAAGGCACTTTCAAGAGGTACTCTTGTGTATGTTTTCATTTTTTGTGATATCTATGTAAAAGAAAAAAACTGAATGCAATTGAAATTGGTGTAAAATCAGAGAATTACAGTCTTGTGTTCTATTTAGTACCAAAGGGCGTCAGTCATGAGATTCTGCAAAACACCAGAGAGAACCTCGGGCCGCCCAAACATACATGCGCAGTAGGCTCTCTCCTCTCCAGCGCAGCAACACAATTGCTGGGCTGGAGAGAGTCTGCACAGGCTCCCAGTCTGCCTTGGAGTGCCCTGGCTGAGTGCTCCCAGCCAATCAGCATTGGGAGCAGGGTAGGCTGGGAGCCTGTGCCTGCTGGGAGCCTGTGCAGCTGAGGAGCAGAGCAGCAGCCGCTAAGAAGCAGGTCAGTTATTTATTTATTTATTAATTCGCCTCAGCCTCGCCTCCCCCCCACGCTCCTTATGGCTCCCTACCCCAACAAAGCCTCATGAGCCACTCCTGGTGGTTTCTACATCATTCCTGCAACAACATTCGGATCTACTGGTTAACTGTGACTTGAGTCTGACAGTAACAAACAAATCATAAATGTTGTAGGCCTTATTGGTTCATTGCAAATAATTATTCATACCTGTTTATTATGAAAAGTTAAGAGAAAACAGCATGATTTATGTATTATGAAACACATATGTCAAAGCCATTAGGGATTTAGGAAAGAATTGTTACTACACAATGTTGAAGCCTGCAGACACTTATCTTGTAAATGGAATCTCACAGATAACCTTCGAAAGTAGAGGTAGATAAAGGGACTTGAGTAAGCCCCTTCTGCCACTTCTGCCATTGATCTGTACATGGGCCCGTTACATTTTATTCATGCATGACAGTGTACAAAATGGGGATAATGGGCCAACCCACTTCAGCCATGAGCTCCAGTGCCCTTTGAGTGATAGCATTTGTCTGATAATGTGCATATCTGCCTGAAACAGAATGTGCTTCAGTGCTAGGCACGTGTGTCAGTTACTTAGTTTTCCTTTTGCTCCTCTTAAAGATCCCCTTTATTTATTCCTTCTCCCCTTTCTATTTTCTTTTTTTATAACAAACTGCAGTTCCCCAGACAATGCTCGTTTGTATGTGAGGGGACGAAAGAAACAAAATACATAAATCATGCTGGAGAGAGTCTGCACAGGCTCCCAGTCTGCCTTGGAGTGCCCTAGCTGAGTGCTCCCAGCCAATCAGCATTGGGAGCAGGGTAGGCTGGGAGCCTGTGCCTGCTGGGACCCTGTGCAGCCGAGGAGCAGAGCAGCAGCCGCTAAGAAGCAGGTAAGTTATTTATTTATTTATTAATTCACCTCAGCCTCGCCTCCCCCCCACGCTCCTTATGGCTCCCTACCCCAACACAGCCTCATGAGCCACTCCTGGTGGTTTCTACATCATTCCTGCAACAACATTCGGATCTACTGGTTAATTGTGACTTGAGTCTGACAGTAACAAACAAATCATAAATGTTGTAGGCCTTATTGGTTCATTGCAAATAATTATTCATATCTGTTTATTATGAAAAGTTAAGAGAAAACAGCATGATTTATGTACTATGAAGAGGCTCAAAAGGAGGACCAGCCAAGACCTCCAACACTAACGAAAGATCCCAGGCAGGAAAGGAACGTGCCGGACGAGGAAACAAGTTAAGAAGGCCTTCAAAAAATCTAGGCATTTAATGAGCCTCATCAGAATGATTACGTCACGGACCCCAAAAAGCCTGAATAGCCGCCCACTGCACCCGCAGAGAAGCCACAGACAAACCAAACTGAGCCCCATCTTGCAAAAACTGCATCACCTCAAACAGAGAAGCCACTGTAGGATCCACCAGGTGACACAAACACCAGGCAGAAAACACTTTCCACTGACGATCATAGGATAGTAACATGGAACGATGGCGGAAAGCCAGCAAAGTCGAAGTCAAAGGGACCGGAACCCCCAACCCCGTCAACCCCTGCCGTTCAACCTCCAAGCCGTCAAGTGCAACCGCCGCAATTACCCCAGAGGGAGGCAAGGAAATGCCAGAGGAGAGGGACAGAGAGGGAGAGCCCACATTTGACCAGAGGCCATCAACCAAAGCAACGGAAAACAATTTGTCCGCGGCCAATGAGGAGCGATCCAGAGAACCCTTGCCCTCAGTAGACGCACCTTCACCAGAAAAGCAAGGAGCAACTGGAAGAGTGGGAATGCATACAGAAAGCCCAGAGGCCAAGGGCACGACATCCCATCCACCGCCCAAGCCTGAGGGCAACAAAACCGGGAGCAAAAGCACTGCACCTTCGCATTCTCTGGGGAGGCAAACAAATCCATCACCGGAAGACCCCACATGCGAACCAGATGATGGAACAGAGGCAACCGGAGGGAAAGAATTTGGGAGGAAGGAATGACCCGGCTCAACTGATCCGCCCGAACATTGACCAGGCCTTGAATGTACTTGGCCCGAAGAGACAGAACCCACTTCTGAGCCCAAACAAAAATGTCCCTCCCAATCCGAAACAGAAACCGAGATCTGGTCCCACCCTGCCTGTTCACGTAAGACTTGGCGACCAAGTTGTCCATCCGACGAAGAACGTCCATGCCCCTCAGGGACACCTGAAAGTGCACCAGAGCCAGAAGAACCACCTTCAACTCTCTCCAATTTGAGGATCGGACCGACTCCCAAAGAGACCAAAGCCCCTGGACCTGCTCCGACCCCAGCACGCGCCCTATCTGGAGAGACTGGCATCGGTCATCACTATAACAGGCTTCGAAGGAGCCAAAGGCACCCCCAACCGAAGATGAGCTGGCTTCAGCCACCAACCCAACTCCCTGCAAATGAATCCCGACACAGGAATCCTCGCCGAAGAGAGCCCAGAGCCAGAGACCAACGGGAGAGTAACCAGTTCATCAGGCAAAGAAGATGAAACCGCACCCAGGGCACTAAAAAAATCACCTACGCCAAATGACCCTGCAGACGCAACCACTGAAGAACCCTGGGAGCTCTCTGCGACAAGACCGTTAACACCTGTGACTGGAGGCTCAACAGCCGCTTCTCTGACACAGTCACCAATCCCAGTAGAGTCAGAAAGCATGCCCCGATGAAAACCAGATCCTGGGAAGGAACCAAATCTGACTTACCCCAGTTGACCACAAACCTGTGACTTTGCAGAACCAACAAAACCCTTGCCACATGAATCCCCAACAGAACCCTGCTGGGAGCCTGAATCAGAATATCGTCTAAATACAGATGGACAATCTTGGAATGGAGAAGAGCCACCAGAAGAGCCAGCACCTTGGTGAAAATCCTGGGAGAGGACTTGAGGCCAAATGGAAGAACACCAAATTTAAAATGGTCCCGGCCTACTGCAAAGCGGAGGAACCTCTGAGAGGACAGGGCGACTGGAACATGCAGGTAAGCATCCTGCAGATCCAGAGACCCCAGGAAATCCCCCGGACTGATCAGTGGAAAAATTGTCTGAAAGGACAGCATTCGGAAATGCACAGTCTTGATCCAGGTATTCACACATTTGAGATTCGCACTGGACAAAAACCCCCTGACACCTGGAACAAGACGGAATAAGCACCCTGACCCCTTTCCCCCACAGGAACTCGGGAGACGGCCCCTTTCAACAGCAAGTAACGGACACCATCCAGAAATGCTGCTCTCTTGGCACTGTCCGCAGGCAGGGGCATTGGACGAACCCCCGAATCCGGAGGAACCAGGTCGAAGTCTATGGCATAGCCATTTTCCACAATGTCAGCACCCAGTGATCTGCGACATCCTCCCACCAATTGTGACAAAAGTGTCTCAGTCAACCCCCAACTGGCCAACTTCCAGGCACACAGTGATTGTCAAGAACCCTTCTTGAGGCCACCCTGAACAGAAGGACCAGATTTCTTAGGAGAAAAACAGGTCTGAAAACGATGTTTCCTGGAAGAAAAGGATTTGGAATCAAATTTGGGAGAAGAGTGAGAATGCTTCCGCCAACCTTTGCCAGACAAGGAACCACCTTTGTAAGGTAAGGCGTGCTTCCTCTCCTTAAAAGGTTTGGAAATCATGGAAGGCATTTGATCCCCAAACAAAGTGTGACCTGCAAAAGGAAGCTGCAGGAGAGCAGCCTTCTCCGCTTTCCACATCCGCAACCAGAGAGACCTACGGGCCCTAATCAATGCCCCAGAAGCCAGAGCCGAAGTGCAGACCACATCAGAAGACATGTCAGCCGGAAACCTGGCCTGTTGCTCCATAATCGCCAGCAGCACCGAACATTCAGAGCCCTCCTGCACAGCTACTGCAAGTTTATCAAAGTCCTGCACCAAAGATTGGACAGAATACGCAGAGAAAATACCAGCCCCGAGGGCCAGATTCTCCGCAGCAAAGGTCCTCTTCAGACCCAAATCCACCTTCCTGTCAGTGACATCAGCAGGCACACAGTCCTCCGGATTGACCTCAGTCTTGCCAATCAAAGTAGACCAAATGGAATTGAGCTTAACGGAAGGAGGTAACACCTCCACCCCCTCCAGCAAGTGCAACTTCTTAAGAAAACGAGGAACCTGAGATTTGTCCACATCCTTCCACTCACGGAAAACCAAATCCTTAACCGGGCCCTGGAAAGGCATGGCAAACGGAGAAAGCAGAACATACTGCGGAAACAAGTGGGAATCAGCCCAGAGGGTTGAAAAACAGGAAATCCCAAATTATCCCAAACACGTGCCAAAACATCCCACATCTCCTCCCTGGAGACATACTTCTCACCAGAAAACATAGAAGGAGCATCATCATCCTAGGAAAAGGACCCCTCTTCCGCCCCGAGGGATGGGAGGCAGAAGAACGTCCAGGTCGGGGTGCCCCAACCTGAAGGGCCTTAGACACAGCCACCTCAATTATGTCCTGAACCTCCTCCCTGGATATGAGAGGAGCAGGAACGCCCAGCATAACCTGGCATCCACCAGGTGTCTGAATGGGAACCGCAACATCCTCCCCCTCTGAAGAGGAAGAAGACACAATCCAGCGCCGTTTGGAATGACCCTGCACCGACATGCTCCAAGCAAAAAAGCACACCAAAGAAGCCTCAACAGCACCCAACTAAAATAGAGGAGAAACCCCCCCACCCACAAGTAGCAAATAAAAATGTCGCACCAATTACACAAAAGCAAGAAAAACGCGGGCAGAACCACCCACCCTACTGTATCTGCAGGAAGAGGACACTATCGTAGAATCAGCCCAGCAAACGCGAGGTGAAGACTCGGAAGTGCAGCCCCAGCTACCAGAGAGCCGTCCGACTCCATCAGCCGACCTGGAAGCGGTTCCCCAAGGCAGCTCAGCCGACCTCCAGGAAGACGCTACCACTGGGAACCCACCGCGAGGAGCACCACACCCGCCGAGAGTCAACACGAAGCTCCCCCAGGCCCCGCCGTGGAGGAGAACGAGAAGGTAAGACTAGCGGGCTAGAAAAAAAAGAACAGGAGGTGTTGGGGTTGGGGGGACTTTTTAAAGGGGAAGGGAGAGGTCTAGGGGAGGCAAGGAGCCTCATTGGTTGGGAAAGGAAGGCGAGGGAGAGATGGGAGGTAATGACTCCTGGGTAATGCCAATTGTTATTGCCATTGCTGAAGAGTGTTGTGAGCACCAGGAAAGAAAACAAGTGAATGAAAATATAGGATCTAAACTATTCCAGTGCAGTGCTAGTGATGTATAGAGTGTTGTGAGTCAGTAGCATCCAGTGGAGATTGAACATCACAGAGAGATCAAGGGTAAGTATAGATACAAGGTTATTATGGTTAATGTAGGCAATAATGTTTGATATTGAAGTTGTGCAGAAGGTGGAGTAGTTTGTAAATAAATTTTGTGACTTGAGAATGCAGGACATGTAGTTGTTGAGCTGATTGAAAGGTGTGGTGAAGAAAGGCAGGAGCAAGTAAAAGTTGGCAAGTAACTTTATGATTTGAGGGCTACAAGTTTCTGATGGATGTCAGGAGGAGTAGCAGACCAATATAAGAGTATGAGCTTGGCATGTGAAGTGGGAGAGAGAAGTGGGCTGAGTGGGATGTAAGGGGTGGGGCAGAGAACTGTCATACTGCAGAGTTACGCTGCACTCTTAGGAAGGTGTTGGAAGTGTCATTTCTCCACTTGGCAGAAAGTAGTGCGCATTGACATCTAAAAGGATGTAAACCCAGCTGATCCTTTCTTTTAAAGTTCGTGAGCAATGACTGGGTTTCTGTCAATTGTGAAATATAGAGATTACTCAATTATGTGCTTTGGAGACATTTACGAAAAGTGTGACTCGGAGTGTTGTTATAGTGTTTAAGTCTAATTGTGTTATTGAAAAAAAAAGTTTTGAAAAATAAAAGCCAAGATCAAATGCTTAGTGTGTTGGACTGCCGGGCAGATTAATGTAAGGAGTGTTGGGAGTTCATTGTCACCGGAAGAACACATTTTAATGATTTTTGGTACTTAGAGTAAACAATGAGATCCAGGGTGTGGTGAATGTGTTCAAGACATGGTTCTTTATGCCATGTAATATTTTGCACTTCGATATGGAGATCATAATAATTTGGTTGTATTATCAAGTGAAACTCATTCTCAATCATCCGGTATGTGTGATCTTCCAATGTAAAGAAGCATGCATATCAGAGTAAAATTGAAAAGGGAAGTATTAGGTAACTGAACAAAATAATATGCAACTATGGTGTATTCCATGTTACTTTGTTTCAGTGTCTGGTTTTAGAAAGTAAAAGGCCTATGAAGAAAAGGGCAGCGAACATTCATGGGGCCTAAATTAAAAGTAGAAAGATATGTTGCGAAAGTCTCCAACTTATTGTGAAGAGTTAATTTATTTAGCTTTGCCAATGGATCATGAAATAACAGAGAGAAAAGGTGAAGAAAATTTCGTTACAGCACATGGGACTTATGATATTTCGAATCACCATCACAAATGATGAGACTTCCTTCAACCGAGTCCTTACAGATTGGAACTTTACAGCCGTCATTATCTAATGGAGAAAGAGAATATAGGCAAACCAATTTGTGCAGGCACTGTTATGACAAATATTTTATAAAATTATGCCCAAAGACACCAAATAGTACTTGGCAGGTAAACAAGGAAGCTTAGAAGACATAAGGGTCTTTCCTCTCCGTTTCTCTCCTACCTCGAAACTAGAACAGACAATAATTAAGACAATTCAGCCCAGAGCATCTCATGGTATTTTAGATTTATTCCTGCATGACAAAGATAAAGGTATTGCGTTTATAAAGGTATTGCTAGCATAATCTGTTGTAGCGGAATTATGTGAAATTGCAGCAAAATTGTGGAAGAATATGTAGAATTACACGAGGAGCAAACCCTGCATTTAGCACTATTTTCTTAGTACAAAATACACCCTTGCATCCATAATGAACCCAAGGATACATAGGGGGTCATTCTGACCCCGGCGGTCATGGAAAGCCGGGGCCAGGGTTGGCGGGAGCACCGCCAACAGGCTGGCGGTGCCCCGCAGGGCATTCTGACCGCGGCGGTTTGGCCGCGGTCAGAAGAGGAAAACCGGCGGTCTCCCGCCGGTTTTCCGCTGCCCAAAAGAATCCTCCATGGCGGCGCAGCTCGCTGCGCCGCCATGGGGATTCTGACACCCCATACCGCCATCCGAGCCGCCAGGAACAGGATGGCGGTATGGGCTGTCGTGGGGCCCCTGGGGGCCCCTGCAGTGCCCATGCCAATGGCATGGGCACTGCAGGGGCCCCCATAAGAGGGCCCCACTTTGAATTTCACTGTCTGCATTGCAGACAGTGAAATTCGTGACGGGTGCAACTGCACCCGTCGCACCTTCCCACTCCGCCGGCTCCATTCAGAGCCGGCGTCCTCGTGGGAAGGTTGTTTTCCACTGGGCTGGCGGGCGGCCTTTTGGCGGTCGCCCGCCAGCCCAGTGGAAAACCCAGAATCACCGCAGCGGTCTTATGACCGCGGAGCGGTGTTCTGGAGGGGGGAACTCTGGCGGGCGGCCTCCGCCGCCCGTCAGGGTTAGAATCACCCCCATAGTGAGCTATTAAGATAGTGTTAGATGCAACACAACAGACAGAGCAACTTCCCACTCTGTTCCTGTCTTTTTGGGTAGGTATTGTTGCCCACAGTTGGTCGTCACCTTTCATGAACAACATATCATTCCATTAGTCAGCCACCCTCATCAGTACTCCAGTCAGAGTTGGACTCCTCCATCCCCGTGAAGCAGTCCAATAGTGTACCCCAGACCATTTTGTCCGTCAGTGCCCCCTCCTCCCTATGTGTCATCCTCATGTATTGCTCTTCAGCAACACCCCATTCCAGTACATCCCGGACCCAATAAGGAATTGATGGGCTTCGTGTACTCATCCAGCCTATAGCCAACCCACGCTTAGCCAGCACCAGAGCGAGCTGTGCAAATCTATATGGGACTTGCCTTCCCGGTAGTCTCCACAATACATCTAATAAACAATTCAGAGGTGTAATTGTGAGGCCCAGGCCGGTGACCCCGTCTATCTTTCGAACCACCACCCACCAAAATCGCTGCACCTCCCTGCAGGACCAAGCCAAGTGAAGAAAGGAGGCACCTATTTCCCCACATCTAGGACACCTGGTCTCTCTTGTCGGGTCAATCTTGTTAAGACGAGCAGGTGTAAAATATGCACGATGAACAAAGTTAAAATGCAATAGTTTAAATCGGTTGTTACAAGAAACTGTGCGCACCAGCAACAATGCCACCTCGCAATCCACATCCTCTATTGGATCCTCCAGATCTCCATCCCAGGCCATGCGCTCCACACATTCCATCCCTGATTGATCCCCCTGTAGTGCTTTATAAAACAGGGTAATCAAGTGGGACTCCTCACCCCAATTTATCAGCCCATTCAATACCTTTGAAATCGGGGGGGGCACCAGGAATCCAGACCAGACTTTTCGAGCCACGCTCTCTATCTTGGCATACTGCAAGAACTGACCAGCACTCAATCCAAATGTAGGTTGCACCTCCTGAAAGGAGATAAACTCCCCATTGGAATATAAGTCACCCGCCACTAGACAGCCCCCTACTCGACAAGCACCCATTGACATTGGAGTATCCATATTCCTAAAGGGGGCTAAACTCCATATGTTCAGTTTCCGATCAAATGGGGCACGGCAAAGTACTTTCTTAACAGCTTGCTCCCAGATCCCTGCAGTAGTTTTGACCAGATAGGGAACAGCAGCCTCCGACCGACTGCCCGTTATCAATACATGCACCAACCCCTCTCTTCCCAAGATGCCCGCAAATAGTCGCTTCTCTCAGTTATCCGACTGAGTCATCCACTTTGCAGCATTTTGTAATTGTGCAGCATAATAGTAGTGTCGAATATTAGGGATTGCCAAGCCTCCGTCTTCCATGCCGGGAGTGGGGTATTCTTCCAGAGACCATGCGTCAAGGCATTGTCTGCTTAATGCTGAATCCTGGGGGGGATTCGGATGACCCCTCCTCATATCGCTCGCTCACTATGCTCAATAGTGATGTCAAGATTATATGTAAAGTTTTGGCTACTCGGCTACATGGAATGATTCGGGATTTGGTACATGATGATCAATGTGGTTTTATTCCTGGTCGTAGTACGACTTACAACTTACGTCGTTTGGCAAATGTTTTGCATGAAACTATGGGGGCAGAGGAAAAAATGGTGATGGTGTCATTGGACATAGAGAAGGCTGTCCACACAATGGAGTGGGGCTACTTGCTGGCGCTGCATCAGGTAATGGGATTTGGCCCCAATATATGTGCTTGGGTACGTTTGTTGTACACTGCTCCCACTGCACGCATTCGGGTAGGCGGAGAGCTTTCGGAATCCTGGGCGATTGGCAGGGGGACCAGGCAGGGCTGGCCACTGTCACTGCTTCTTTTTGCCCTGCCGGTGGAACCCCTGGCGGTCTGGCTTCATGAGCCATTGGCGTCCTGGGGTGTTCAGGTGGGACAGGTTACTCATATTTTCTCCCTATACGCTGATGATGCGTTGATATACCTTCGAGAGCCACGTGCTTTGGTGTCTTTGTTGTTACGGTTGCTGGAAGAATTTGGGGCTATATCTGGTCTTCGGGTGAATAGGAAGAAGTTGCTCCTGTTTCCTGTAGGGTCATTATGTGGTGCCCCGTTGGAGGATTTGCTGATGGTGGGGCTCAGGTGGGAGCTTGAAAGTTTTAGATACTTGGGTATGTGGGTCACTCACATGGTGGTGGCGCATCTAACACACAATGTAGAGTGGGTGGTGACTGGTCTGGAGTGCTCTGTTTCATTCTGGAATAAGCTGCCACTCTCAGTGATGGGAAGGGCGGCTGTGGCCAAGATGGTGTTCTTGCTGTGGTGTTTTTATCTTGTGCAGAATTCCTTGTTTCCGTTAGCAGCTCGGCTTTTCAATCATCTGGATAGTTTGTTGATACAATAAGTTTCAATTTGATCAATGTATCACAACAGAGTCTCATTTCCAGATGCATTCAGATGATCATTTTGGGTAGGCTCATGTGTATGTGTGGACCTTTTTATCCGCCATACTCTTCTTAGTTCCAGTCAGCACCCGCACTCCTTTTTACATTCAGTACCAAATATCATTATGAAGGTCCGCAGGATCCGATCACCCAGAGAAATGAGTAAGCATGTAAAGAGAAGGCGGTGTGCAGCAGACATGTGGCAGGAAGAGTGGCAAAGCACACAATTAATGAGGATCCTAAATGGCCAGTGGTCCATAACCTTGAGTGGTCTCATTGCAACATGCATTAGGAAGTGATTCTGGAGCTGAGATGCTGGTGATCCTGAGGATTTGAGGCAACATGTTCCAGGCAGTCATCCTACATTCCTACCTTCTATGGGAGTGAGACATGCAGAAGAGGAAACCTGTAGGGAAGTCGTCTTTTGCAGTCATTGCATGGTAAGTCAGGGTCACAATACCTTTTGGGGATTATTGAAGAAATGATGGGATCAGTGGAAATATGCAGCCGCATAATGGCAAAAAAGATGGGACAGTGCTAATGGTCTTTGCAAGAGACCACTGGTGGCCTTTCCAGAACAGAGGCACTGACATACTATTGAGGAGCATTGTTGCCACATAGTGGATAATGATGGTTGTGTAGGAGGGGCACTAGCGGACAGTGTTAGGGAGAGAGCGTAGGTTATATAATCTAAATTAACATGAGATGTTTATGAAATAGTGTGCAATTATGCTAACATAGAAACTGTATTACTAAGCTTTGCTAAAACGTGCATTTAAAATATGACCACGGGGAGTGGCCACCAATGTACACGTGGACTAATAAAAATTACTAATGTTGATGAATTATATATTAGAGGATAGTTTTATACTAATTATTAATGATTATGTTATTGAAGTTTTGCTAATAAACCTTGTAGGCCTTAAGTTAGCATGAGCTGAAGTTAAGCTGCCTGGATCTCATATTAAATGTATTTTTCCTAACGTGCAGTGTGCTGACTCGCAAAAGGACATGACCTCTTGTTTTCTTCAAACTAGAAGCTGAATGTAACCATAGTAGATCCGTTCTCATGAAATTCATATTGCTTGTAGAAATGTACTAGCTAAAAGCAACAGTGTAAATTAATGTAATGTACAAGGTCGCCCAAACCGGTACAGACAATGGAGCTACTGACCAAAAAATGTGCAAAGAATTACAGAAGGATGAAATCATACCGGACGTGCTACCTCTGAAGATGTCAATCATATGGACCAATAAACTGTCTGTGAACTAATGTGGGGTGAAAAATTTAATGACATAGGGGGTCATTCCGACCCTGGCGGTCATGGACCGCCAGGGCCGGGGACGGAGGAAGCACCGCCAACAGGCTGGCGGTGCTTCAGGGGCAATTCTGACCGCGGCGGTAAAGCCGCGGTCAGAAAAGGGGAACTGGCGGTTTCCCGCCGGTTTTCCCCTGCCCCAGAGAATCCTCCACTGCGGCTTCCCGCCATCCTGGTCCTGGCGGTAAAAACCGCCAGGAACAGGATGGCGGGAACGGGTGTCGTGGGGCCCCCTAACAGGGCCCCATTAAGATTTTCAGTGTCTGCAAAGCAGACACTGAAAATCGCGACGGGTGCCACTGCACCCGTCGCACACCAGCAACTCCGCCGGCTCCATTCGGAGCCGGCTTCATCGTTGCTGGGGCTTTCCTGCTGGGCGGACGGTCGGGCTTTTGGCGGTCGCCCGCCTGCCCAGCGGGAAAGTCAAAATGACCGCCGCGGTCATTTGACCGCGGTACGGTCTTTTGGCGGTCTCTGCCCGGCGGGCGGCTCCCGCCGCCCGCCGGGGTCGGAATGACCCCCATAATCTGTTTTTAATTGGCTAAAGATAGTGGGGTGCAACATACATCCAATCAAGTTTTAGGGGAATGTACAACGAAAAAGGGATAAAATCCTATGACACGGGGAGCCAATTAGATTGGTTAAGGAAATGCTGTCGATTTGATCCAGAAACTTTGTCACTCTGTTTGGTGACTTATTGGTTTTACTTAAACCATCCTCTTCTTTAGATTGCCCATTTTTACACTTTACCTCCTTATGAGGGAACTGCCCCTATTCTCCCGAGAGCTGAATATCTTGACTGATGGTGAATCAACTGACGTCCTGAAGATGAAGACCAAACCTGAGTGCTGACCCAAACCTTGGAGGGTAACTATGACAATGAAATTGTGATTTGTCTGTTTGCTTTTCCTTTCTAGGTACCAACTGCTTACTTTTGACAGAGGCCATAGTTAGATGTTTTCCAAATTGGTGCTCTAAACTATTTTGCATGAAGCCCAACATGCCAATGCTACTTAGAAGTTAGTTCAGAGGGAATCACTAAAACTGATGCAAATAGACAAACGACTGAATCAATGCTGTGTTGACGATACTCTGCTAAAGATAGTTTATGTTCACGCCGTGCTATGTTCTGATGTTTATGATTCTTGCTTTGATGAAATCTTATCAGAGTTGCCATATCGTGACTATGCTATTATGTTTCTTGGTTTAGAGATTAATAAATCTGCTTTTAGAATTGTAATCAATAGGGAATAAACTTCATAAAATTCTATTAAACTGGTGTGGTTATTCATGACTGCAAGGTCATGGTAGTGTCTTGAGATGATTAATGTCTTTGACTAAAGTGAAATGCATTGTTGTGATAAATATTGATGACATTATTGACGCATTGATTGTCATATTGATTAGCTATCTCGTCCTAAGGTGTCTCTCAACTGGGTCAAAAGATTCATTGGCCTAAAACGAGTCCTGATGTGTAATAAATTATCATAAAAGGACGCGTTATCAGTTCTGGTAGCAGAGCAACGGTTTGGCCCTTTGGGGCCCTAGGACGTAGAATTACTGTTTCAATTGTTTTTCGGAGATAATGCAAATTGGAGGTATGATGTGTTTCTAAATTCCCCATGACTTTCCCGGGATCTCGGAGCCTGCCTAAGTGAGTTGGGAATGTTCTCAGCGTTTTAGTATGTGTGGTGTAGAATTTGCGCTTGCTCAGCTTATGCATTTTGCAGGTGATTTGTGAAGTTTGCGTATGTTTAGGCCAGGTAATGTTGTAGGAGTGGGCGTACTCGACAGTATGAGAGTAGGAAAGTCGGCGTACTTCATATGAGTGTGGCGCTTTGTGCTTGAAAAAATTATCCATGTGGTTGGTTGGTAATGTACGGGCCCGTCGTGGTCTAAGACTCCGGAGTATATTGACAAGTGTAGGAGACACTTGGGTTTATGTTGTAATTTGTGCGGTTTAAATAGGCCAATCGGGCGTGGTTGACAAGTCGAGTCAAAATGTATGAGTGAAACCTTCGATGGAGATTTGGCAAGTTCTAAAGTGCACTAGAACAAAGCATTGACAAGTCGAGAGTAGGATTTGCGGGTAAAATTCTGTTTGCGGGTGTGGGAGCTGAGAAGGAGAGAGTAGTGGCCGAGGCTTCAAGTGAAATCTCTGTAAAGTTCTGAAGCGAATGTGTTACCCTTCCTGTAGTAAACCGGTAAATTTAAGTTGTTGTTGTTGAGGGTGTTCGCAATATATTGCATTAGTTTGGTGTGAATCCAGTGTGAGGAGGACAAGCCGCAAGGCTTTGTCAGCTGCAGTGTGTGAGTGTGACGTCAGTGATGCCGCGCTGGGATAGGTCAGTTGTTGAGAGGGGTCGCGCACGGATTGGCTGCCGTCCGTGAGAGGCAATAGGTTGAGAAAGGTGGGTGAAGAGTGTCCTGGGAATTAAAGTCACTTCCTGATTAAATACAAATAAAAGAAAAGACGCAAAGATGAATTTTATCAAAGCTTTTAGGAGAGCTCTGAAAGGAGAAGCATACATTATGGCGAGTGTGGGGGAGCCTACACTGCCTGAGGGTACTCCAGCTTATATAGTAATGGAGGAAAAGGGAGTCGCATCTTGCTTATGGATGAAACAGTGGCGCAAACTAACAGAGAAGGAGGGATGTGTAGCTTTTCAGGAACACAGAACGTTCAATACAAGAATTTTCGAAAATTTGAGGTGGATGTTAAGTGTACAAAAGCCACCTCTGAGGCCAGCCCAGTATGAGGCATTAGCGGTCTGGGATTTAATCGCCATACGACAAAGACAGCAGAAATTTGAAAGGAGAATGAAAAGGGCAGAGCAGACTTTAGCTGAGGCTAGATAGGACAATGAGAGCAAAATGTGGAGAAGGGGGATAGTTGACGGACTCAAATTGTTTCCAGCAATAACACAGGGAGATGAAACACAGGGAAAGAAAGCCACCTGTAAGACAGACAAGGACTCTAATAAGCCTAAAGAGACTAAGAGGTCTTGGATAGAAGAAGATGATTCAGATGATGAAGAGTTTCTTAATCAGTTGTTGCAAGATCGCCCGCCACCTTATGCAGTAGATGACAATGCCCCAAGCACGAGTGCGGGTCCTGGGAACCAGACACATAGTAAGGAAGTTACAAATACAGTGCAGACTAGTGATACGGGTTTGATACAAAATTGTGTTAGTGTACCCACTGCGCCAGACATGCAGATACAGTTGCAATCCCCACCGCAGATACAGAGAATCTATCCAGACGTCCCAGTACTAGAGACTAATAGGAGTCTGATAGTGCCGCCTGATCCGATATATACAAAATCGAGGTTAGTGTAGATTGAGCCAACTCCGCAATTGCTGCCCCAGTCGCAGCAACAGATAATTCCAAATTATAGTCCAGCAGCAGGATCTCCGTTAGTACCCGCACTAGCTACAGTGAGTCAAGCTTTGGGAGTTACTGCTCCGCAAGGTTTGGGACCAGGTCAGACACCAGCTGCCATATCATTACCAATCACTGTTGGACCACCTGTACCACTGTATGCGCAGTGTAAACCTGTCACATGTCTTCAAGGGGTGGGGACCCAGGAAATAATGAGGAAAGGGTTCATAGGAACCCCGATCAATATCACCAAGATCGCAAACAGCCGAACACCTCAGATCTCTGTTAGACCTTAGTCCAATTGGGGCTCCTTTGGAGGTAATGAGACAAGTAGGGTCAGGTGTGTTAGCCCCACAGACAATGAGTGTGGATGCATCACAAGCACCATTGATGCAGTCAGGAAATATCTTGTTGCAAGGCTTTTCGTGCAACAACTAAATGAGTGGTTGGAACAATAGGGGTAAACAGATTAAAATCATACACAGAAGCAGAATTAAGGTAGCTGTGCCTCAAAATCACTAAGGAAGTAGGCAAGGTACCTCAGAGGTTGGCGAACCTGGCAGATAAATACAATATTGATATTGAGAATACTAAACACTTGAAAAGAAGTTACAGACTAGACTTCGACTCTAAAGATTTTGATCACATGAGGTCGGCCGGAAAAAAAGCGCATCTTAAAGAGATACTGCAAAGTGCACAGATTTGGGGAGCCTTAGAAAAGTGGGAAGGCAGATGGGCAAAGAAAAGAGATAAGGAGAAAGGTGACAGTCTGGGATCCAGTCAGACTAAAGCCTCACCGGACACCGGGACGGTAAAGATACTACCAATGAGGGAAACAGCTGGAGGGGTTCTAGTCCATGTACCGTGGTCTAGGGGAGACATTCTGTCCTTCACAAATGATTAACCCAGTTTGAGGGAGAAACCAATAGAATGGTACCAGCAGACAGACAGATTTGTAAAGCTTGCGAAATGTCTCTGGGAGGACTTGAATACCTTGTTTGAGATCATTGTCCCACCTGACTTATGGCTTGAATGCAAGAGGGGTGTGGACTGGCCGACACAGGAGCCGGCAAGGGATAAAGTGACTGGAGCACAATCTGAGGAAGTGATGAAGTACTATCATAAAGTGATTGAGTTTTTGAAGCAAAAGGTGTCGCCGAAAGTGACTGATTGGCAGAACATCGATCGAACCTCAGAGGAGGTTAAAGAGTCTATTCATGCTTACTATGAGAGATTGTTGAAAGCGTTCAAACATTACAGTGGCACTGAGACTATTGAGCCAAAAGACATGAACCATCTCATGTTCAGATTTGTCGAAGGGCTGAGATCAGAGGTTAGTCAGATGATTAAGAATCATTTGATCTGTTGGCAAGCGAAGCTGATTGATGAGGTGTTGCTGTATGCAAAATACTGTAGTGAAGAGATTGAACTGAAGCAGAGAAAGTTGAAGGAGAAAGTGATGGTGATGCAGATTAAGGCAGCGCAGGCAGGAATGCATGGAAATGGGATGCAGCAGATGATACAACAGCAACCGCAAGGGAATGGCGTGTTTCAGGCGCAACCGAGAGGCTGAGGTCGAGGTTTTGTGAATCGCGGTCCAGATTTTAATACTGTTGTGGTTAAAAATGATGAAAAAGATGTCACCATGTCACGCGTGCGGGGGCGTGGGGCATTGGAAGCGAGAATGCCCAAATATGGTGCAGGATGGTGTCGTTCAACAAAGCACTGATATCGGTACATTTCAAAATGTGAGGGGTCCAAAAGTGAGAGGTCAAAATCAGAACCTCCAAAATAACATGGTTCAGATGCAGGGGTTACAGCCCATGCAGCAAATACAAATGCCCCGTGTTCAACCGGCACAGATGCAGCAGGTACAACAGCAGGTTCCCATGGTACCTAGACAGAAAATGCAAATACCATTAGCTCCAATGGGGCAGCAACAGGTGATGCTTTCTCAGCAGGTCACAGGCCAAATGATGAGTCAAAATAACACAGTGCACCAATTCCCATTGCGTGGTGAGGATGGAATAAATGATGAATGGTCGGATGATAGTTTAGACAGTGAGGAGTGCAGGCTTGCGGTGTCCCTAGAAGTAGATCAGAGGGGACCCTCTGTAGAAGGAAAAGTGATGGGCCACAAGGTTTCCTTCTTGGTGGATACGGGAGCTACACACTCTACAGTCAGAAGTGCAGAGGTCCCGAAGCTGCCACTTTCAGGGCAAACTACAAGAGTGGTAGGAGTAGCAAATCAGTATTTGACAAGCCCGATTACAGACCCGGTTCAGGTTGAGATTGGAAACTTCCAGGGACTGCATAAGTTTGTAGTCTGTGATTCAAGTCCTGTGTACCTACGGCGAAGAGACTTATTTGTGAAAGACGAAATGTTCGATTACCTGTTCTAATGAAGGAATTGAAGTGCAGACAAACAGTGATGATGAAGGGGACGAAGGGCAATTTTCAGAATTAGAGTCGGAAAGCACCAACGAAGACTACCCTTTTATAACCTTATTCCCGATGCTTACTGTGACTGACTTACCAGCTGAGTTACAGGGAACAGTGACAGAGAAAGTGTGGGACCTAACCACTGTCACACAGCTGTAGTCCATGGGGAAACAAAGCAGATGTCACGCAGTGGGGCCCACATCTCTGAAATCGGAAGTGAAAGTCACAACTCAGTTACCATACACTGGGGGAAAAGGACAGACAGTAGAGAGGTAGTAGTGTTGAAGTATATGTAATATGGCGGTGTGTATTCTTACCTATGTGTCATTGAAAATACTGCTGTATTACTGTGTTCCTGTTGTCTATGTCGTCTTCTTCGGCTTCCTCGTCTTCACTCTCCACAGGCTCCACAGCTGCTACAACACCACCATCTGGACCATCCTCCTGCAGAAAAGGCACCTGTCGTCGCAAAGCCAGGTTGTGAAGCATACAGCAGGCCACGATGATCTGGCACACCTTCTTTGGTGAGTAGAATAGGGATCCACCTGTCATATGGAGGCAGCGGAACCTGGCCTTCAGGAGGCCGAAGGTCCGCTCGATCACCCTCCTAGTTCGCCCATGGGCCTCATCGTACCGTTCCTCTGCCCTTGTCCTGGGATTCCTCACTGGGGTCAGTAGCCATGACAGGTTGGGGTAACCAGAGTCACCAATTAGCCACACACGGTGCCTCTGGAGTTGACCGATCACGTAAGGGATGCTGCTATTCCGCATGATGTACGCGTCATGCACTGAGCAAGGGAACTTGGCATTAACATGGGAGATGTACTGGTCTGCCAAACACACCATCTGTACATTCATCGAATGATAACTCTTCCTGTTTCTGTACACCTGTTCACTCCTCTGTGGGGGAACCAAAGCCACATGGGTCCCATCAATGGCACCTATGATGTTGGGGATATGTCCAAGGGCATAGAAATCACCCTTCACTGTAGGCAAATCCCCAACCTCAGGGAAAACGATGTAGCTGAGCATGTGTTTCAGCAGGGCAGACAACACTCTGGACAACACCTTGGAAAACATAGGCTGGGACATCCCTGATGATATGGCCACTGTTGTTTGAAATGACCCACTTGCTAAGAAATGGAGCACTGACAGCACCTGCACTTGAGGGGGGATCCCTGTGGGTTGGCGGATTGGTGACATCAGGTCTGGCTCCAGCTGGGCACACAGTTCATGAATAGTGGCTCGGTCAAGCCTGTATGTCAGTATGACATGTCTTTCCTCCATTGTCGACAGGTCCACCAGCGGTCTGTACACAGGAAGATTCCGCCATCTCCTCGCATGTCCCAGCGGACGGTGCCTATGAAGGACAACAGCGAGCACAGAGTCAATCAACCCACAGGTACGTAACCACAGCTTGCACATAACACGATTCTCAATCCATTGAATGGTTTGTATGAGTGTTGGTGCAAGGCCTAGGTATGTGTGACGCAGTAGAAAGTAAGCCATGTGGGCCCCTGAAATGGCGGCTGCCTGACCTGTGAAGTGCGACAATGGGATGTGAGGTAACTGCGCTGGCGTGGCACACCTTGGCGGTAGGCGGTCGAAGACCGCGGCGCTAAGCAGCATTGGTTAACATTGGACCCTATGGGTCTCAGGAGCCAATGACGATGTGCGCCGGCGGTCGCGGTACGCACCGCCGCGGTACGCATCGCCGTGGGCGTGGCCACCATTTGATATCTGCTTAATCACTCGATACCTGATCTTTGACAGGAGAGGACCTACACTGCAAGTGCTGCTGTGACCTTGGTCTGGAAGAGACAATGGCTCATGCGACTGGGGAAAGGGCCCCTGCCTTCACTGCTCAGGAATTGGAGAAACTTGTGGATGGGGTCCACCCCCAGTACGCGCTACTCTATGGTCCTCCAGACCAACAGGTAAGTACACTGGGACCATGCTTTGTGGGCAATGCCTGTGTTGAGTGGGGTGGATGCAAGATGGTGGGGAGGGGAGCGATTGAGGCATGCAGCAAACGATGGTGAGAGCATGTGCCACATGGCAAGGGTAGGGATGGGGGACCACTCACATTGAGCGTGCAGAAGGTGATGACTATTTTTCTCCCCCTGTACATTTCACATAGGTCAGCGCCCACCAGAAGATCGATATTTGGCGTGCCATCGCCAAGGACGTTAGGACCCTGGGGGTCCACCACAGACGGGGAACCCACTGCCGGAAGAGATGGGAGGACATCCGCCGCTGGAGCAGGAAGACGGCCGAGGCTCTGCTGGGGATGGCCTCCCAACGTGGGAGGGGTGCCAGTCGGACTTTGAACCCCCTGATGTCACGGATCCTGGCGGTGGCCTACCCCAATTTGGATGGGCGCGTGAGGAAATCACAGCAGACACAAGGGGGTGAGTACACTCTCATCCTGGTGACTTTGCGCGCAGTGGAGGTGTCTGGGTGGGGGAGGAGGGCTGTGGGTATCCCTAGGCCAGGGCGATTTCTGTAGGCTAGGCCCCTCCGTAAGGCATGGCCCTGTGCCCCCGCCCCCCACCTCTGTAGATTGCCAAGTACAGCTATTCATGGCCCTGTGTCATCTATGTGTGCAGATGTCGTACATAGGCTTGTAGGCCATGTCCCACGGATTGAGTAGTCGACCCAAAGTGCGCGGCGTAGTGCAGGGGGCTTCTGTGTCTGTCCTGTCCGCCAACGGTGTCGCCAATGCATGCACTCAACATGTCTTTATTTTCTCCCCCCCCCTTTTTTGTGGTCTTCCTGTTCATGTGTGCATTAGCATCATCAGGCGGAGGAGCAGTGGCATCGGAGCACGAGGGAGCTGCATCCCACATGGCCATGGAAGGCCATGCAACGGACTCCGAATTCACCAGTGGGACAGAGGGCGAGGGGAGCTCCACAGCGGGGACTCGGGCAGACATCAGTGACACCGACTCGTCCTCTGAAGGGAGCTCCCTTGTGGTGGCGGCAACATGTGTGCCCCCCGCAACAACAGGTACAGCCGCCACCCACCGCACCAGCACCGCCCTCCCAGCAGCCCCTCAGCGTATGACCCGTGCCCGCTCACCCAGGAAGGTAGGCATCTCCTTCGCCACAGGCACCTCAGGCCCTGCCCCAGTCACCCCTGCTGCCCTCAGTGAGGAGAACATTGACCTCCTGAGGACGCTCACTGTTGGGCAGTCTACCATTTTGAATGCCATCCAGGGTGTCGAAAGAGAGGTGCACCAGAGTAATGCATACCTGGAGGGCATTCATTCTGGTCAGGCTGCCCTTCAGCGATCATTCCAGACTCTGGCCTCAGCACTGATGGCAGCCATTGTCCCTGTCTCTAGCCTCCCCCCTCCAACTTCCTCCACCCATACCCCATCACCTGTACCTCTGCCTATCCCAGACACACCATCAGACCAGCCTGCACACAGCTCAACACCCAAGGGAAGCTCAGCCAGACATAAGCACCACACATCACACAGGCATTCACACAAGCAACATCCACATACAGACATACCAACACCCACTGCCTCCACTGTGTCCCCCTCCTCCTCGTCTCCCTCCTCCCTCCCTGTCACGTCTCCACTCACACCTGCATGCACAACATCTTCAGCCACTACGTCCATCACCAGCACACACACCAGCACCCCCGCGCACGTGCACTCACCACCCCCACTACCATTCACACGTCCCCTGTGTCCTCTCCCAGTGTGTCTGTGAACCCCTCTTCCAAGATACAGAAACGCAGGCAGCCACCCACCCAACAGCCATCCACCTCACAACAGCCTCCAGCCCAAGCACCTGCACCCAAAGACACCAGACTTAAAACTCCTACAACCACAACCTCTTCCTCCACTCCCATACCCACTACACCTACCCGTCCCACTGCTCTTAAAAAGCTTTTCCTGTCCAAACTCAACCTCTTTCCTCCAAGTCCCCCACCCCGTCCATGTCATAGGACTACAGTCAGCACCTCAGCCACGACAAAACCGGCCCCTGTCATCACAGTCTGCCATGGACTGTGGAGTGCCCCACCCTCCAGGGCAGCCAGTTCGGTACGAAGCCAAGGCACGGGCAGCCCACCCCCAGAGAAACATCCCAAGATAGGCAGTGGCCGGCACGAGAGGGTGAAAACACCAGGGACTAAAACCCCTACCATGGCTGCGGCAGGAAGTGTGGACACAGCTGGCACACCACCCAAGGTGGGGAAGGGCCACAGGCGATCAGCGAAGGCTGGGAAGGGCAGCACGGCCGACAACACCGCCATCAGCCCAGCTGGCCAGGAGGGCCCCGCTAGCCCCATCCCAGGTGGGCAGGAGGCCACCAACAGGCCCGGCACTGCAGCCCAGGAGGTCCCCGCCAGCCACAGGACAGGTGGCAAATGACCTCCCCGCCATGGCCGGATCTGCTGAACTGGGCCCTTCATCTCAAGCACCGCTGCGCTGGGCACCGCCGTCTCAAGCACCGCTGCGCTGGGCCCTTCATCTCAAGCACCGCTGCGCTGGGCACCGCCGTCTCAAGCACCGCTGAACTGGGCCCTTCATCTCAAACACCGCTGAACTGGGCCCTTCATCTCAGGAACTGCTGAACTGGGCCCTTCATCTCAAACACCGCTGAACTGGGCCCTTCATCTCAAGCACCGCTGAACTGGGCCCTTCATCTCAGGTACCGCTGAACTGGGCCCTTCATCTCAAGCACCGCTGCGCTGGGCACCGCCGTCTCAAGCACCGCTGCGCTGGGCCGTTCATCTCAAGCACCGCTGCGCTGGGCACCGCCGTCTCAAGCACCGCTGAACTGGGCCCTTCATCTCAAGCACCGCTGAACTGGGCCCTTCATCTCAAGCACCGCTGAATTGGGCCCTTCATCTCAGGAACCGCTGAACTGGGCCCTTCATCTCAAGTACCGCTGGCCCATGAGCGGCAGGGGCTGGCCCGCATCTGTGTCGGACAGGGCTGCACGAAGCACTCTGGGCACCAGGCCCCCTCCAGAACCAGTGGAGACTGTTATCCACTTGTGAGACTGTGGCTTTGCACTCCCCAGGATATAACAGTGGGAAGCCCACCCACTGTCTGGACTTGTGAGACTGTGGCTTTGCACTCCCCAGGATGTAACAGTGGGCAGCCCACCCACTGTCTGGACTTGTGAGACTGTGGCTTTGCACTCCCCAGGATGTAACAGTGGGCAGCCCACCCACTGTCTGGACTTGTGAGACTGTGGCTTTGCACTCCCCAGGATTGAACAGTGGGCATGGAGGCCCCTCGTGGATCTGGCGTCGTGCACTCATCTGGCTGAGGTGCCCCCCCTTCCTTCCCCCTGAGGTGACTGTAGTTTTGCTATCTGATGCCCCTGCAGTGTTCTCTCCGTTGGAGTCAGGTATCCTGTGTTGGCTTTGCCCATGTGATTTGGGCCCCGTGGTCCACGGACAATGCCTGCTACAATGCTCTGACTTGTATATTTATGTATATAAGAGTTTTTGATGTGTATATATATTTTTTTGGCAGTATTACAATATATTCCAATGTTTAGAATCACTTCCTTTTGTATTTGCATTCTTCCGGGGGGTTTGGGGGTGTCACTCTGATGTGTTGCTATGCATTGATGTGTGTGTTGTAGTGGGTGACGATGAGGGTGGGTGTGTTGGGTATGTGTGTACCCGTAATAATTTCCCCTCCCCCCTCCCCTGTGTCGTCGGTGCAGTACTCACCGTTGTCTTCTGCGCCGGCGTTCGTGCTCCTGGTAGAGGAGTAGGAACACTATCACTGGGAGTATGTGGAGTTCGGGTTCCATGCTGTCCTGATTCCTCGTGGGCTGTATGGAGGTGAGCGCTTTCCCTTCGAAATGGCTGTTTCCGCCGTGTTTTTATCGGCGGGGCTACCGCCCCGGAAAAGATGGCGGATTGGTAGCTTGTGATAGAGTGGGCGGTACATTGTCTCCCGCCTGTCTGTTGGCGGTGACTGCTGCGCTGTTTTTTGTGCCGCCGTGGCGGGCGGTGTGTTGTTGTGGCGGTCGCTGTTGGCGGTTTCCGCCAGGGTCGGAATTCCATTTTTTTCCCCCCAGCCTGTTTGCAGTTTGGCGGCAGCTTTAACACCGACCGTCAGGGTTGGAATGACCCCCAAAGTGTCTCCAAAGGAGTTGCAGTACTGTCAGAAAGAGGTGAAATACTTAGGGCACTTGATTGAGAACGGGTCTAGGAGAATATCACGAGAAAGGGTGACAGCCATACTGCAGATGAATCCCCCGACAACAAAGAGAGATGTCAGGATGTTTTTGGGAATGGTGGGCTACTGTCGTCAGTGGATTCCCAACTTTTCGATTATCTCTAAACCATTGTTAAAACTGACAGGCAAGGAAACTAAGGATGACCCGTATATCATAATTCTGTCTGAGGAAGAGCTTGAGTCATTCATGAATTGAGAGAGTGCATGTGTAGGGCACCAGCCTTAGGTATGCCTGATTAAACGAAGCCTTTTCTACTGTTTTGTCATGAACGTGATGCTTGTTCTTTGTCTGTCTTAACACAGGTCCATGGAGGTGCAAACCGCCCTGTAGCATGTTTTTCAGCTACTTTGGACCCAGTCGCAGCAGCCTTACCGGGTTGTTTGTGCGCAGTTGCAGCAGTTGGTCAAAGCCTCACACAGTGTGAAGGCATAGTGATGGGACATCCCCAAACAGTAATGGTTCCGCATTCAGTTGAAATCCTGTTAACCCGAACTAAAACTCAGCATATGACAAATGCCCGACTTACCCGATATGAGACAATTATTCTAGGATCACCTAATGTTTCCTTGAAAAGATGTACTGTGTTGAACCCGGCAACTCTACTTCCAGTTGAAAACACTGAGATTAACAATGCAGAGGAAGTGGAGCATGACTTTCTTGAGGTAACAGAACTATGTACCAAACCCAGACCTGACATTAAAGATACACAGTTAGAAGAAAATGACTGCATTATGTTTGTTGATGGATCCTGCTTGAGAGACTCAGTCAGAATACTGAGAGCCGGTTATGCTGTGTGTACAATCACCGGTATTATAGAAGCTTCCTGGCTCGAAAGAGTGTATTCTGCACAAGTGGCTGAATTAATTGTCCTTACTAAGGCTTGCCATGCAGAAGTAAACCTGAAAGTTACTATCTATACTGACAGCAGATATGGATTTGGAATTGTACATGATTTTGGCCAATTATGGTCACAGAGGGGTTTCATGACCTCCTCTGGCTCGCCAGTGAAAAATGGCGAACAAATTAAGGATTTGTTACATGCAATTCAGTTACCTCTTGAAATTGCCGTGGTGAAATGCAATGCTCACGTTAAGTCGCAAGACTTTGTGTCAATGGGAAACGGCTATGTAGATCAAGTCGCAAGATTCTGTGCATTGAACTGTATATCATTAAAGGAACAGTGGGAATTGTTACCGCAAACTGAAAACGAAACATGTTTGAACTTTGCAGTAAGAGTAGTTGATACGTTAGATGAGCTAAAATCACTGCAGAGCCGTGCTAGCAGAGAAGAAAAACGCTCTTGGCAGAGAATGCAATGCGTACAAAGAGCTAACGACTTGTGGGTTTCAGAGGAGGGGAAGTTGGTTTTGCCAAACAGCCTTTTGTCTCAGTTTGCAAGGCTTTATCATGTGCAGGCACATCTTGGGAGAGACGTTATGATCAGATTGTTCAAAATTGATTGGTTTAATCCGAAATTCAGACAACCCGCAGAGGTTACCTGTCACAGGTGCATCATCTGTCAACAGATGAATGCAGGAAAAGGGACTTTGAGCCACATAGGGAGAGCTGGAGGTCCGTTTAGCAAGATGCAAATGGATTTCATTGAAATGCCAATGTGTAGAGGCTTGAGGTACATGTTGGTGATTGTGTGTGTTTTCAGTCATTGGATTGAAGCATACCCTACACGTAGGAATGACAGTCTCACAGTTGCAAAGTTATTGCTTAGAGAGCTAATACCAAGGTTCGGATTTCTGGTCTCTTTAGAATCAGATGGAGGCAGACACTTCGACAATGAGGTGATTAAGCTCTTGTGTGCTGCATTAGACATTGAACAGAAGCTGCATTGTAGCTACCACCACGAAGCATCAGGACTAGTAGAACAGATGATTGGCACCTTGAAGTCGAGAATGGCAAAAATGTGCCAGCTACCAATATGAAGTGGCCAGATGCATTGCCTTTAGTGCTGATGTCAATGAGAAACACACCTGATAAGAAGACAGGATTATCCCCCCATGAGATACTCATGGGCAGAGCTATGAGGTTATCTGCAGTACCTGCAAATGCTCTTGTGAATATCACAGATGATATGGTGTTGGACTACTGCAAGGGTTTGGCTGACGTGGTCCGCTCTTTTTCCCACCAGGTGGAGGCTAACACATTGCCACCGATCAGTGATCCAGGTCACACCCTGCAAGCCGGTGACAGGGTGGTTGTCAAGAAGCACGTGAAGAAGTCGTGTTTGGAGCCGCACTGGAAGGGGCCATATCAAGTAATACTGACAACAACCACTGCTGTGAAATGTGCAGGTGTTCCAAATTGTACACATGCCAGTCACACAAAGAAGGTGACGTGTCCAACTGATGAGGAACTTGAAGTTTCCGACTCAGCAATTCCAGAGAAGGAAGTCTCAGGGCCGGAGAACAGTCAAAAGGGAACTGAGACTGCAGGAGAGCCCACTGAGGATGGCCTAGTCCCTCAAACAGTAAACGAGTTCGAGAGAGGTGACAATGAGCCTATCTCAGTAGAGGCAGCAGGAGAACTAAGTCAAGGAGAGGTTCTCCCAGAAGTACATGGATACGGATTAGAGCTTGAACCCGTTACAGACCCAGAAGAAGAAGAGGGGGAAAGAGCAGAGGGAGGTCAAAGCACACCGACATCTCCCGAGCCAGTTGCAGGTCCGTCAAGAGAAAACACCATAGTACAAGAGGAGGGTGCTGTTCAGCGTCCTGAAAAGCCAAGTAGGAAGAACACGCATAAAGGTGATAACTGGCCAAAGAAACAAGCTGCAATAGAGAAAGTGGTTCCTGGTGAGACAATAGCGGAAGAAATTGATACCACTAGAAAAGAGGATCTAAGTGAAGGAGAATTGCAAAGTGAACGCAGGCTAAAAAGAAAAAGAGTCGCAAATAGAAGATACGCAGGTCCTGAATGGGCATATGCAACAACATCTGAATGGCAACAAGAATTCTTAGCGTTTTGGTTTGATCGAGAAGTGCCAGGCCAATATTACGGTACCTGAATTCAGACAGGAAAAGAGACTGTGTTAAAACTGAAAGCTGAAAAGCTGAGAAAAAAGCCTTATAAATTACCGGATGTGACACTGATAACCTGAATTGACTTTGAAAAAACGATTATGACAAGCTGCTAAACCTGATTTGACAAAAGGGTCCTGGGGTGAGTGAAACGCTGTAAATACACGCAGAGAGAAAGAGAGACTTTGCATCAAGAAAAAAAAAAAAAGCTTTTAAATCATCCTCAAGTTGATTGTTTGTTTTGAGTTATTCTGCTATCTGATTCTTTACAGATCATGGCGTACACTAGAGGTAGTAACAGAAAGGGTAAAGTGTGTGGTTGGTTAAGTGTTATCTTAGGTATTGTGTGTGCAATAATAATTGTAGGTGTGATTGTGGTAATGCCGTGGTTGGATAAGAAAGTGACTAACAATGCTTCAAAACCTGAGACTGCTACACTAACACCGTGGGAAAAATGTGAACAAGATACACAACACTTGCATGAGGGAACTAATTCAAAAGGGGAACTTTCTACTAATGTCTTCTATCGCTTATTGAATGAGTATGTAGATACAATGGATGCGAGAAACTGTTATGTGTGCACAAAGATTCCTTCATCAGTACAAGAGGGGGTCATCTATCATAGTCTGCCTTTAACATATGGGATAAGCTGTAGTTTGCTACTAACAAGATTCTATGAGCAGGAACATGTGCAATATTTTAATTCTAATTTGGATGTAGTGTTTTCTTTTGTGCCTGTGATTGAGTTTTTGAACAAATTAGCTAAAGAGCATAGTATAAAATTAGTTAGAGGTTTCTTTGAACCAACACTGACATTTGTGACAGCTTATGCACACCGCAACAATCTGACGTGCTTACTAACGCCCATAGAGAAAAGCTTTTTAGATCACACTGATGATAGACGCAAAGCACTGAAAGAGAAACTAGAAAAGGGATTAGAAAAATGTACATACACAAATGATTATGCTTATACTGCATTACATGTAGGCGGGCTTTGTATATATAGGCCAATATCTGATCATGACACTTTATTTGTGAGGACGAGTGAATGCAGGCATGTGTTTTTGTTTCAGAGTAAATGGACATTCATGTTAAATGGACAGGATCCAGCGATCCCTGAGATCTATTATATCTGTGGGCTTAATGCTTATTACTATCTTCCTAAGGGATGGTATGGGGCATGTTATTTGGGGATAGTTTTCCCAAAGATTGACCAGATTGATGACTTAAAACAAATACCTAAAATGTCTGAATTACAACATGCAAGACAAAAGAGAGAGACAGCGGCTGCTGTCGTGGGTGACATATTTGGAGCCATAATTCCTTCAGTAGGGGTTATTTTAAACTCCATAAAGATTCGAAAGTTGTCTACTATTGTGGATAACATGCTGACAAATTTGACAGGAGCTATACTCCTGATGGATACTGAACTTGCTGCGGAAAGAGCTATGACTCTTCAAAATCAGCTTGCTTTAGACATTCTTTTAGCAAAGAGTGGCGGAGTCTGTAAGATGCTTAACGAGCGTCATTGCTGCTCATTTATTCCTGATAATGGCAAAAAGATTAGAGGTATGCTTACTAACCTAACAAGAGAGAGTGCAGATTTGAAGGAACTGAAGGAACCTGGAGTGTGGGAGAAAGTTGGAAAAGGAATTGCCAGAGTAGGGAGCTGGATTAGCAATATTTGGAATGGGGTTCTTGCAAAAATACTAGTGGGTCTATTAATAGTTCTGATCTGTTTATTGGGTTTATGGGGAGCATGCAAAATTAATGACAGAATTAAAAGAAATTGGACAAAGTGAAACAAAAGAAACGAAGAAAATGAAAGGGAGAAAATGTTTAATGAAATTTGGGAGAGTTCACACAAAGGTCAAGATGTTGAAATGCGCATTATGCGCAAGGTGAAAAATTAAAAGTGAAAGGTTGAAAGGGAAAGGTTTGTGTGATGACGATCGTCATCAGAGGAGGTACTGTGAGAGTGTAGCTTATATAATCTATATTAACATGAGATGTTTATGAAATAGTGCAATAATGCTAACATAGAAACTGTATTACTAGGTTTTGCTAAAACGTGCATTTAAAATGTGACCACAGGGAGTGGCCACCAATGTATACGTGGACTAATAAAAATGACTAATGTTGATGAAATATATATTAGAGGATAGTTTTATACTAATTATTAATGATTATGTTATTGAAGTTTTACTAATAAACCTTGTAGGCCTTAAGTTAGCATGAGCCGAAGTTAAGCTGCCTGGCTCTCATATTAAATGTATTTTTCCTAACGTGCAGTGTGCTGACTCGCAAAAGGACATGACCTCTTGTTTTCTTCAAACTAGAAGCTGAATGTAACCATAGTAGATCCGTTCTCATGAAATTCATATTGCTTGTAGAAATATACTAGCTAAAAGCAACAGTGTAGATTAATGTAATGTACAAGGTCGCCCAAACCGGTACAGACAATGGAGCTACTGACCAAAAGATGTGCAAAGAATTACAGAAGGATGAAATCATACCGGAAGTGCTACCTCTGAAGACGTCAATCATATGGACCAATAAACTGTCTGTGAACTAATGTGTGGTGAAAGATTTAATGACATGATCTGTTTTTAATTGGCTAAAGATAGTGGGGTGCAACATTCATCCAATCAAGTTTTAGGGGAATGTACAACGAAAAAGGGATAAAAACCTATGACACAGGGAGCCAATTAGCTTGGTTAGGGAAATGCTGTTGATTTGATCCAGAAACTTTGTCACTCTGTTTGGTGACTTATTGGTTTTACTTAAACCATCCTCTTCTTTAGATTGCCCATTTTTACACTTTACCTCCTTATGAGGGAAGTGCCCCTATTCTCCCGAGAGCTGAATATCTTGACTAATGGTGAATCAACTGAGGACGAAGACCGAACCTGAGTGCTAACCCAAACCTTGGAGGGTAACTATGACAATGAAATTGTGATTTGTCTGTTTGCTTTTCCTTTCTAGGTACCAACTGCTTACTTTTGACAGAGTCCATAGTTAGATGTTTTCCAAATTGGTGTTCTAAACTGTTTTGCATGAAGCCCAACATGCCAATGCTAATTAGAGGTTAGTTCAGAGGGATTCACTAAAACTGACAGAAATGGACAACGACTGAATCAATGCTGTGTTGACGATACTCTGCTAAAGATAGTTTATGCTCACGTCGTGCTATGTTCTGATGTTTATGATTCTTGCTTTGATGAAATCTTATCAGAGTTGCCATATCGTGACTATGCTATTATGTTTCTTGGTTTTGAGATTAATAAATCTGATTTTGGAATTGTAATCAATAGGGAATAAACTTCATAAAATTCTATTAAACTGGTGTAGTTATTCATGTCTGCAAGGTCATGGTAGTGTCTTGAGTTGATTAATGTCTTTGACTAAAGTGAAATGCATTGTTGTGATAAATACTGATGACATTATTGACGCATTGATTGACATATTGATTAGCTATCTCGTCCTAAGGTGTCTCTCAACTGGGTCAAAAGATTCATTGGCCTAAAACGAGCCCTGATGTGTAATAAATTATCATAAAAGGTCCCAAAATATATAAACAATTTAAAACCCTTTGGGAAGAAAAAAGACTGCTTTGACTAATAGTTTAAAATGTATATGAACAATTAAAAAGAATTAAGAAATTTGATCCCACGGAGTTGCTCGGGGTTTGGAACATAATGTTTACTTTGTAGAACTAATTTCAGGAGCTCTCTCGGGACACAGTCACTTTTATAAGTTCCCATTTATGCATTCAGAAATTTAGCAAGTATAAATGTATGAAATGGTAAACGTTTAGTGCACTTTCTCCTATGTTTTTCTGTTCGTGGAAAATGCCTTCCCCAACATTATTAAAAATGTTGTTGGTGTTCCCTCTCAGTTTCCTCATTAAAAAATGATTTTTTCCTGTTACCATGTTTAAGATGGGGAAATACTGCAAGTATTTTGTGAATACTTGACCATCAATCTCATAATTTTGTGAGCTAATGGAAAAAGCTGTACAAAACTAGCGGTTTGATTCAAATGAGGCAATTATACATTTATGATGCACTTAATAAGGGTGGAATGAGGGAAAATCAGGAGATTTCATGTAATTTGTTGTAAAATGAAGTGAACTCGTTCAATAATTGGCAACAAGACATGTAAGCTGCTCTTTTGTTTAAAAAAACATAGTAATACATTCCATAAGAATTACACACCTGTAGACAAAAGTTCAGAGGCACTGAAAGCAGCTTTTCTCATTCTTATGCTTTTCATTCGGTGAAGAAACAGAGCAATTTGAACAATATATTTTGTGTTGTTGTGTCTGGGAGCTACCAGATATTGTGTTTATTTGTGTTTAATAGCCATGGCGTTAGACCCCTTCTTTTATTTGATATATCTGTTTTGTTTAATACATTCACTGCACCATATTGATCAGCTGGCCATTTAATATAACTTTAAGGGGGGTGCTCCCTCCCATGTTAATTGTGTCTAAAGTCCACAACTTTTTCCCAACTATCAACATGCTTGGTCCTCTTAATGTGGTCAACGGTCTACCACCCATAATGGAGTCCTGGACAGGGTGCACCGAGGCTTCATTGCAGCCCTTACGTCCTTATATTAATATACTGTGGGCAATACATAGCTTTGAATTCATCAGTAATCAGAACTTCACTTCTAGGATACATGGACATCACCCAATGTTTTTGCCAATCGTCCACTATTTCATAGAGCGTACCAATGTTATGCAGTTAACAACTAATACATATGTTTATATGAATGTAGTTTCATGAACGGTTGTGAGGTCTCTCTTCCTCTGCCTCAACGATGGCACAGCACTCATTGCCAAACTGATGTTCTACCTACCATCCACTGAATTTCCTGTGCGACATGAGAGGCTGATATACTCTCTCCCTTTATCTAATGGAGTGCAGTCATCCTCTTCAATCTGCTTTTAATTTATACTGTGGCCTGGTGAAAAATGTTGGGCAGTATTTAGATAGTTTCCTGTACAGAAGACGGTATTACTTTGAACGAACTTTTGGGTGTTTTTATTTCCCATTGATTGCCCTTACAAAGTTACCATGAGAGAAAGCAACATAATACTTGCTCCTCCTATAAAAGGATTGCAATGCATATAGTATGATGAAAGAAGGTGATGTCCAACTCATAAAGATGTTTCTGTCAGTGTGACTTGCTCCTGAATTCACAGTTACACATAATGCAAGATAGATTTCTAATTCTGGACATTTTGAGAGATGTAACTATCTAAAGTGTATAATAATATAATATAATTTATACTACTGATTTCGATGGTGAAAAATTAATTCCCTTTAGTAGCATTGCCTTCCAAAGAGTTGGTGCAGAATCACTTATAAATACGTGTTATTGGGAAACCACATTTGAGAAAACTATTTTATGTTAAAACATGTATTAATCGGGCCACTAAATGCATACACTTATTGTGTAAAGAGTTAGTGTGAATCTCTTGCAGAAACCTTTAGCATCTTATAAAATGCTGATGCACAAACGGTTTGCTTCTGAAGATATCTATACCAAAATATGTATTTGATTGGTATTCATGCTCTAATCGCTTTCCAATGTAGAGGTTTGTATTTGTCCCTGAAGTGTAAGAGGTCTCGACCAAGTACAGCAACAGTGGCCTCAAGATGCTTTCATAGTATCTGAGCACAGGACATAAAAACCTGTGAACCCTATTTTTACCTCCCTAAGCAGCATCATAGTAGACATGCCATCAGGACAGAACACACCCTTCCCAGGTTCAGTAATCTCATCGCACACCATCGCAAACCACCACCACTGGTTCTGTCCACTATAGCCAGAAAAACATCAAGGAGGAGAACTGGACTTCTAAACTTGTCGAGCACCTGCCGAATCACATCAGCAGCCTGCCGAAGTCCATCAAGAACTTCAACAGGTGGATTACCTCATGAGCCAACACTCTGGGGCCCCTCAAATGCAACACCGTGGCAAGAGCCTGACAACAAGCCAACTGGTAAAGAGAGGAACTCAGGCTGACAAACACTTTAAGCATCTGAAACTCAGGTGGAGAAGGAGCTAAGACACTGCAGACAAAGTCATGTTGAAATCTGCTCTAACACAGTGCCACCAGCAGATGCGTAAGACCAAGCACTGTGCTGTACTCGCAGACCACACTGACACCAGCACCAATAGCAGCAAAGAAATCTTCACCTTCATCAAAGATTTAATCCCGCCTGCAGAAACATCCAACCACATCACCCCATTTCAAGAACTCTGCAACTAGCTCTTGGAATTCTTCTGTACCAAGATCACCTCCATATTTAGTAAGTTAAACCCTCAACCAGACCCCATCACCCTTGCTACTTGACTTCCTATCTCGGCTGAAGGAAAGATCCTGACCTTGTAGCCCACAGTGACCAAAACTGGAACCGCTGATACCATGGAGTCCAACAGCTCGGGAGCCCCATCTGAACCTGCTCCCACCACACCTACCAATCAGCAAAGCTCTAACACCCATTCTTAATGCCTTGCTTCGATTTAGCCACATTCCCTGAGGCCTGGAAACACACCACTGTTACTCACCTGTTCAAGAAAACCTCCGCTGACTCGGCCATGCTTGCAAACTACAGACTCATTGCTACCACACCCTCCAATTATAGACTCTCTGCAATCACACCTGCCAATTACTGACTCTCTGCTACCGTATCCACATTGAGGTCTTAGAGAAGATATCAATAGATGCCTTACTGACCATCTCAGCAACCACCAGCTCCCGGACGTCATGCACACCAGATCCAGACCCAACCACAGTACAGAAACTGCACTCATTGCAGCCACAGGTGACATCTGCAGGAGCCTGGGCAGAGGGAATACACTGGCCCTCATCACCCTGCACCTCTTTACACCTGTTTACACAGTCTCATCTGACGCTTATATGGGATTGGTATCCAAGGACCCACACTCTATTGGATCTGATCCGTCCGCATGGATGTAATGCAAGCTGTCAGCCTAGCACCTTTCTCCGCAGAAGCCCGAAAAACTCATCTGTGGAGTGTCTCAAGGTTTGCCCCACAGGCCTACCCTCTTCAACAATTATATAATCCTGTTGGCCAACGTTATTCGCACACACATCATCAACATCCTCTCCTGCTCTAAAGGAGTGCAACTCATACTCTCTCTCTTGGAGAACACCCCAAACACAAGAAACAGCCTGCATAACCAAAGTCACCATCTGAATGAAATTCAACTGTCTCAAGCTCAACACCAACAAGAATGTAGTAGTAGTGATTTTTAGCAATAACGCCTCACCATGGGGCTCTAATTGGTGACCAGCCAACTCTGTCCAACACCTATGCCCTACACCCATGCCAGGAACCTCTGGATCATCATTGAGAGGAAACTGGACATGACTGAACAAGTCAACGGTGTAACAGAATCCTGTTTCCTTACTCTAGATGCTGGGGTAGATCTTCAAATGGTTCCCAAGCAACAGCTGAATAAACGCTACTTATACCTTCATCCACAGAAAGTGGGACTATGGGAAGACCCTTTACACCAGAATCATGAAGTAACTCACCTGAAGATTACAAACCATCCAGAACTAACTATTCAGAATCATAGTCAAACTCCAAAGCATATCAAACCACACTTCAAGAAACTACCCTGGCTCCTGATACACAAGTGCACTCGCTTCAAACTCCTCACTCACACATCCAAGGCACCACATAACTTAGGACCACCTGGACAGTCTCATCTCCTTCCACCAACCGTCAGACACCTCCACTTTGCCAGACCCCTACTTGTATCCCCTACATATGCAGAAACAGGTCTGGAGGACAGGCCTGCTCGTATATTGCTGAAAAATGGCATGCCCTTCCACTTCTACTGCACATCAGAGCCTCATCTGCTCTTCTTCTGCAAGAAGCTGAAGACCTGGCTGTTCGATTAACCCTCCTGCCCTAGGCATGACTAGGGGCACACTCCTGATTAATGCCAGGATACCCTCTCGGTGATACTGTGCTTTACAAATAAAAATAACATAACAATGGTGGATGTGGGAGAGAAATATGATGAACTTAAGGAGAGAAAATTAGGAGGTGGAGAGGAAGATGAAAGTAATATTATGTGATACAGGTGCTGGGTGAAAGAATGAGTGGGCTAGAAGTGAAAGTGCGTTTGTAATTAATCACCATGAAAAATAGATGTAAGTGAAAGTGATATCAGAAGAGACACATATGAGAGCATACAAGACAGGGAAGTTGAGGTGCCATTATCCCTTCAAGAGAGCAATACAAGAGAACACTATGTAGAGGTGAGATGAAAACACACAGACCTACATTTAAAAGGGTCTAGCACCTCCTTGTGCAACCTTAGTGTCATTTTATATGACGCTAATGTAGCTCAACTAGGCCAAATTTGCCACATCATTTTTACAAAGTGGCGCAAGGCATGCATTGTGCCACTTTGTAACTCCTTGCGCCACATATGCCTGCGCCAAGCATGCAAGGGGGCGTTCCACCATTAGGGGGACAGCAAAAATGGCACAGTGGAATCTATGACATTCCACTACCCCATTTTTTTGCAACAGTTTTTAATGCCTGCAGAGAGCAGGCATTAAAAGGAGGCACACAATTATTTATAATGGGCCTCCATGTACTTTGCAGGATTAGCGCCAACATTTTTGGTGCTTTTCTACCAAAGTACAACAATAGCATAAAAAATGTTGATGCTATTATCCCTAACCTGCGCTATGGTGCACCATATGTTCAATACGGCATACGCATGGTGGCGTTAGGGGGATGCTGAGGGGAGCAAGAAAAGTGTGGTGAAAGAGGAAGAGATGGAGGGGAAAGGTCAAATGTAAAAAATTATCTTATAAAGAAAACTGGTAGGAACTGTATGACAAAATAAAAAAAAAGTGAGATTGTATTTCTAGGCTAGGTAAAGGAATAAAGCAGATAAGTTGGTATGTGACAACTTAAAAAATGGCAGGTACACTGAGAAAGGGCTGGTAAAGTGGAGGCAATGGCAGAGCTGAATGTGAGAGGGAGACTCAAGCAGAGAAACATGAGAGCATTGTGAAAGGTAACATAAAAGACTAGAAAAGCAGATGACATAGAGAAAGGGAAATTGGGAGACACAAGGTGGTGAGGAGCACAAAGTAAAAAATGTAAAGGATAACAGTAAGTAAAGCACAAAGGGAGACAAGAGGGCATAGACAGAAACAGAGAGGTGAGGGAGTCTGCAGGAGATGGAAATGAGAGGACCTGTCTCGAAGTGTACTGGATCATCCCATCATTCACCTTGCAATCCGCACAACAGTACCACCGATGCTCAGTACCACCTAAGATGTGGTTCTGGCCCTGTGTTTGTCTTATATATTTTCAACATTTCACAAGGGTTTCTCCTCTGGGCACCTGTATATGTGTCTTGCAAGCCCTCCTAGAACATTGAGGCAGGCTCCGTCTGTAACTATCCACATCAGTGCAAAAAGCTAGTTGCAGTTGAGCCTTAACACAGGTCTCACAGGGAATATCCGTAACAGAATTATAAACTTCTCATGACCCCAGATCTTTCATAGCTGTTAAACATGTTACATTTCCAATTAGTTTCAGGGGCCAGAAGAGCCAGTGGCAAGGTCTGTGGCTGAGGGAATGCTCAAACGTTGGATCCAAGGTAATATTTACAAAAGGGGTTGGGAGCTCCAAAGGCAACAAAGGTGGACATGTGTTACAGGAGTTCAACAAACCAATGTGTCTCTCAGTAGCCCAAATACACACTGCGGCTTCATCCCGCTGACCTCATATGAAATGTGATATGTTGCCGGAAACAGATTTACCACATGATGGGACGTGCATGCTAAGCCAAAATTTGCTGACAATCCCCACTCTTCCATATTTCTGAAAAGATGCCTGTGCATAAAGCTGGAAATGGGCAGGACAGACAGATTCAAAAAGAAGTTTGCAGAGTTTTAACTCGGCAGGGGAAGTTCCATCACCACATCTGACTGAAGCAGCACAAACGTGGATTGAGAAAAAAGCTATAAATAGTGCATTTAAAAGATCACAGGCAGGTTTTACTGCTGCAGGTTAAGAATGCTCAACTTGGATTACAGACCGGAATTTGATCCAAGTGCCTCAGATATCAATCAACAACCACTGCCTAAATGGAGCCTAAACCTTACTAACAGCAGATACATGTTCCAAACATCTAGCCGTCTGGCTTGGGTCAACAAAATACTGTCCTAAATCTGCAACTGCTTGCAACTTTAATAGTAGGAAAATGTGTCCGATTATAAATCTAACTCATCTTTTTAAACCTATACTTCGTGCAAATGTTACTTTTAGGTTCATGCTACTATATAGTAATGTTTACAGAAGAATGAAAATATACAAAATACGTGCATACTACTGGTTTTTGGAGCATTTTGAAGATATGTTTGTATACAGAGGAATGAAAAGATACAAAATAAGAAACCTGCGAGATCAAAGGGAATCTAGAAAGAAAAGATTGCCACCACTAGAGTTTAGGGTTAGCAGTATTTGCATTTCTCAACAATATAAACTGTCGACAGTGTTTGAAATTGCTGTCAGGTAACGAAATTCATGAAATAGCACTGGCAATAATGAAAACTACATCTATGCGTGTGCAGTATATGGTGTATTTTGATAGTAACTTCAAACAACTGGAATACCGCTGAAAGAATCTGTTTAGTTGAACTAGCAATGTCACTGACAAGCTGTGATATAAGTAACACAAACCTACTTGCAAGTTGCCTTTGGCATGATTTCCAAGATATTGAATTCCTCACTACGAAAAACTCATAATTCCTGATGAGGCCGGTAGAGAATTGTGTGGTCCGTGGCGTTGCAACGGCCCTTTAGTGTTTACCTTGAAAACATAGAGGGGGTCATTCTGACCTCGGCGGTAAAAGGCGCTTACCGCCGGTCAGAAGACCGCCATAACACCGCTGCGGTCGCGGTAAACCGCCACGGTCATTCTGACCCGCAACTGGCAAACCGCCAAAAACCCAACATCAACAAAAGTCCGCCACAGCAACGGCCAGTGAAAAACTGGCGATGACCAAACCTCCACCGTCACGCCAACAGAAATACGCCCATGCCATTCCGACCCACAAATCCCCGCAGCGGTCTTTCAACCGCGGTATTCCATTGGCGGTACACACCGCCGCGGTCAAAATACACACACCTTTACAAAACACTACCACATTGGACAATTCAAAATACACACACCTGAGACACATACACACACCACTCCCACACACCCAATTAAATATAAAACACACACCCACATCACCCACAAACCCTTACGACCACAATTGCGACTGAAGGACAGAGAGAGACAGCACAGCATAGAGTAGACCATCACACAGAGGCAAATCACAACATCACCCACACAATATCCACGCACAAAACACCATACACCACCACACTCACCACACTCTACAACACATACACCACCCCTCACCTCAACCACACCACCCCATGGCACCCCAAAGACACCCCAGGTTCTCTGACGCAGAACTCAGGGTCATGGTGGAGGAAATAGTGCGGGTAGAGCCCCAGCTCTTCGGGGCACAGGTGCAGCACACCACCATTGCCAGGAAGATGGAGCTATGGAGCAGAATAGTGGACAGGGTCAACGCTGTGGGACAGCATCCACGAAATCGGGACGACATCAGGAAGCGGTGGAACGACCTACGGGGTAAGGTGCGTTCCATGGTATCAAGGCACAACATCGCGGTACAGCGGACTGGCGTCGGACCCCCACCTACTCCCCCAGAATTCACAGCATGGGAGGAGGAAGTCTTGCACATCCTGCATCCTGAGGGCCTCGCAGGAGTAGGCGGAGGAATGGACTCTGGTCAGTCAAATCTTCACTACTTCATTCCCCCCACCCCACCTGCATGCCAAATCATACCCCCACCCTCACCCCCACCCCCATCACACCAACTCCTTGCAAATGGCTCACCATCACAACCCACCCATCCCAAAACCTAGCCCTGCATGCCTCCCCAAAGCATGGACACCCATCACCAAAGCATGCCCACTGCACATACCCATCTCCCCCACAAGCCACCATCACAAAAGCCCCCACAAGGGAATGCCAGCACTGGGGTACACGGCCACCCACCCATTACACGAAATGGCACACACAGAAGCAATAACCATACTCTAATACCCCTGCAGGACCCGAATGCCACCACACCGCCCAGGAGGGTCGAGAGATGTCCATCCCACCCCCAGAAGAGGCCCCCAGTGATGACAGCAGCTCTGTCTCCCTGGACCCAGATGACCAGCCCGGCCCATCGGGGACCTCGGGGCAGTCGGTTCCCCACAGACAGCCACAGACTATAGCAGACCTAACCCCCTCTGGGAACACCAGCACAGCTCCCACCCAGCGGGCCCATGCCTCTGTCTCCAGGACACGTCAATCAGCGGTGTGTCCACCACTACAGGGCACCCAGGTTGACCCACCACCCCAACAACAACAGGGACCTGGGGGCAGTGGTAGTGGGTACACGGTCCAGGGGACAGAGGCCCAGGGAAACAGGAGAACTGGGAGGGCTGCTGTGCGACGGGGGGGGGACAGGCCCAGGGAACCGACTCTCCAAGAGGCCCTCTCCTCCATCATGGGAGCATACCACCACTCCCAGGAGACGATGGCTACGGTACTGGCCAGGTTCCAGGAGATCCAGGTACTGCAGGAGGAACAGTACATGGGTTTCAGAGAGGAACTGAGAAACATTAGTTCCGCAATGGGGACCATCGTCGTGGCCCTTAACTAGATAGTCACCACATTGAGGGACCATGTGGCACCACAAAGGGCCCCTGTCACTAGCATGGACCAGGAACAGCCTACCACCTCCGCCGGCGCTAGTGGACAGGAGGCCCCCACACAACGACAGGCCACCAGAACCCCACCTCCTGCAGAAGAAGAACCACCCCGCAAGCGGAACCTGAGATCTCACAAGAAGACAGAGTAGGATGCCAAGACCCCCGCCAGCAAACGATACTCCCTGATGTCATCCCACTGTCCCACATTGTCACCTTGTCCAAACTTAAACTGCCCCTGCTCCATCCTTCCACAGGCATATGGATAATGCACCTGTGAGACTGAAAACTGGACTCTGCCATGGACATTACTCCACCATCACCCATCACCATTTTACAATCATGTCCCTAAATTTAGCACTTTAATAAAATCACTTATTGCACTTCAAAAATTTGGAGTCTGCTTGTATTTTGAACAAATGTATTAGACATAACGTTGCCAAAATGTTCAGTTACATTGTGATGACAACATACCACGGTCACACAGCTGTAGTCCATGGGCAATCAAAGCAGAGGTCACGCAGTGGGGCCCACAGCTCTGAAAACGGAAGGGAAAGTCACAACTCAGTTAACAGGAACTGGGGGGCAACACAGACAGTAGAGAGGCAGGAGACTTTAAGTAAATGTAAAATGGCGGGGTTGATTCGTACCTGTGTGCTACTGAAAATACTGTTGTATCACTGTGTCCCTGTTGTCTGTGTCGTCCCCGTCGTCTTCCTCCTCTTCACTCTCCACAGGCTCCACAGCTGCTACAACACCACCATCTGGACCATCCTCCTGCAGGAAAGGCACCTGGCGTCGCAAAGCCAGGTTGTGAAGCATACAGAAGGCCACGATGATATGGCACACCTTCTTTGGTGAGTACATTAGGGATCCACCTGTCATATGCAGGCACCTAAACCTAGCCTTCAGGAGGCCGAAGGTCCGCTCGATCACCCTCCTAGTACGCCCATGGGCCTCATTGTACCGTTCCTCTGCCCTTGTCCTGGGATTCCTCACTGGGGTCAGTAGCCACGACAGGTTGGGGTAACCAGAGTCACCAATTAGCCACACACGGTGTCTCTGTAGCTGTTCCATCACGTAAGGGATGCTGCTATTTCGCATGATGTACGCGTCATGCACTGACCCAGGGAACTTGGCATTTACATGGGAGATGTACTGGTCAGCCAAACAGACCACCTGGACATTCATCGAATGATAACTTTTTCTGTTCCTGTACACCTGCTCACTTTCACTGGGGGGAACCAAAGCCACATGGGTCCCATCAATGGCACCAATGATGTTGGGGATATGGCCAAGGGCATAGAAATCACCCTTCACTGTAGCCAAATCGCCCACCTCAGGGAAAACAATGTAGCTCCGCATGTATTTCATCAGGGCAGACAACACTCTGGACAAAACCTTAGAAAACATAGGCTGAGACATCCCTGATGATATGGCCACTGTTGTTTGATCCACTTGCCAAAAAATGGAGTACTGACAGAACCTGCACCAGAGGGGAAATCCCTGTGGGTTGGCGAATGGGGGACATCAGGTCTGGCTCCAGCTGGGCACACAGTTCCTGTATAGTGGCTCGGTCAAGTCTGTATGTCAGTATGACATGTCTTTTTTCCATTGTCGACAGGTCCACCAGCAGTCTGTACACAGGAACATTCCTCCATCTCCTCGCAAGTCCCAGCGGACGGTGCCTAGGAAGGACAACATGGAGCACAGAGTCAAGCAACCCACAGGTACGTAACCACAGCTTGCACAGAACACGATTCGCTATGCATTGAATGGCTTGTATGAGTGGCAATGCAAGGCCTAGGCCTGTGTGACGCAGTACAAATTAAGCCATGTGGGCCCTTGAAATGGTGGCTGCCTGACCTGTGAAGTGTGACAATGGGATGTGAGGTCAATGCGCTGGCGTGGCACACCGTGGCGGTAGGAGGGCGAAGACCGAGGCGCAAAGCAGCATTGGTTAACATTGAACCCTATGGGTCTCAGGAGCCAATGACGATGTGCGCCGGCAGTCGCGGTACGCACCGCCGCGGTACGCACCGCCGCGGGCATGACCGCCATCTTCTATCTGCTTAATCACTCGAGACCTGATCATCCACAGGAGAGGACCTATACTGCAAGTGCTGCGGTGACCTCGGTCTGGAAGATACAATGGCTGCTGCGACTGGGGAAAGGGCCCCTGCCTTCACATCTTAGGAATTGGAGAAACTGGTTGATGGGGTCCTCCCCCAGTATGCGCTACTCTTCGGTCCTCCAGACCAACAGGTAAGTACACTGGGAGCATGCTTTGTGGGAAATGCCTGTGTTGAGTGGGGTGGATGAAAGATGGTGGGGAGGGGAGCGAATGAGGCATGCATCGCACGACAGATGAGAGCATGTGCCATATGGCAAGGTTGGGGAGGGGGGCCACTCACATCGACCATGCAGAAAATGATGATATTTATGTTCCCACCCTGTCCATGTCACATAGGTCAGCGCCCATCAGAAGATCGACATTTGGCGTGCCATCGCCAAGGACGTCTGGACCCTGGGGGTCCACAACAGACGGGGCACCCACTGCCGCAAGAGGTGGGAGGACATCCGCCGCGGGAGCAGGAAGACCGCGGAGGCTCTGCTGGGGATGGCCTCCCAACGTAGGAGGGGTGGCTCCCGTCAATTGACCCCCCTGATTTCCCGGATCCTGGCGGTGGCCTACCCCGATTTGGATGGGCGCGTGAGGACTTAACAGCAGACACAAGGGGGTGAGTACCAGCATTTTCTGCTATGTTAGCGCACAGTGGAGGTGTCTGGGTGGGGGAGGAGGGCTGTGGGTATCTCTAAGCCAGGGTGACTTCTGTAGGCTGGTCCCCTCCATAAGGCATGGCCCTGTGCCCCCACCCCCCATGTACAGCTATCCATGGCCCTGGGTCACCTATGTGTGCAGTTGTCGTCCATAGGCTTGTAGGCCAAGTCACAATAATTGAGTAGTGTACACCGAGTGCGCGGCGTAGTGCAGGGGGCTTCTGTGTCTGTCCTCTCCGCCAACGGTGTCGCCAATGCATGCACTCAACATGTCATTTTTTCTCCCCCCCCTTTTTTGTGGTCTTCCTGTTCATGTGTGCATTAGCATCATCAGGCGGAGGAGAAGTGGCATCGGAGCACGAGGGAGCTGCATCTCACATGGCCCCGGAGGGCCATGCAACCGACTCCGAGTACACCAGTGAGACGGAGGGCGAGGGGAGCTCCACAACGGGGACCCGTGGAGACGTCAGCGACACAGACACATCCTCGGAAGGGAGCTCCCTTGTGGTGACGGCAACATCCGTGCCCACCGCTACAACAGGTACAGCCGCCACCCTGCGCACCAGCTCCGCCCTCCAAGCAGCCCCTCAGCATTCGCCCCGTGCCCGCTCGACCAGGAAGGCGGGCATCTCCTTCGCCCCAGGCACCTCAGGCCCTGCCCCAGTTACCCCTCCTGCCTTCAGTGAGGAGATCATTGACCTCCTCCAGACGCTCATTGTTGGGCAGTCTACCCTTTTGAATGAAATCCAGGGTGTAGAAAGGGAGGTGCACCGGAGCAATGCATACCTGGAGGGCATTCATTCGGGTCAGGCTGCCCATCAGCGATCGTTCAACGCTCTGGCCTCAGCACTGACGGCAGCCATTGTCCCTGTCTCCTGCCTCCCCCCTACAATTTCCTCATCCCAGTCCCACTCCCCTGTTCCTCTGCCTATCCCAGCCACACCTACAGACCAGCCTGCACACACATCAACACCCAAGGGCAGCTCATCCATACATAAGCACCACAGATCACACAAGCATTCACACATGCAACATCCACATGCAGACATGCCAACAGCCACTGCCTCCTCTGTGTCCCCCTCCTCCTCGTCTCTCTCCTCCCTCCCTGTGACGTCTCCACTCACACCTGCATGCACACCACCATCAGCCAGTACGTCTATCACCAGCACACCCACCAGAACACTCCGCACACGTGCAGTCACCACCCCCACTGCCATTTACACGTCTCCTGTGTCCTCTCCCAGTGTGTCTGTCACACCCTCTTCCAAACCACACAAACGCAGGCAGCCACCCACCCAACAGCCATCCACCTCACGACAGCCTCCGTCACAAGCACCTGCACCCAAAGACAGCACACTTGACTCTCCTACAACCACATCCTCTTCCTCCACTCCCATACCCACTGCACCTACCCTTCCCACTGCTCCTAAAAAGTTTTTCCTCTCCAAAATTAACCTCTTTGCATCACCTGACTCACCCCCTCCATCTCGTAAGAGTCCAAACAGCACCTCAGCCACAACAAGCCCTGCACCTACAAGGACCATAATCCAGGGCTATTGGAGTCCACCAGCTTCTAGGGCAGCAACATCGGCCAGCAGCAAGGGGACAGCCAGCCCACCCCCTGGGAAAAAAACTAAAAAAGGGAAGGGCCGGCGCGAGAGGCCAGAGACGGCAGCCCCCAAAGGCACTACCCTGGCACCGTCACCTGGCAGATCCACAAAGGGAGGCAAGGGCCCCAGAGAATCGGCGAAGGAGGGCAAGGGCAGCAGGGCGGACATTTCCGGCAGCAGGCGAGCTGCCCAGGAGGGCCCCAACAGCCCCATTTCGGGTGTGAAGGAGGACACCCACGGGCCCAGGACTCCAGCACAGGAGGGCCCCGCAAGCGAAAGGTCGGATGGCGACTGAGCGGAAAATATTGGCCTGATCTGGTTCCCTGGGAACACATGTCAAGCACCGCCGAACAGGGCCCTGCCGTGACAAGCACCGCTGAACAGGGCCCCGCCGTGACAAGCACCGCTGAACAGGGCCCTTCCTGTCAAGCACCGCTGAACTGGGTCCCGCGTGACAAGCACCGCTGAACAGGGCCCGCCGTGACAAGCACCGCTGAACAGGGCCCCGCCGTGACAAGCACCGCCGAACAGGGCCCCGCCGTGACAAGCACCGCTGAACAGGGCCCGCCGTGACAAGCACCGCCGAACAGGGCCCCGGCGTGACAAGCACCGCTGAACTGGGCCCCGCCGTAACAAGCACTGCCGAACTGGGCCCTTCCTGTCAAGCACCGCTCCGCTGGGCCCTTCCTGTCAAGCACCGCTCCGCTGGGCCCTTCATCTCAAGCACCGCTCCGCTGGGCCCTTCATCTCAAGCACCGCTCCGCTGGGCCCTTCCTGTCAAGCACTGCTCCGCTGGGCCCTTCCTGTCAAGCACCGCTCCGCTGGGCCCTTCCTCTCAAGCACCGCTCCGCTGGGCCCTTCATCTCAAGCACCGCTCCGCTGGGCCCTTCCTGTCAAGCACCGCTCCGCTGGGACCTTCCAGTCAAGCACCGCTCCGCTGGGCCCTTCATCTCAAGCACCGCTCCGCTGGGCCCTTCCTGTCAAACACCGCTCCGCTGGGCCCTTCATCTCAAGCACCTCTCCGCTGGGCCCTTCATCTCAAGCACCGCTCCGCTGGGCCCTTCCTGTCAAACACCGCTCCGCTGGGCCCTTCCTCTCAAGCACCGCTCCGCTGGGCCCTTCCTGTCAAGCACCGCTCCGCTGGGCCCTTCATCTCAAGCACCGCTCCGCTGGGCCCTTCCTGTCAAGCACCGCTCCGCTGGGCCCTTCATCTCAAGCACTGCTCCGCTGGGCCCTTCATCTCAAGCACCGCTGGCCCATTGGCAGGGCCAGATCTGTGTCGGCCAGGGCTTCACGAAGCACTCTGGGCACCATGCCTCCTCCAGAACCAGTGGAGTCTGTATTCCACTTGATGGACTGTGGCTTTGCACTCCCCAGGATGGATCAGTGGGCAAGCCACCCACTGTAGAGACTTGTGAGACTGTGGCTTTGCACTCCCCAGGATGGTACAGTGGGCATGGAGGCCCCTCGTGGATCTGGCGTCGTGGACTCAACTGGCTGAGGTGCCCCCCTTCCCTTCCCCCTGAGGTGCCTGTAGTTTTACTATCTGATGCCCCTGCAGTGTTCTCTCCAATGGAATTGGGTCTCGTGTGTGGGCTTCGCCCATGTGTTTAGGTCCATTGGCCCACGAACAATGGATGATAGCCAATATGGGCCGGACTTTTGACCTATGAATATATTGTTCATGCTGTAATATATTTTATTTATATATTTCATATTTCACTTAACTTCAATTATGCTATAATATACTTCATTTTTAATGATCATTTTATTTTGTCTTTGCATTCTTCCGGGGGGGGTTGGGGGGGTGTCACTCTGACTTGTTGCTCTGCATTGATGTGTGTGTTGTAGTGGGTGAGGGTGGGTGTGTGGCGTATGTGTGTCCCCGTAATTTTTTGCCTCCCCCCTCCCCTGTGTCGTAGGTGCAGTACTCACCGTTGTCTTCTGCGCCGGCGTTCGTGCTCCTGGTAGAGGAGCAGGTAGACAATAGCTGGTAGGATGTGTAGTTCGGGTTCTATGCTGTCCAGATTCCTCGTGGAGTGTTTAGAGGTGAGCGTTTTCCCGTTCGAAGTCTGTTTCCGCCGTGTTTTTATCGGCGGGACTCCCGCCCCAGAAAAGGTGGCGGATTGGTGAGTTGTGATAGGGTGGGCGGTACATTGTCTGCCGCCTGTCTGTTGGCGGTGACCGCCGCGCTGCTTGTCTGTACCGCCGTGGCGGTCGGAGTGTTAAAGTGGCGGGCTGTGTTGGCGGTTCCCGCCAGGGTCGGAATTCCATTTTTTTGGCCGCCTGCCCGTTTGCGGGTTGGCCGCCGCTTTTACACCGACCGCCAGGGTTGGAATGACCCCCAGAGTGCCTTAAGGAGCATCTCCACAGTAAGCTGCAGGTAGAATGAGGAATTCCCTGGGAATCAGACTGAAATTACCAGTTCCCATAATGCATCACTACTCATGGGATGCTCATTGTGTCACTTTTTAATTTCACCCTCCCAGAGTAAACAGGTTATTAACTCAAAGGCATCAGTTTTAATACCTCTACATACGGGGACTCTTTAATGAAGTCCTTTGTATAGCTACGTTTAATTTAGAAGAGAAAAAAGTAGAGTTGATGGGTATAATTTACACTGTAAATTAGTGTAATATCTAGTGGATTTTTTCGTATTCATACATTAAGGGTAGATATTTGGCATGTTTCAAATGGTTATAATTGATAAACCGAGGTATTTGTAACATTGAGAGAAACCAATTGATGTTCCCTTGATGTACTGCAAAATATTCGTTTAAATAATGTACACCCTCCAATTAGACTGCAGAAATAGTTCAGTGCTCATACAATTCACAACTCTCCTACTGACAATTCTTCCAAGGACCTATAATTCAATCACATGGCGAATAAATCCCAACTAAATGCTATTAGATGTGTATCGTTTGCAACTTATTTTTCTATATTTCGGCTGCATTTTAAGCTTTTTTTTTCTCATGATTGTTAAAATTTCAAATTTGTTAAAGCATCACAGAAAATATCTGGCTCATTGTTACTGCTTACACCTATACAATAAGAAGAAATTGATATAACATACAGGAATATTAAGAATTCAATTCACAGGTCATCATTTATGCTCAAATGAAACGGAATAAAAAGCTCGGATAACTGCTGGCCATCACATATGTATTTCTCTTGTGCCATACAAATGCAGCTAATTAGCTACAGTAGTTATCCCTTCTGGGGTGTCTAAAACTCGAGAAGATATAAAATGATGCTTTATAAAGAAAGTTTACCTTTCTCGTTTGTTACCTATATCGTGGGTGAAACGCTCCTTAATTGCATGTGTGTTCACATGGTCTAAAAGTCAGAGGTGAAGAAAATATTGTGAAAATGTTTATTCAGGGACATATATCGTAAATTATAAACATCCGCCTTGTTATCGCTGTATAGTACCTTCGTTTATGGCTAGCCAATGTTCTATTTTTTTATTTTGTATTATTTATTATGGTCCTTACTACAGGAAGAACATCATTTTCAAGGCATCAGCAAATATTGATGTCACATAGCATCACTTTTCACGACAACACAATGCCTCATTGAGTTATTTTCCACCCATTACAGAGGAATTATCTTCTGTATGTATATAGTACACAAAGGTTGTCTCGAATGACATGGATTCAAAAATTATGGATCTTCAGAAAACATCATAATGTCTGATATCTGTCCCCACATATGCATCTTTGCATGTATGTCAATAAATTAGTCTTTCGATTGTCCCACATAAACTTTGATCTAGACGCGGATGGCATCCACTGATTAAAAGTGTCTTCTGCATTTTATATCAAACCCTGCACCCATTCTTGAACTCTCGGGAGGGGGCTGTTCGTTTTGCCAAAAGTATTGCCAGTGCAGTACACTTCCTTATCGCTGCTGGAACTGCCCTCTCCAAGCCCAGTAGGACTAACATAGGAGATAGACCACAGTCCCCAAGTCCTTCTTCTCCCAGTACGGCCATGTACCCCGACACCATCAGGTCAAATGAATAAGGTGCGCCGGTACATGGTTACAATCACCAACATTTTGCACAAAATTACATTTGTTGACTGCTTTCTAGAAAACCTTTTAGGGCCCCCCATATATTCTTTGTCTGCTTTTGACCAGTAGAAGTTGTGCAAACATAGCTGCTGATTTGTTACAATTTGGGTAATGGGCCTCTAAACCATGCTGGTGATGCCACCGAGGGTTCAGGTCATTGGTAATTTCCGTTTTTTTTGTGATTACTTCATCAACTTTCTTCCTAAATGCAGCTAAGGGAGGACACATCCAGGCAAGTTGGAAGAAATCAACTGGCGCACTAGAATGACATCTTATTCTGGGCTTATTGTTAGGGTCAAACGCAGTCAACTTGAAATATCGCACCTCTGTTTCACAGACTGTCTTCCTCTGTGTACAACAGTCATCAGTATTGACACCCAGGCCAGTTTCCCCCCTCTTTTCTCGGTTAGTACAGTGCTTACACATGCCTCCGTAGCTAGAGTATTTAGCTTTGAAACCACGACTTTGGGGGTTCAAGAGGACACTAATTACATTAATGGATCAAAACGAGGTGATTATTTTAGGAATGTTTGGAAAGCCTTCGTTAGCTTGATGTCACAAGAAAAGATCTATGACATTCGGGCATTCGTATTTGAAATTATAAGGGATATGAACTCCCCTTCGTGCAATAATTATCCTAGCTGAGACACTTACCGATTGCTAGCCCCTCAATCATTTATGTGCTTAGCATCTTGAGTGTTATTTAATATCAATAAAGTAGGAGGGAGCAATATGCTGTGACTCGCTTTTTTTTTACTAGCCCAGTGTGCAAACCTTATAACTTGGATCTGCGATGTAGGTTTGGGATACTTTGAGCCTCTTACTGGGCTATTTAGGGTCTCCCTCCCAGGTGGGTCTTCAGATTCAACGTGCAAGATTCCAGCAGGATTCCTCTGCATTGTTTACTTCATCTTCTGGCCACCAAGACTGCAACTGGACCCTCCAGGAACCAACAATCTGCAACTCCAGCAATCACTCCGTTCTGCAACATTGTTTTTCCAGCTTTTTCCAGCAACTGCAACATTTCCCTGGCTGTGCATCCTCTGAGGGTGACAAGTCTTAAGACTGCACAAGAAGCAAGGAGGAATCTCCCTTGGAGTGAAGAAGTCACTCCGCAGAATCTGCATGCACCAACTGCAACAACGACCAGTTGCATGGATCTTCTCTCCTCCAGAGATGCATAGATCCTGCATTACAGGTGGCAGTGTGGAGTGGTCCCCTTGGTCCTCTCTTCCAGCTGTCTAACTGGGGAGAAGGTAAGCACTTGCCTCTCCTTACAGGACCGTACCTCTGTGCACCACAACTCTTGCAGCTACCAAGGCTTGTTTGTTCCTCCTCCAAGGGATCTTCAGGCTCAATGTAGCCCCAGCCTCCCGCACTCTTCCCTATAAAGCACAGTCTCCTGCCTGCTGCACCAGCAACGTGGGACTCCTCTCGAGGTGTGCTGAGCGGGCGCCACTGCGACTCCTGTGCCTGCTGCCTGTGGGTCATCTGTGGGGGCTGCCTCCTCTTCTTGTGACTCTTCCATCTGCTGATGGTCACCTCAGACTCCCCTTCTTGGGTCTAGTCGGCTGGACCTTGCTGGTCCTTTTCAGCCTTGCAAAGCCTTCTTCTCCGACTCTTGCATTTGCCAAGGCTTGTTGGTGGTTTTCCAACACCACTGACTGACTGCATCATGACCACCGACATCACTTGCATTGCTCCTGGAACTCCTCTTCTGCTCCTGTCCTGAACTTCTGACTTTCTTCATCCACCGTCGGCCTGGTCCTGCATCTACAGAAGGGTGGGTAGTTTCTCCTGCCACAGTAGGACACTCCAACTCAAACTGGGATTTGTCCCCTTCTTTTGCAGGTCCTCTTCTGTCAGGATCCAACTTAGGTTTCATCCAGTCTTGTCTGGATCCTGCACAGTACTTTTCCAAAGCTCTCCTGAGGGTTGGGGGAAAACCAGGTGCTTACCACTTCTCTCCTAGTCGCGGGGGGCACCCTGACACTTACATTTTGGGGTTCCTAGTTCCTCCAGCTCCCCTCTATTGATTCCACTTCCTTGGGTGGGGGACTGCATTTCACATTCCACTTACTTAGTATATGGTTTGGTCTCCCACTAGGGCCTTTATTATTTGCAATTGTTTTTACTATTTGCTATTGCTTTCTATGTTAATCACTGACTTCTAATGTGTACATAATAGTGTGTTTACTTACCTCCTATTAGAGTATTACATATTCAGTATTTTAGTATCTGTGTTACTAAAATAAAGTACCTTTACTTTTGTAACACTGTGTGGTTCTTTCATGTGTGTAAGTGCTGTGTGACTGTAGTAGTATTGCATAAGCTTTGCATGTCTTCTAGGTAAGTCTTGGCTGCTCATCCACAGCTACCTCTAGAGAGCCCTGGCTTCCTAGAAACCGTCTACACCTCACTAACGGGGGATACCTGGTAAAAGGTGACAACACCATAGATGCTCACCACACACCAGGGCAGCTTACTACAGAAGTCTCAATGGATAAGTGTTAAGACACTTAGGGGCTCATTCTGACCCCGGCGGTCTCAGACCGCCGGGGCCAGGGTCGGCGGGAGCACCGCCGACAGACCGGCGGTGCCCCGCAGGGCATTCTGACCGCGGCGGTTCGGCCGCGGTCAGACAAGGAAAACCGGCGGTCTCCCGCCGGTTTTCCGCTGCCCTTGGAATCCCCCATGGCGGCGCAGCTTGCTGCGCCGCCATGGGGGATTCTGACACCCCCTACCGCCATCCTGTTCCTGGCGGTTCGCCCGCCAGGAACAGGATGGCGGTAGGGGGTGCCGCGGGGCCCCTGGGGGCCCCTGCCGTGCCCATGCCAATGGCCAATGGCATGGCATGGGCACTGCAGGGGCCCCCGTAAGAGGGCCCCACTGTGTATTTCAGTGTCTGCAATGCAGACACTGAAATACGCGACGGGTGCAAACTGCACCCGTCGCACCCCTGCAACTACGCCGGCTCGTCCTCGTTGCAGGGGCATTTCCTCTGGGCCGGCGGGCGCTCTTTTGGAGAGCGCCCGCCGGCCCAGAGGAAATGTCTGAATGGCTGCCGCGGTCTTTTGACCGCAGTGCGGTCATTTGGCGGCTCCCTCCAGGCGGGCGGCTCCTGCCGCCCGCCGGGCTCAGAATGAGCCCCTTAAACCATCTGACCCCACACTAAAGTGTGTCCTAACTGTCGATGCTAGCAATGCAGGCTTAGGGGCAGCACTAAGGAAAAGTGGAGCACCCTGTTGGATTTGCCTCCAAGGTGCACCTGAACTACACTATTGGGTTATCAAAAAAGAATTGCTGGAGTGCTGGTGGGCCATAGAAAGGTTTCACACTTATTTGTAGGGAGCCTGGTTTGTACTTCAAACTGATCATAAGACTTTAGTGTTCATTTTGGGGAGAACAAAGCTAAGAATAACACATCCAGAATTGCTAGGCTTTCCACCACGTTACTACAATTTCAGTTTGATATTGAACACATCACATGAGAAAGAAATGTTAGAGCAGACTATTTGTCTCATTTTCTTACTAAGATGGATGTACTTGAACAGGGTGTTTTTGATCTTGGCACAGGATTAAATTACCTTGAGGATGAAAGTTGTAAGGTAGTCACAGTTGAACTGGGAAAGGTCTGTACATTTTCTGACTCAAAATGGAAGTCAGCTACCAGTGATGATGTAGTGCTGGATGTAGTTCGTTAACAAAGGGTGACCCGAGGAGAAAATGCTTGGTATATAACTGTTTAGTTAGGTTGCTGAAGAGCTAACTTTGGAAGATGAGTTATGAGACTATATAAAATGGTCCTTCCAGTCAGTCTCAGACCATTGATATTGAAAAGGTTTCCCAGAGTTCTTAGTTTCAGACAACAGAGTACATTTTCTTTTTCAGATGTAAAAGAGTTTCTTAAAACAAGCAGCATAAGGCATCTCAGAAGCTCACTCTACCACACTCAGTCAAATGGTCTTGTTGAGCACTTTAATCATGTTTTGGGAGAGTGTGTGCTGTGGGCTTGGCACAACAGTTGTGTTGTGAGCACTAAAATTCAAATTATGTTGCGGTTTTATAAGACCACACCCCAGTCCTCTATCAATACCTCTCCAATTGAGCATCTCAGGGGTAGGAAATCTGTAACACACTTCAGACCTTCATAGATAGACCTTGTATTGTATGGTATAGTATAGTATGGTAAAATTATATTATAAAATGTTTTGCATGTAAGAAAAGAACCAAGGTAGTATTCTAGAGTCCATACCACCTCATGAGTGGAACGCTGATGTGGAGTCAAAGTTCTATAGAATGCTGGTTAAGGCAGTATATGCAGTTGGGCTTCTGAGGCTGGCAGTGCTTGTGTGCCCACCAGCTCAGGTGGTTTCTCTTTATAATAATTGATTATACTAATGAAACTGGCTCTGCAATGGTTCATTACTGCAGTTTGTTTTTTAAAAAAAGTAAAACTGTGCAACAGTTTGACAGCCAGCTATCGTGTTTGACAGAGCTGCCATCCAAATTTTACAGCATTGACAGAAATCTCTGTGATGGCATTTCCAGGCAATGTTAGGAAATGTTGACGCGGCTTGTTGAGAACTCCAAATTTGGGCACAGGATGTCCATCAGGGTGACTGAGCGTTAGACCTGTCAGCCTTAGGGTGGTTTTCCCCCAAATATTTTTCTTGTCTAACTCCTCTTTTTGCTGATTCGTTTTGCTGACCTTAGTACTCTGAGCATTGCACCACTGTTGAACAGTGCTAGCACTCCCCTAAAATATGGTAACATTTGTTCATCCACAATTGAAATATTTATTTCAACTGTAAGTCCCTAGTAGAGAGCACTACCTGTGCACAGGGCCTCTAAATTAATTGATACTAGTGGGCCTTCAGCACTGATTTTGCTGGCCACACAAGTAGCAATGTAAACATGCCTCAGGCCTGCCACTGCTGGGCCTGTGTGTAATTGTACTGCCATGTCGACTTGGCATTTAAAAACCCTTGCCAAGCCTTAAATTCCCATTTTATTACAGATAAGCCAACCCTAAGGTAAATCCTAGTTAGCCCATAGGGCAGGATGCTGTGTAAGTAAAAGGGGGGACATGTACTTTTATGTTTTGCTTGTCCTGGTAATGAGAAACACTTATATTCGTGTCTCATTACTGTGAGGCCTGCTCCTGCTCCCCTTTAGACAGCCACACAAAAAGGAAGGGTAGGTGTCTCTGACTGCCCATCTGCATCCTGATGGCTCCTCCTGGGCAGGATGAGAGGGAGGAGCTGACACACCTGAATTGTCCCAACACAAAGGGCTGATTAGCCCCCTGTATTCTGTCTGAAGCCACTGCTAGGAAGAAAGGACCTCTGTGCACTTCAAAGACCCTTCTTTGAAGTCACCCCCACTTTAAAGGCACAACTGAGTATAAATACGGAGGCTCCGACCCCACCAAATCAGACCCTTCTGGACCGGTAAAGAACCTCTGTCAGAAGGACTGCTGTGCTGCTACAAGGACTGCCACACTGCTGGACTGCTGCTCTTCTGTCTTCTGTGATGCTACCCTGCTGCCTGCTCCATTCTGACCCTGGTGTGGCAGAGTTGGACCCTGCCTGGAACCCAGAGTGATCTTCAAGGGCTTGTTGGCTTGCCTCCTGTTGCTTGAGACTCAGGGATTTCAAAGTCTCACCGCCAGCTCCTGTTCCTGGCCCATTGGAAGTGGACCCAGGTGCTTGCACCAGTCAAACCAACACATCTCCTTTTGCTGGAAGCAGAACTGATTCATTGTCAGTGTTGCAGGAGCAGAATCGGCGTATCTCACTCAGAACCAGCACTTCACTGAAAGAACCAACGCATCAGAACTGCAGCATCACTGTCGCTTCCATGTGTGAGAATCAGCTCATCCACTCGACTGCGTGGAAAAATCTGGGTCATCATCTATGGAACCGATGTTTCTCCGCTCGGTGCATCATCTTTGGAACCACTGCATCATCACCAGTGCATGAAGAAAACTGATGCATCACCTTGACTGCAGGATTGACACCGACGCATCGCTAGGCTGCACCCCGCATGTTGCGACCAGGACCAAGGTACTGTGTTCAGCGGGCCTGCATGACTCCTGTATCTGGCCCACACTCCATCATGGTTGGCCTGCACTCTTGTCTTTGCTTCGGTCCAGCATGACCAGATAACCCCTCAATGGCACTTATTGCTTCTAAGAGCTACAGACATTTGTATTCTTTAAAAATTCTTATCTCGACTTTTCCTTATTGGATGTTTATTGTTTTGGTCTTGATTTATTTATAAAATCATAATCTATTTTTATAACCTGATCAATCAATCAATCAAGGATTTATAGAGCGCACTAATCACTAATCACTAATCAGACGATGGGGGGGAGCTACTGGTCATAGAGCCATGTTTTGAGCCGTTTCCTGAATGTCAAGAGGTCTTGGGTCTGGCGAAGGTGGAGCGGTAGGGAGTTCCAGGTCTTGGTGGCTAGGTGAGAGAAGGATCTTCCTCCGGCGGTGGTGCGGCCGATGAGGGGGATGGAGGCGTGGGCGAGGCTGGCAGAGCGAAGATTGCGGGTGGGGGTGTGGAAGGTGAGTCTGTCATGTAGGTAGGCTGGGCCTGTGTCGTGGAGGGCCTTGTGTGCATGGATGAGGAGTTTGAAGGTGATCCTCTTTGATACTGGTAGCCAGTGAAAGTCTCTGAGGTGGGGGAAATGTGGTTGCGGCGTGGAATGTCCAGAATGAGGCGGGCGGATGCGTTCTGGATTCTTTGCAGATGTGTTAGGAGTTTGGTTGTTATTCCTGCATATAGGGCATTTCCGTAGTCCAATCGGCTGCTGACCAGGGCGTGGGTGACAGTTTTCCTGGTTTCAACGGGAATCCACTTGAAGATTTTGCGGAGCATGCGGAGAGTGTTGTAGCAGGAAGAGGAGATGGCATTGACCTGCTGAGTCATGCTGAGTGTGGAGTCCAAGATGAAGCCTAGGTTGCGTGAGTGGGTGGTGGGTGAGGGCACGGTTCCTAGGGAGGTGGGCCACCAGGAGTCATTCCAAGTTGAGGGGTTGGTGCCAAAGATGAGGATTTCTGTCTTGTCTGTGTTTAATTTGAGGTGGCTTGATTCCATCCATCTGGCGATGGTGTGAAGTCCATTGTGGATGTTGTTCTTTGCAGTTGTAGGGTCTTTCGTGAGGGAGAGGATGAGCTGAGTGTCGTCTGCGTAGGAAACTATGTTGATGTGGTGGGTTCGTGCAATGGTGGTGAGGGGGGCCATGTAAATGTTGAAGAGAGTGGGGCTGAGCCAAGATCCTTGGGGAATGCCACAGATGATTCTGGAGGCTTCTGACAGGAACGGTGGGAGGCTGACTCTGTGGGTTCTGCCTGAGAGAAATGACGATATCCAGTCAAGTGCCTTATTGCTGATTCCAGCTTTGTGGAGGCGTGTGCGGAGAGTGTGATGACATACCATGTCAAAAGCTGCGGAGAGGTCCAGGAGGATGAGTGCTGCTGTTTCTCCTTTGTCGAGCATGGACCTAATGTCGTCTGTGGCAGCAATGAGTGCAGTCTTGGTGCTGTGGTTTCTGAGGAATCCGGATTGGGAGGTGTCGAGTACCTTGCTGTCTTCCAGGAACCAGGATAGTTGGCTGTTTACGATTTTTTCGATGACCTTGGCTGGGAAGGGGAGGAGGGAGATCGGCCGGTAGTTCTTGGGGTCGTCTGGGTCTGCCTTTGGTTTTGTTCAGCAGGGTGTTGATTTCTGCGTGCTTCCATCTTTCTGGGAAGGTGGCTGACTCGAAGGAGCTGTTGATGGTTTTGCAGAGGTGGGGGGCGATGATAATGTTTGCCTTATTGAAGATATGGTGTGGGCAGGGGTCCGATGGTGATACGGAGTGGATGGAAGCCATGGTGGTGGCAGTGTCCTCTATGTTGACGGGGTTCCAGGTGTGGAGGAGGTGGGTGTTGCTTGGAGCGTTGGGTTCTTGGGTGTTTGTAGTCAGCTGGTGGGTCTGGGGTTTGAAGCTATTGTGGATTTCTTCTATCTTTCGACAGAAGTGGGTTGCCAGTGAGTTGCAGAACTCCTGTGATGGCGGGGGTTCGTTGGAGCAGGTCCTGGGGGTGGAGAGCTCATTAATGATGCCGAAGAGCTCTTTACTGTTGTGAGCGTTGGCATAGATACGGTTTTTGAAGTGGGTCCTTTTGGTGGTGCGGATCAGTTGGTGATGTTTGCGTAGGGCATCCTTGAAAGCGATGTGGTTGGAGTTGGTAGGGTCAAGGTGCCAGTTTTTTTTCATTCTGCAACATAGCCATTTGGATTCCTGTAGTTCTGGGGTGAACCAGCTGGCCTTGATTTTGTGGGAGGTGTTTTTTTTTTTTTTTGAGTGGTGCGAGGGTGTTGGCACAATCTTCTATCCAGCGATGCAGGTTGGTGGTGGCTGTGTTGGGGCCTGGGATCCCGGGGGTGGGGCCCGTGCGAGAGTGGAGATCAGTTGATCCGTTGATATTTTGCTCCAGTTGCATCAGGGGGATTGTGTGCAGTGGTGGTGAGTGACTGGTTATTGGTAGGAGAAGTGGATGCAGCGGTGGTCTGTCCAGTTGAGTTTGGTGGTGTGGCTGAAAGAGACGTGGTTGCTGGCTGAGAAGATGGGGTCGAGTGTGTGGCCTGCGGAGTGGTTGGGTGTAGTGACGAGTTGCTTGAGGCCGAAGTTGTCGAGGTTGTCGATTAGGTTGGTGGTGTTTATTATCATTGTTATTTTCTAGGTGAAAGTTTAGGTCACCGAGGAGGATGTAGTCTGTTGAGGCAAGGGCTTGGGAGCTGATGGGGTCGGCGAGGTCGTTGCAGAACTGCGGTCTGGGTCCAGGGGGTCTGTAGACCAGTGTTCCTCTGTGTGTGTTGTTGGCACTGATGTGGATTTTGAAGTAGAGGTGCTCGGTGGAGCTGATGGTGTCGCGGGAGTTGGTGGAGACTGTTATGGTGTTTTTGTGGACTATGGCGATTCCTCCTCATGGTCTGTTGATTCGGTCTCTTCTGGTGATCTTGTAGTTTTCTGGTATGGCTATGGCTACGTCTGGTTCTGAGGCCAAATTCATCCAGGTTTCGGTGAGGAATGCGACGTCGGCCAAGTATGTGGTCAGGAGGTCCCAGAGTTCAACTGCATGTATGTGGACGGAGCGGGTGTTAAGTAGGATGCATCTTAGGCGGTTGTCTGTTTTGATTTGGAGTTTGGAGGTTAGGTTGCAGGTGAAATTGCAGGCTTTGCAGGAGAAGGGTCCTTTGGTGCGCGTCGGTGTGGACTGGAAGCAGATGGAGGAGCGTCCTGGATTAAGGGTGTGGAGTTCGTTGGCAGTGTAAAGGTGTTCGTGGCGCGGGAGGCGTGTTGGCCAGGGGGTCTGGCGCTGGGCGCGGTCTTGGCACGGACGGGCGCAGGTGGGCCTGCCTTTGGCACGTCTTCGGTGCGCCAGTGGCACTGTCGCCGGCATAAGTGGGGATTTGGGAGTGAGTGGCAGCTGGGAGGAGGGAGGGAAACCTCCAATGGGAGTGCGGGGGCAGCAGAAGTCAGGAACGGGAAGAGCTCCGAGGAGGAGGGAGGGGGGAAGGCCTTCCGGGAGAGGAGAGGTCAAGAAGCCCAAACAAGCCCAAACAAGCCCAGACAATCCCAAACAAGCCCAAAACAATGGCAGCACTTACCGAAGCAGTGGTGAGGAGGAAGCGACATGCCTGCAAGGATGCAGGGTCAGAGGTCCGATGAGGTCACATGTGGAGTCTTTTTGTGGAGTTTAATTTTGCTACTGTGTGTTTCACAAATACTTCACACATTACCTCTTAAGACCTGCCTTCTTTGAGCTACCAAAGGGTAAGCACGGGTCAATTTACGATGTGTATCTGACTTATCTTAACTTGGCTTGTGGTTCCTGCTTGGAGAGTGTGTAAACCTCTTCCAACCAGAAGCCCAGTTTCTAACACTGAGGAATTTACTCCTGATATTGCTGTTTACACTAATAAAGTTTCTAGAAAATGAATGGCCATATGCAAAATATAATTATATACGCTTGCGGACAAATTCTCTAAAATACTAGTTGCACAGTTGAACGGGCTCTACTGACACAAAACATTTTGCTGTCAAAAATACATCTCTTTCAATGTCTTAATATAGACCTACATCTGTTTTTGTAGAAATGTCAAGAAGAAAGAGGAATGTCATGCCCAGCTATGCTTCTGGAGAACTTCTTAAAAAGTCAAAGCTGCTGTTTCTCTTTGTAACAGTTCATCTGTTTTCCTTTATGTCAAACAAGAAAAAGTAGGATGTGTGCTACGATGACGAAGGAACTTTGTATATGTATTATGATTGCTGGCTGTGTTTACTGGTTCATCTGTTTGCAATAAAACGCTGTTTTGCCAAATGATGTGTGTCTTACAAAACACCAAAAAAATGCAGGGACCCCTTTCAGTCGGAAACACGGTTGAATTGCGCGATTCGACAGTATCTGCTTAAAAAATGCAGTAGTTTGCAGAAACCGTTGCCTCCTTCATATTCATTTTATTACTACACGTTAAATTACCTCTGGGCCGCTTCAAAGCTCTAAATCTGATGAATGTGGTGCCGATGCATAGACTGATACACAGCAGATGGTAAAAGGTAACTGTGACACGCACCACCATGTATCATATAAGGTCTGGGCTGTGCTTTTGAATAGTTGATGCGGACAGTGAAACTGGAATCAGAGTTAATACAGCACCGTAATGCTCGTATAACTTATTTATTTATGATTTTATTCAACCGGATTAGATTTGGCGGAAGTCAATATTTCTTTTTTCTTTCAATTGCAACTCAATGACAGATAGTTTTTCAAACGATTCCCCTAAAAATTAACGTATGACAAAGCTTACACATTTTCTTCTCCTTTGTCAAATGTTTCCCACATGAAGCAACATATTAATTTAGTAATGCCTGTACTTTTCCTAGACATTCCTTTAAAACAGAGTAGCTAAATATTTTAAATGTATATATTTATGTTCAGAATGAACACTTAAGGAATACATTTTATGGGTCAACACATTTTATTAAAATTTTACAACATATAGCTGACCATTACCATCAGGGAATAAAAGTGATACATTAAAAACAATCTCCCCTCCACTATCTCCCCTCTCGTAAACCTCTCCCTCCCAAAACAGCCTAAGACACATCTCATTTTCAGGTGGTCAGAGAGTCCTCTCGTAGGTGGCTTCCCTTTCTTCCCTGAAGCGTTAGTTGTTTGGGTGGTAAGAATTTCCATATCTGACATTTCATTCTGTATCTATAATTCTGAGCTCTCCAGAATGTGCAATATTCATAGGAGCAAATTTACTAAGTATTTATGCAGTGTAGTGCAGCAACCAAAGTTACTACACTATGGTCCATATCTATGACCCTGTTTGTGTTGCTCTTGCACTATACAGCGTGGTGAAAGAGCGACGCAAACATTAAGTCAGATTTCTGAAGGCCACTCAAAGCCACTGCGTGGCTCTTAATGGCTCCAAACCTCTGGAGTAACACAACCCGGCACAAATAGCTGTGTTGCATTACTCTGTCCTGGGAAGTCATTCCATGGGCATTGCATGGGTGTTCCCATGCAACACACATGGTTTTTGATGTATTTCCAGATTTACAAGAACTTGCAAACTGTGAATCTCCCACAATCATATGCCATCCCAGAGGAGGTGTAACATGAAGAAATATCTCTATTTCTCCTCGTATCTTCCTCTTCCTATATGTGCTAACGTAATTATAACTTGTGCCCCCACCATGCACAGTTTTCTCATGAATAATATTACAATAAATGTTGCATTGATATTATCAATGATGCAATAGAAGATGTCATGACTGATGTAAAAAGTGGGGTAATTAGCAGGTCATAGCCAGGGTGTGAGTTATACTTACTTTACCAAACGAGTTATAGTTTCCTGAGATAACTATACCTGTAACTGCTGAATTTCTATTGTTTTATGTGTCTAAAATGTGAACCTATTCGTTTTTTTTTTTTTTGTGAATTGCTAAGTTTTTTTTTTTTTTAATTCACTGTTATATTGACAACATTCTGATTGCATGGAATTTTAACATCCTGGAAGTCCCCCAATTTGTATTTTGGGTCAATGGACTAGATGAATATCTTACGTTTTACTGCCTCAACTTTGGATAAAGAGATTGAGATCCATGATCTTCAGATTACAATTTATCATGGCAAGTTAGAAACCAAGACCTATTACAAGTAGACTGAACTTAACTATTTAGTCTTGTTCTAAAGTCATCATCCTCGAGCTTTGAGGACTAATTTACCTTATGGCAAGTTTTTAAGATAAAGACCCAACTTTAGTAACCTGCCAACATTCGAGAACCAAGAAAATGAATTGACACAGAAGTTAAGTGAATGATCACTACCCTTATAAATTGTGAATTCATCAAGAAAAAGAGCCTGCAACAATCAAGGAGATGCTCTATTGACGACATATGTTAAACTAGAGGAATCAAGACTTACGTGCATCACCACTCTTCCCCCACTTTCAAATGAAGTAAAAAAAATGAAGAAACGTTGGGCCATCTTAAGGAGTGAAGGCGACATTGATAAAACTTTTGTCTTGTTCAAAAGGACCCAGAATATTAAAGACCTTGTGGTGCATACCTGAACATGTCAGAAGACACTCAGGCCTCTTTTAACACACCCTAATGTGTGGCACCTTCAACGAGGCCAAGGGCCTGTGAACAATATAATATTTGTCCCCCTACCAAGATATTGAACTCTGTAGACTGGAGACAAACAGAGACCTGGTATCTTAATAAACATATAAACTGCAACACCAGGAATTGCATGTATCAGATCACGTGCTTTTGCGGCTTCTGTTACATTGACATGACCACTAGGCCAGTTAAGACCCAGGTTAATGAACATTGTAGTGATACCAGATGAGAAAGTGCTACAACCAAGCTAAGCACTCTCTACATTGACAAACAGCATACCCCAGATCATTTGTGGTGGATCATCCTTGAAACCATCAATAGTAGGTTCAACACCACGCTAATATTGCTTGAAAAAGAACAGATATGGGTGTTCAAACTCCAGACTCATATCTCTGAACTCAATGAAGACATCCTTTGGATGAGCTTCTTTAAGTAATAATGGATGACTCTTCCTGTATTAGTGTATGCCAATACTACCCATTTCTGACTATTCCAATCCATCCTTTATGTACAGTTGGCGTAGCCATATAATACGCTAGATTCACATTGGTAAATGCTGAACTAGAGACCCATTCCTTGCCATTGCTGGCCAGTCCAAATTGTTTTGCCCTATATTAACACCTATACTTTGATTGGGATGTGGAGCTCAATACATCCATATTACCCCCTCATTTGAATTTATATTATACAGCACGCATAGTTACCTGTTTTATTGTTGACCTTAGTGAAGGTGTTCCTTTCTTTTTATTTTGACCCAGATCTCAGATGAGTGTTTCACCATGTGTAAGGCGACCAGTGGTTGTTACACTCATTATTTTCCCCACACTTCTTTTACAAGTTAATGTCCTTTTTTTAGGGCACTTATATGCTTGTCCCGGGAAGTTATCTTTCACTCCCCTGATTGATTATGAGAATGCCACTGTGGCCATGCACCTAGGGGACCACCTTATATATGTATACATATATATATATTTATATAGATATATATATATATATATATATATATATATCAAAATCTCAGGCTGAGAGACTATTGTAAATAGCACCACTGTAGGAACCAATCATGTAGCTTCCCTCTTTTGACAACATCATTCTTAAAGACCACTGCATATCGGGCTCCTGTTTACTTCTGGGTTTGCGACTGTGGGTAGGTCTCCGGCCTGAGTTGATACAGCAAGTAAGTGCAAAACTCTCTCCTTGCTGTTTTCGTTTTCCTCACATCAGGATTCCAGTTTGAAACGCTGTTAAATACGTATACCCCAGAGGGCCTTGATTCACAGTAGATTAACGAATAGCACAATACCAGTATTTTGAGCAAAAATTTGCTTTACGGAAAGTGGTTACAAAGATTCACATACAAGTGTGCGCGACTGTGCAGTTTGCTATGTCTGCATATGATAAATGTGAGCTTTAGGGGTCACATTGCTCCACCTTGATACATTTCTCTGTAGTAGCTCCTTTCCTCTGAGACTTGTTGTTATAATGGGACATCTATAATCCGCTGGACTATGCAATGGATTACAGGAGCATATCACTTCTCCCTTCAGAAACAGGAGTGTTTGGGGATTTTGAAACAGTGTTTTTTGCAATACCAAAGTGCCAGTATCGGCACAAAACCTCTATGATAAAGTGCCCTTCTGGTTCTTGGTACGCATGGACACACACCACCTACTAATCTTGTCGGGGGCTAGCACATTGGGGTCTCCCATTGGTATGCCATTGTATCATGATTATTAGTGGTGCCAATTCCATATTTAGTTCATCACAAGATCACACAGATATAATTAGGGTGACCTTGTGATTTGTTTAATTCGATTGACTTCAGATTACCAGATGAAATCTGGATATCAATTATCATGCTATTTCCAAGGTTAAAGATAGTTTGAAACATCCTTTAATGACTAGCCTGACATTGACTTATATGATGTATATTCAAGTTTTGGCTCAGTTCTACAGCTCACAATTTCCGAAGGGGCTATTCCTTACTTTGGGAGGGTAAAACTACTGATCTGTACTTGTCTCATCACCTGTCTAAGTGCTATAATAGCATGAGTTTGGTGTTTCTGACCAGAAAATTTTATTCACAAAGTGTGTGCATGTGGAATCTAACTATGTTTGATTCGAGTTCTGTCCACTGATAACTACAAATTATTTTCACGTTGAATCCTGTGCTTGTGTTTCTGCTTCAGGTCACCTACATTAGGAAGTCTACCCATTAGCTTAAATTACACCTCCATAACACATCCTGATATAGATAGCATACCTACTCTTTTATGTGAGGACTAGGGGCCAGATCTTTGGAGCCCTGACACCATTCCAACGCCACATTAGCATCATTTTGTTGATGCTAATGTGGAGTTGGAAGGGGAAAAAATCCATGCCACATTTACAAAGTGGCGCAATGCATGCATTGCACCACTTTGTAAATCCCTTGCACCACATTATGCCTGTGCCAAGCGTAATGTATGCAAGGGGGATTTTCCGGCGCTATGGGGGGCCAAAAAAATGGTGCAAAGGAATCTGTGAGATTCCTTTGTGCCATTTTTATCAGCATTTTTTAGCGCTAAGTGCAGGTGTTTAAAAGAGGCTCCCATTGATCACAATGGGCCTCTGGGTGCTTTGCAGGATTATTTCATAATTTTTGGCGCTAATCCTGCAAAGCGCAGGACTAGCGTAACATTCATGATGCTAGTCACTCTAACTACCGCCATGGTGCACCGCATTATAAATACATCTCTACCATTGTGGCGTTAGGGGGGCGCTAGGGCACAAGAAAAGTGGCGCTGCATTAAGTGCATCACCACTTTTCATAAGTATGCTCCCAAGTGTTTTCTCCTTTCTTTTGTCCTGAAGAAATCCCACTCGATCTATAGGAACGCCCAAGGCATGAAACATGTTGACCAACACTCTGCAGTATTTACATACACAGATTCACATAGGGAGGGCAGGAACATTGCTTTCCATAATTCTCTCCCCTGTTTTTGTTTTTAACCTTGAGACTGGCACTTCAGGTTAGAAGTAAGTTCAACGTCAATGCCTATAGTCAATTTTATCCTTGCCTTTTCCAGTCCTTCACCATATAAAGCTATAGGTTTCAGAGCATTCCTCTACATTTCACTGGCACCGTTTTCAAAAGATCTCAGGCAAGGAGCCCCCTTGTGGGGCCCATCGGGCACTGCAGTGCCAGCCCGACGAGGAGCAGCTCAGATGATAAAGCATGCCACCAACATGAGGGCATTTGCTTCTAAACAGCTGGTTGCCTGGGGTGGCCTGGCATTACCCCCATAATTGGGTCAGAGTAATTTAAATGATGGAACAGAGTACTCTATTGGTTTTTTTTCATAGTTTGAGAGACTGTACACTGGACCGCCAATATCTCCCAGTTCCTCTTCTTTTTTTTATTAATATTGGACCTCCAAAGCCGTTCATCAGAACACTCCTGGACTTGTGGAAGATTAAGATAAAGGACTGCCCTGCTGCCCGAGTACTGCCCTGCTGTGAGGAGGACAGCCTTACTGTCTGAAGAAGGAAGGTTGGACCTGCTTACCTGGATTCAAGGCTACCCAGAGTGACTCCAAGGGCCAGTTGGCTGGCATATGTGAGCTGCATGGACACAAGCTTCAGAGGCCTCCCTGCAACTGCCCAGCTGACCAAATGCAACTGGACCTACCTGAGCTCTGCTGCTGGCCTCTGCTGGAGTAAGTCTTCACCTCCTATAAGTGACCCCAAGGTCCTAGACCATTAGCTGGCATCAGTGGAAGTTGTCCCAAAAAGAGAAAAAGTAGAAGTCCTGAGGTTTGGGCTCCTTGCGACCATGAATGGCCCATTTGTGCCGAAACACCTTTCCACCCATGACGACTGAAATTACAAAACTCTGCTGAGACCTGTTCTTTGCGCCAACAATGACCGTCCATGATGATTGACAGTGTGAGACCTGCACTTCATGCTACAGCAACACCAGCTTGCAATGTCTGCCAGCGCCAAGCTCCAGTGATGAATGGATCTTTGCGCTTCACTAATGACCATCCGCAACACTCAACCTGTTCTCCACACAGAAATTGTTCTCCTTGCAGCCTCCTCCAATGCAAACAGAACACTTTGCACCGGACTTGAGAAGGTAACTCTTTAGCGGGACTAACCCTGTCCTGGTATCCGACTGACGCTCCATCATCCTCGGCCTGATCTAGTGACTTTTTCCCCAGTGTAGAGCAACCAGATGACTTTCAGTGGCACTTCATGCTTTTAGGCAGAGTTTTAACACTGACTATCTCCAGTTGTACTGAATGGATTTTTGTCCTTCTGGTATCATTTTATTTATTAAAATTGACTTAATTGTTCTAAAATAGGTTTGCGGTTTTTCTTGTGTTGTGTTGTCAATTTATTATGGTTTGTGTGCTGCATAAATACTTTACACATTGCTACTAGGTTAAGCCTGATTATTTTTGTGCCAAGCTACCAAAGGGTTAAGCACAGGTTAATTTAATAAGTTTTGCGGTTCACCCTGACAAAGATTGTGGTTGGCAAATGAGGGGTACTTCCACCTCCCACAACCAATAACCCAATTTTTTACACTCAGCAATTTCAGGCTCACAACATTACCTACCTCAACACCTAACCGTCATCTCTGTTCTCCAGCATGCTTAATTTGTGCTTGCACTCTGTTATCAGAAACGCTCAACAATTCACTAGAGGTGAAATTCATGTCATTTGCTTTTGTGTAATTACACAAAATACAAATCTGTAATTTAGGGCTAGTTTGTTTACTGTGAATGAAGCATTTTGTAGTTTACAGTGAATCATTTTGTGGAACAATACAATTGCCATAACTATGTTAATTACAGATGCATATTGTAAATTCTGGTCAATACTACAATTTACTCATGGGTATGTTTGATTTTTCCATCCAATGATGTACCATTTTGATAGTAAGCACCCACCATCTCAAAAAAGCAAATGGGCAAACCTGAGTTTTCGCATTAGGAGTGGTGCGAGTGGCCCACAACAATTTCCTTAACTCCTGAAACCAATCTAACTTATTGGCTAGGAAGAGTTGCAAATTATCTTTCATCACCCTGTTGCACCTTTTATCAAGACATTAGATCACTAACTGGAGTGAGTGACTGCTCACCTCAAGGAATAATCAAAACCCTCATCATGGTGAAACCTCAAAGTCACTAAATTAGCCTTAGCTTAATACTTTGGTGGCTATGGCACAGAGCAGACTGGCTTAACTTAGGACAATGTGTAAAGTGTTTATGAAGTACCAAAACAAGTCAAAATGAAAAACACTCAAATATAAAAAAGGAATTAGAAAAAATAGGAGAAAACATAGTCAACAAAATGACGCCAAATTAACAAGAATCCCATGAGGGGATCCACATATGTGATTTTTAAAATACTTTAGCAGGAATAGTACCACGAAGCAGAAAGTGCGAATCATAGTGAAGGGTCGCAGCAGACCACGACCGAGGCGCAATGTGAGGTTGACTGCATTGGATCTGGGGTCTGATACACCAAACCAGGGGCTAGATTTATCAATATTTGACATAGCACAATGCTGCACGACAACTTGGTGGGTTACTTCAAAAGGAGAGAATAGGAATGTGCCATATTTACTAACATATGGCACATTTCTGCTCCCTCTCTCTGTGATGGTACACTCAGTGCAGCCTAGCGTCAATGCAGGCACCCTTGCATCCTGGTGCGAGGGTGCCTGCAATGCAGGCAGGATTGTGTTTCTGCATGAAGTTATGAAGATGAAAAATCAAGGAGAAATTAACATATTTCTTCTTGTTACACTTCTGTCAGGAAGGCATAGCATTTTGAAGCATTCACAGGTTTACCTGTCTTTGTCAATTTTATAAGTGAAATTTCAAAATTGGAAAAGGTAACCAGTTTTTGTTTGGTGTCTCTCCAACCCCCAATTTAAAAGCCCAACATATGGTAAAGTGAGATTTACAATTACAATTCTGAAAATGCCACTTTTCCTGTCTTGTCCATTTAGTGTCTTTACCCTGTCTTTGTTCACATGACTGGGTGTAACTGAGAGTTGAGCTTTGTGTATTCTTCCTAGACAGCCACACAAAGTAGGGTGCTCAGGTGTGCCTGGATGGGCCATCACTGGCAGGATGGTGGGGGGGGGGTCGAGCTGGGCACCACCCTACTTACACCTGAATAGGATGTGTCCAGCCACAACACAAATGGCTACATACCCCATGTAGTTAACCTGGAGCCAGGACAGGTAATGCAGGATGCCTGGGGACTTCAAATGGAAACCTCTAGTTGCTTTTCCCTGTCTTCAAAGGCACAACTGGGTATAAATACTAGACATTAGGCACCACCACTTCAGTACACTTCTGGACCTGTGGATAATCTGCCAGGAAGAAGGTCTGTTGTGCTGCTGAAGGACTGCCACTCTGCTGAACTGCACTGTGCTCAACTATTGTCTTGCTGTGCTATGCTCACCTGTTGCCTGCTGCCCTCCTGCTTGGGTGAGAAAAGCTAGATGTACATCTCTTGAACCCAGAACCCCAGAGTGATTCCAAGGGCTAGTTGTCTGGCCTCCTATCTTGAGCCTCAGGGACAATAAGCTCTAACAACACCTAACCTGGACTCTGCTATCTGTGAGTCTATCCTTCCAAGTGCGGTCACGACTGACATGGTCCCTTGGAGTTGGGCTTAACATACTTTGCCAGCCTCTGTGGATCCAGCGGAATCAATGCTTCTCCTGTTCTGTGCAACCCCAAGCAGTACCGATGCATCTCTGTGCTGCTGCATGCATTGGACCTATCTCAAACACTCACATCACTGCCAACAGCCCACATTACCTTTGGAACAGCTGATATGTGACACATCCTCGGCATAGGCCCTTGCATATCTCATTGAAGGCAGCTTCAATGACGATACCGACTCCACATCGCAGCCTTGCAGCCCCTCTGAACTGACGTATTGCCCCAACTGTGCAATGGATACCCAACTCTGAGCTTCGCATCACAAGCCTTTGTCGGTGGGATCCTCGACATGGACGCCACAGCCTTACCTCAGAAGTGACGCATCATTTCGGCTGCACAACACATCCTCGACACAGATCCTCACAATGATCTGCAAACCAAGATTAAAGGTAGTTTGTTCAGCGGGCCTAACTAAGTCCTTGTAGCTCGCCTGTGCTCCATCGTGCTCAGCCTGAACTTGCAACTTTGTCTTGGCGCTATTTTTACTAAAGCCTTTATAATTGATTATCCCTGGATCTACTGATTGGATGTTTATAATTTTGGTCTTGATTTATTTATTAAAGACTACTGTATTTTTCAAACTCTGTTTTGGCTCTATTTGTGGTGGGTTTTCACTATTACTGTTTGAAGTGTTGCACAAATACTTTACACATTGCCTCTGAGTTTAGTTTGAACGCTCTGTGCCAAGCTACCCAAGGGTTGACTACAGGTTACTTTAGGGGTTGCTTTTGACTTCATCTTAAGAATTATGGTTGTTGCTTGAGAAGGTTTTCACCCCCTCCCTCCCAAACAGTAACCTACTTTTTCATACTGGGCATGTCCTAACCAATGGGGTAGATGTTTCTGGTGCCAACCCAATCCAATTTTTGGCATTTTCAAGACGGTGAAATTATTCAGCCACGCTGAATTTGGGCTCTGAGTGTTGGGGATAGGTGTTGGGGGTGTAGTATGGGAATGCTAGTGTCCTCCCACATTTAGCACTAAATTCCAGTTTGAGACAGCCACTGTAACCATGATAAACCCACAGACAGAATTCTGGTAAAACAAAAGTAGGGTTCAGTCACACTTGAAACAAAAAGCACCATCCCTCCAAAATGTTAAAACCCCCCACAATGAGCAGTGAGATGTGGTGCAAGTCATGTGCATCCAGATAGTTTATTGGCATACATGCTGAGAATTGGTATTTTGTCACACCCTACACAACCAGGAAAATTCATACTCCACGAAGTCTGGAAATCCAAAATTAGTGTTTAGAAAAGATACTAGTTACACAGCTTGGCACAGTAATTCACAGCAATATTGAGTTCTGTCAAATTCTTAATGTCTGTAGAAATATTCCCATTCTCTATGAAAGTATGAAAATCTCCCAAAATGAAGAGTGAGATGAGGTTCTATTAGTTACAGCCAATGTATTTTACTGTTCTCTCTCCTCCACAAAGTCTAAAATCCTCATACAGGAATTAAATCTAATCACATTTGTAGACACTTTGATCAATATATCAAAACACAAAAGGGGGTAAACTGAAAGCTTTAAAAAATGTTGTTGAAAAAACAAGACCCCTGCTGCTCAAACACAGCAGCCTACAATTCTGTAAAATGTAGATGAAAGAAAATACCTCCTATAAAAGAATAGATAGAAGCAAAATCCAGTTGCAAAGCCGTTTATAAAATGTTCTGTGACAAAATGTCCCTGTTAGTTTCCTGAGTAAGCAGATTCATGAACTCTCTTCTCTCTTAAGCTTTCACAAGACAGCTGAACAGAAGAGTCAGCAGAAACTGTGCTCTTTTGGAGTCTAACAAAAAAATGAGTAAAATATGAGTAGTTCTGTCTGATGCATACATCGCCCAAGGAAGCTTATATAGATAGAAAGTTTCTCTCAACTGTTCAATGCCCAGAAGTGCATTTCTAAATTATGGGCTCATATTAATTAAAATGACCAGATGATCTCAACTTTCAGACAATAAGGTATGAACTAGAACACCCCACAAAATATACAGCAGTATTTTATACCACCGTACTGATACACCCGGGCTGCATCACCCTTTCTTAACACCCTCTGTGAAACCTAGCACACCAGATATATCTGCTTTCGTTTACAAAGCCTCCTTGGGGGGGACAGCAAACTTTTATCCTTAACATATACCACAAAAATGCCTCTTCCCCTAAAATACACAGTGACTTACAAATGGAGATCCCTGATTGGCTTATAGTCAAATCACCCATGTCAAATCCATTCAAAATAGAAATTATCTACTTTCCTAGCACCTCAAAGCTTGTTTCCTCCACCTCTCCAATCCACATCCGCCTAGTACCCTGCTAACCACATAATCAACAATCTTTACTAACTGTAACAGCCTTCTTGTGGGTCTTCACCGCTATTATTTTGTCCCATTAAACAAGATATTAAAATTCCTAGGAACATTTCTACCTACAAATACTGTCACCAACCAGGCTATCGCTCTGCTAAGAAGAGACCTCTACTGATCCTATTTTTCAAAGCCATGAGCAGATACTTGTCTATATATCAGTTCCAATCTGGAGCAGATACATCTAAGCTCCTAATCACAGTCAGCCTTAATCTTCTGGTAACCACAAAACTTTCGAATTTAGCTTAAATATTTCAGTCCAATTTATTAGGACCCCTACACTGACACTCTCTTGTGACTGCATTCCACTCCATCTCTCTGCTAACGTCCTTCATGGGTGCCCTCAATGAGTATTTATGATCAATGAATCCTAATGTTGTAGTAAAATGATGACTTTCTGAAGAATGCAAAGCAGACCTTATTGGGATCATTTCTAACACAGTGAAATATGCAGCATTATGTGCCTCTACATACCAAAACAAGACTCATACACATACAAAACATGCATTTGCAATGCAATATATCTTGCATATTTCAAACAAGTTAATTGTCATCTTTTGACACCAGCGCCAAGAGCAAAAACAACAGAAGAACGGAAATTATGCTAGACATGCGTGACGAAATACAAGGCTGTAAAGAAGAGTTTCACGCAAACGAACAAATGGTGAGCTACGGGTGGACTCCAAGCACTTTACTGAACACAACAGTGTCTCACATGCGCGGCGCATGCACAAGCACATGCACTCACACGCTGGACTCTAAAAAGAGACAATGCCCTATTGAAAGTCAACAGCCAAAATTGTAATTTACATAATTTGGCAATACCTCCTTGACTTGACACACAAGTTATAATTGACTGAATTGTATTGTATTCTATTACTTTCCCTTTTTTCAGTGGAAACCACTTTCACAAGTACCTTTACGTGTGTTTCCAGGGTGAAAATAGCCATACAAAATGTCTACTGATACTCATAGTAGGGTTCTGCCACACAATTACATTATCCGTGTAGTACGTTTGAGCTTGCAGTTGGTTAAACGTTATAGTGCTAATTGTTTAAAGTAGGAATTGGAAATTTGATTCCAAATTCAAGGTACTGTTCATTTAATTTGAATGTAGTTGTTCAAACATTTTGTGAATCTTGCCCTCACAATTCTGAAAAAATCTTCCTGGTATGTCTACTGTTTGCCTTAAAAATGTTTAATTTAATCACACTATGCATAATTTAGTATTCAAAAATACATTGCTCTGGAAATCTCTCTATTAACATCTTCCCAATATAGTGCTGTGTTAACGCAAATGGCTTAATTAGAAATTATTATGGAATGTTTATGTATTTTGAATGATGAAATCGGTAGAAAATGATTAACGTAGAAAAATACTGTGCATGTTTGAAATTGTGACCTCGAGATTGGCCACCAGTATTCCCGAAATATAATTAGTTCACTTGAAATATTGAAAATGTATTAGATTGATGTAGTAATATGCCATATTAAGAGTTATAACCTATGTCTTGCGATAATTGTAAGCCTTAACTTAGCGATTTGTGTGTAAAGTGCATTGAGTGTACTTTCCCAGGACTCGAACAATGAAGACACTGACTGGAGAAGAAGATGCAACTTTTCGATACCTGACGAGCCGGATGATGAGGACATCGTAAAGCAGACCAGTCAACAACATGTGAACTGTGAAATATTAGATTATATAGATTTGGAATAATACAAGTATTGGGTAGAGTCATAACTGGTGATTTATTGACCAATCAGAAATTGAAGGATACTCTGTGAGATTTTGATGTAACAACATGACAGAGGGAAGAGAGTTCCGATGTTAGAAGATATTAGGGAAGTGAGATCGTGAGATCCTTGAGGTGATTCGAGATTCTGCCATTGGGCTCAGACTCTCTGACTGAGAGCCTGATGTGACGCTGATTGACTCATGACCTCAAGACGAAGACTGACTCTGTTGCTGATCCTTACCGAGGATAGGTAGATATGACAATGTGGCTGAATTAAAGTTTGTGCCTTTTCTTTCTAGGTACCAACTGCGCTGTCTAATAGTTTTCTTAGCTAGATGTTTTTTTAAAATTCTTGTTCTAAATTTGTTTTGCACGAAGTCCCACATGCTGATGCTAATCTGGGTTAGGGGAGGGTTTTTCTTCCTATGACGATTGACAGTTTACAGTGGACGGACTGATTTGCTGAACTCCATGACACAATTTGACCTATTGCCGTTGATTCAATTGTAGACCTAGGCTAATGCTTTAGAATGTACTCTGATGCAAATTTGATTAGGTTATGTTTTTGGTGCCTTCTAATGAATTAATGCGGATTTTGCTTGAATTGAATTAAGTTGAACTAATCTCTTGACTAGTATTGTAACTAATGGGGAAATAAAATTACTAAAAAGTATTCTGAGTTGTGGTTATTCGTGGCTAAAAAGTCATGGTGAGTTGTTATTAGCGTGCTTCATTGATTATTGAATAATGACTTGTCTAATGGTTATTGAATTTTGTGTATTGATTATTGGGAAACATTGATTCCATCATAGCTGGGATACTCCATGCGAATCAAAAGGTTCATCGACCTATGTGCGTCCTCTTGTAAGTTTACTTATTAAGGACCAGGTGCGCTAACAGTTTTTGGTAGCAGCTTGATGGTTAGTTTCTTTGGAGAACTAGTTATGTGGTAAACAATGGTTATGGTGGTAGTTTGAGACGGGTCAGTTATTTATTACTATTGAGATTTGGATTTTATTTTTAGAAATGGCAATTGTAGCAAGAATGATGTCCCCTTAAGCCCATAAATGACTTTCCCAGATCCTGGATCCTGTTAGTAGAGTTGGGTATGTTCTCGGTGTTCTAGTGCTAGTGTGAGAGAGATAGGTTGCGCTTGCACAACTTATGCAAATTGCAGGTGAATTGTGATGTATGCGAGGGAAAATAGGGAGTCTGCGTACTCCAGATGAAGTTTTAGTAGGAGTGTGCATGCTCCGCAGTATGAGAGTATGGAAGTCGTCGAACTTCACATGTGTGTACCGCTTTGTCGTTGAAAATTGTCCACGTAGTTGTTGATGTACGGACCCTGCGTGGTCTAAGACTCCGGAGTATATTGACAAGTGTAGGAGACACTTGGTTATATGTTGTAATCTGTCTGGTTTTAGTAGGTTGATCGGGCGTGGTCAACAAGTCGGTGTGTGAATTAAAGTGGGTGAGAGAAATTTTCGACTGAGATTTGGCGAGTCCTATGTGCACCAGGACAGACCCATTGATCAGTTAAGAGTAAACTTTGCGGGTTGAATTTTGGTTCCAAATCTGGGAGACTGAGTAAGAGAAATAGCTGCATGTGAAAAAGGCCCATCAGTGAAAATCTGTAAGGTCTCTGAAGCAATCGTGTTACCTTCCTGTAGTAAACCGGCAGATTTGTTTTTGGTTACTGTTTTTTGGTTAGTGCTCGCAATAAATTGCATTAGTTTTGTGTGAATTGAAGTTTAGGAGGACGGGCCGCAAGACTTTGTCAGCCACAGTGTGTGTGAGATCAGTGGAGCCGCGCTGGGATAGGTTGGTTAGTGAGATGGGTCGCGCACGGATTGGCAGCCGTCCGTAAGAGACAATTGGTTGAGAACGTGGGTGAAAGGAATCTTGGGAGTAAAGGTCATAACCTGATTTAATTTGAATATACAGAAACAGTAGAGAAAATATGACGTTTTTCAAAGCGTTTAAGAGTGCCATGAAGGGAGATACATACATTAAGGCGACAGTGGGAAAATTCTCTGGCTTATATTGTAGTGGAGGAGCGAGGTGTTGCGCCATGTCTTTGGTTAAAGCAATGGTGCAAATTGACAGAGAAACAGGGAGCTTTAGCGTTTCCTGAGCATGGAATGTTTAATTTGAGGATTTTGGTCAGTTGCAGATGGCACTGTATGCTACAAGGCCCCTTCCGAGACCAGCACAGTTTGAGGCATTAGCTGTTTGGGAGCTGATAGCGAGACAGCAGCAGGTAATAAAGTTTCAGAAGAGAATAAGAAAGGTGGAGCAATCTCTAGCAGAAGCAAGATGGGCTTGGGAACAGAAGCAGTGGAGAACAGTGACATTGCAGGATGTTAAGTTGTTTCCTGCTATCACAGAATAGGATGAGACGGAAGGGAAAGAGGAGACTAGCAAAAGTGATGAGTTAGTCTGGAAGTAAAAAGGCAAAAAAGGCTTCCATAGTAGAGGAAGATTCAGCGGTCGAGGATCTCATTACTCAGTTGCTGAGGGACCGACCTCTACCATATGTGGTGCATGAAGTGGTCCAAGTACTAATTCTGCTCCAACTTCCCCGGCACAGGCAATGGGGACGGCAAGTCCAGTACAGGTTGATGATGGACAGGTACAAGGCGTAGTACAGAGTACTCCTAATGTGTTGACTGCTTCAGAAGTTCAGGCACAGATGCATCCACCACCGACACAGAGAATTTATCCTGAAGTGCAGATTCTTGAGACAACTTCAAACTTAGTTGTGCCTACAGAGCAAGTGGTACCAAGACCATTGTTGGCCCAGACTAAGCCAACTCCGATATTGATGCCCCAGGCACAGCCACAGGGTATGCCGAGGTTTACACCATTGACAGGGACACAGTTAGATTTGACTCCAGTAATGAATCAGAGCATGGAAGTAGCTCTTCCACAGAATACAGGAGCTAGAGCAGCCCCAGATGAAATATTGCTACTGATTACTGTTGGTCCAGCAGTACCATTGTTTGTGCAGAAGAAAACAATCACAGGAGAATAGGGTGAGATGTCACAGAGCCTCGTGAGGAGGGAGTGAGAGAGCATGTGCAGGTAGTCTCTTCCATGGGTCAGACCATTGATGGATCCAGGCCACTGATGGATCTCAGTCAACTAGTCGCACTTCCCGATGCCGTAAATGGCACAAACCTTTGTCAGAGCTTGAAGCTTCTGACACCGCAACCTCCAGGTGCAGTGGTACAACAAGTGCCATCACCAAATGCAGGTAACATTCCTTTACAGGGATTGACAGCACAGCAGCTGAATGAGTGGTTAGATAGTTTAAATACCCCACAGAATGTGTCCATGAGTGAAGAGCAGATTGATCGTGTTAGGCTGGCTACAGAAATAACTGAACTAGTCGAGGGATCAATGGGGGTGATGGGCTTGAATCCTACATGGAAGAAGAGTTGAGATACCTATGTCCGAGAATCACAAGAGAGGTGGGCAAGATACATCAGAGATTGGCAGACTTAGCAGAAAAACATGATATAGAAATCGGGAAAACCAAGCATTTGAAAAGAAGCTACAGGTTAGATTTTGAAGCAAAGGATTTTGAACACAAGAGGTCAGCTGGGATGAAAGCACATCTTAAAGAATTATTGCAGATTGCTCAGATTTGGGGAGCATTAGAAAAATGGGAAGGCAGATGGGCGAAGAAGAAGGAGAAGAGGAAAGGAGACTCCCAATAAGGGTCCGAAAGTGTACAGAAAGAGAAGGATCCGGTAAAAACTTTACCAAAGAGGGAGATTCCAGGAGGGCAGTTTGTTCACGTTCCTTGGCACAGGAGTGATATTCTGTCATTCACAAATGATTATCCAAAATTGAGGGAGAAACCGGTTGAATGGTATCAGCAGACAGACAGGTTTGTGAAGCTTTCAAAATGTCTGTGGGAAGACCTGAATACATTATTGGAAATAGTGGTTCCAGCTGATTTGTGGATTGAATACAAGAGAGCTGTACATTGGCCAACAAGTGAACCAGAAAGGGATAGATCTACAGGTGCACCATCACCTGAAGTAATAAAGCATTATTATAAGGTGATTGAGTTCCTGAAGGCGAGAATTTCACCTAAAAATATTGATTGGCAGAGGATTAATAGGACAGTGCAGGAAGTAAAAGAGTCGATCCATGCATACTATGAGAGATTATTGAAGGCGTTCAAGGAGTACAGTGGCAAGGAAGCAATTGAGCCAAAATACATGTTGCATTTTGTGTTTAGGTTTGTGGAGGGACTGAGACCTTAATTAAGAGTCATTTGATTTGTTGGCAAGCAAAGTCGATTGATGAGGTGTTGCAGTATATGAAATACTGTAGTGATGAGATTCAGTTGAAACAGAAAAAGCTGAAGGAGAAGGCAATGGTGATGCAAATTAAGGCAGCACAAACAGGAGTGCAGAGAACTTTTGTTAAACAGATAACACAGCAACAGGGAACTGTCATGTTCCAGCCTCAGACGAGAAGTAGAGGTCGCAGAGTCAATATAAACCGTGGTCCGGATTTGAGTACTGTAGTGGTTCAGAATGATGCGCAAGGGATGAAGAAGATGTTACTGTGTCACATTTGCGGAGCCGTGGGACACTGGAAGTGGGGGTATCTCGACAATGGTGAAGGAAGGTGTTGTTCAGCAAAATGGTGATGTCAATACATTTCAAAATGTAAGAGTACCAAAAATGAGAGGTACTAATCCAAATTTCCAAAGTAACATGAATCAGATGCAGAATTTTCAACCCATGCAGCAGGTAGAAATGCCTTATGCACAAATGACACAGTTGCAACCAGTGCAGCAACAGGTTCCTATGGTACCTAGACAGCAAATGCAGATACCTCCAGCCCTTACTCAACAGGTTATAGGTCAGAGGCAAGACAGAAATAATGACATAGTGAACCCATTCCCATTACACAGTGAGAATGAAATAAATTGTGAATAGATGAGTGATAGTTTGGTTGAGGAGCCATGTATGCTTGCAGCCTCCTTAGAGGTAGACCAGAGAGGACCCTTTGTGAGAGGGAAGGTAATGGGTCATAAGGTTTAATTTATAGAGGACACAGGAGCTACACGCTCTACAGTGAGGAGTGCAGAAGTTCTGAATTTACCTCTTTCACGAAGAACAGTTCAGGTTGTGGGGGTAGCGAATAAGCACTTGAGGAATCCAATCACAGATCCAGTGCAAGTCAAGATTGGCAACTTCCAAGAACTGCATAAGTTTGTAGTTTGTGATTCAAGTCCAGTATCCCTACTGGGAAGGGACTTATTGTGCAAGACCAAGTGTTCAATTACCTTTTTAACTGCTGGAATAGAGATTCAGACAAATAGTGACCATGAGGAAGAATTAACTCCAGAAACTGAGAGTGAAACTACCAATGAAGAGTACCCATTGATTGAGTTTTTCCCGATGTTTACAGTAAAGGATCTTCATCCAGATTTGCAGGGAACAGTACAAGAAAACGTGTTTGGATCTAACATGTAAAGAAGTGAGTTTGATCAAGGCAGTGGAGCCGATTAAAGTTACTTTGAAGCCAAATGTAGTGTTTCCGCAACTTCCACAGTACAATATGGCACAGGAGGTTTTGATGAAAGTGGCACAAATAACTGGGGATTTTGTGAATCAGGGAGTCTTGAAAGAAGTGCTGAGCAGCCCATGTAATTCACTGATAATGGGTTTGAAAACAATGTGTGGAAAAGTGCGAATTGTGCAGGACTTGAGAAAAGTAAATGACATGGTGGTCAAGTGTTGTCCTGTGGTGCCAAATCCAGCAGTAATAATGTTCCAGATTCCATGTGATGCAGAATGGTTCACAGTAGTTCATTTGTCACAAGCTTTCTTTTCTGTGCCTCTTCATGAGGATAGTCAGTTTCTCTTTAGTTTTAATTTCCTAGACAGAGTCTACAGATTGTGCAGGCTTCCTCAAGGGTACACAGAGTCACCGTCCTTGTTTAACCAGATCCTGAAAAAGAACCTAGAGTCACTGGAATTGCCATTTCAATCGACTCTGGTATAGTATATTGATGACTTGCTGATTGGATCCAAAATGAGGGACGAGTGTAAGTATGACTCGATTATCCTCTTGAACCATTTGGGAAAGTTTGATCATAAAGTGTCACCATTGAAGTTGCAGTACTGCCAGAAAGTAGTGAAATACTTGAATCATCAAATTGAGAAAGGGTCAAGGAGAATTTCCAGAGAAAGGATCACAATGATATTACAGAGAAGTCCCCTGACTTCACAGAGAGATGTCAAGATGTTCCTGGGAATGGTGAGTTATTGTTCTCAGTGGATTCCAAATGTTACTGAGATTTCAAAGCCATTGCAGAAACTGACACATAAGGATGTCACTGATCCCATAACATTAGACCAGGAACAGATGAAAGCGTTCACTGAGTTGAGAGAGTGTTTGTGCAGAGCTCCAGCATTGGGTATGCCCGATTACACGAAACCATTCACATTGTCTTGTCATGAACGTGATGCATGTTCTTTGTATGTCTTGACACAGGTCTTTGGAGGTGCTTATCACCCAGTAGCATATTTTTCAGCTACCTTGGACCCAGTTGCAGCAGCCTTACCGGGGTGTTTGCATGCAGTTGCCGCAGTTGGTCAAAGTCTTTACAATGTGAGGGAGTACTGATGGGATATCCCGTGACTGTAATGGTCCCTCACTCAGTTGAGATTCTATTGACAAGGACGAAAACTCAGTATTTGACTGGTGCCAGACTGACAAGGTATGAGCCGAGCATTTTAGGTGCTCAAAATGTAACAGTGAAAAGGTGTACAGTGCTGAACCCGGCACCTTTACTTCCAAGTAATACTGTTGAAATTGAAAAAGAGGAAGTCATTGAGCATGAATGTCTTGAGGTAACTGAGTTGTGCACAAAACCAAGACCTGACATCAGAGATACTCGATTGGAAGAAAATGACCAAATTGTCTTTGTTGATGGTTCGTGTCTCAGAGATGGCAAAGGAACATTGAGAGTTGGCTATGCCGTGTGCACAATTACAGGTACTTTAAAAGCTTCTTGGCTTCGAGGAGTATATTCTGCACAAGTAGCAGAATTGGTTGCTCTTACTAGAGTGTGCCATGTTTCTGCTAGACTGAGAGTCACTATCTATACAGATAGGCAATACGGATTTGGAATTGTTCATGATTTTGGTCAATTGTGGTCTCAGAGAGGTTTACTGACCTCTACTAGTTCACCAGTGAGAAATGGCAAAAGAATAAAAGAGTTGCTAAATGCAATACAATTGCCTGAAGAAATTGCCGTGGTGAAATGCAGTGCAAATCTCAAGTCACAGGACTACGTGCCACTGGGAAATGGATATGCGGATCAAGTTGCAAGGTTTTGCACATTGAACTGTATATCGTTCAAAGACAAATGGGAATTGATGTCTGAAGAAGACACTACATGTACAGGTTTTGCATTAAAGGTGATTGACACAATGGAAGAGTTGAAAACTTTACAAAGCCATGTTGACAAAGAGGAAAAGAGGTCATGGCTTAAAATGAAGTGTGCCGAGAGACAGGATGAGTTATGGGTATCAGAAGAGGGTCAAATTGTTTTACAAAATAGTTCGCTGTCACAAATGGTGAGATATTATCACGGTCAGACACGCATTGGAAGGGATGCTATGGTTTGTCTATTCAAAATTGATTGGTTTAACCCCAAGTTTAGGCAGGAAGCAGTATGCCATTGCTGTGTTATTTGTCAGCAATTAAATGCGGGGAAAGGAACCGTGGTGAATTTGAGCCATATTGGAACAGCAGGAGGTCCATTCAGCAGAATGCAATTGGATTTCATTGAAATGCCTGCGTGTGGAGGTTTGAAATATGTGTTGGTGATTGTGTGCATTTTTAGTTACTGTACTGAAGCATACCCTACAAGAAGGAATGATAGACTCACACTAGCAAAGCTGTTGCTTAGAGAGTTAATACCACGTTTCTCTCAGCAGGTGGAGGACACCACACTGCCACCAATTTTACGATCCAGGGCACAACCTGAGAGCCGGCAACTGGGTCATTGTTCGAAAACATGTTCGCAAGACGTGTTTGGAGCCACGTTGGCTAGGGCCTTACCAGGTGATTTTGACAACTACAACAGCTGTGAAGTGTGCAGGATTTCTGAACTGGATTCACACAAGTCACACGAAGAAAGTGGCATGTCCACTGGATCATGAAGAAGCATTGTTGAGAGCACCAACAACTGTGAAGCACGTTGCAGCACCTGAACCAGAAAAGGAACAAAGAGAGCCTGAAATCGAACAAGAGCTTGTGGAAGATGGTTCTATCACCCCTGTCAGAGACGAAAGTGAAGAGTTACAGCAGGGTGCTGGAGAATCAATCTCAACGGATGTGGCAGGAGAGCCTAGCACAGCAGGGATTCTTCCAGAAATAGACAGTGCCTAGAAACAAGCAGAGCAAGTGCCAGACCAGGGAGGGGAGGCAGTTGAGCTGGATCAAAGTCAAACTGATCCGACTCCTCCTGAGCCTGTTACAGGTCCATCAAGAGAAAACACCATAGAGGAAGAGAAAGAGACAAGTCCAATTCTGAAGAAAATACTGACAGAAGGATCGAGAAAAGGAGATAATTGGCCTGAGTTGCAAGTAGAGAAAAGTAAGGAAGTGGTTATAGATCAAACAATAGATGAAGAAGTAGATATCATGAGAAAAGAAGAATTGAGTTAAGAAGAGTTGAGTGGTGATCGAAAGTTGAAGAGAAAGAGAATAGCAGGTTGAAGCTACGCAGGTCCTGAATGGGCGCATGCAACCACAAACGAATGGCAACATGAGTTCATGTCTTTTTGCTTTTATAGAGAAGTTCCGAGTCAATATTTTGATGTGACCTGAAGGTGATCAAGGAGCTGAACTGTCAAAACAAACCTGAGAAATATTTTGAGAAAAGAGACTGTTGAAAGTAAAACTGGAAAATACATTGATAACCTAATTTGACATTTAAAACCGGATGTGACAAGCTGCTAATTGATTTTGACAAGGGAAAAAGGGTTCCTGGATGTGAAACTAAACTGTTGAAAGAAGAATTGCCTATTTTGGATTTTTGATGCACTTTTCAAAGTTACTTCTGCTTTCTGATTCTTTACAGATCATGGCTGAGTTCAATAACCAGGTTAGAGATGCTAAGAGCTGTAAATATATGAGCATTGGGTTGGCAAATATGTGTGGAATTTTGTTCATAGTGCTGATTATGGGAATTTCTGTTCTTGATGCGAAAGGAGTCAACCATACTTCTGCTTCTGAAACTACTACACTAATGGCTTTGGACAAGTTTAAGTTAGATGAGAAATATTTGCATGATTATACTAATGCTCAAGGAGAACTTTCTTCTAATGTACAGTATTCTATCGCTTGTTGAGTGAGTATGTGGAGACGATGGATGCAAGGGATTGTCTTGTGTGTATAGAAATTCCTTCATCAGTAGAAGAAGGAGTTACATACCATAGTCTTCCATTAACATACAGGATAAGTTGTAGTTTGCTTCTAACAAGGTTTTATGACCTGGAATATATTAAATATTTTTACTCCAACCATGATGTAGTGTTTTCGTTTGTCCCTATTATCAGGTATTTGAGTAAAGTATCTAAGGATCATGACATAGTATTGGTTAGAGGATTCTTTGAACCTAGACTAACGTTTTAGAGGGCTTACTCACATAAAAATAACCTAGCATGCTTGCTTAAACCTTTAGAAAAGAGCTTCTTAGGTCATACTGACAATAGGAGAAAAGCATTAAAAGAAAAACTAGAAAAAGGTTTAGAGAAGAGAACTTACAAGAATGATTATGCTTACACTGCAATCAAAATGCAAGGAAAACTAGCTTTAGATGCATTACACGTGCGGAAGCTTTGTTTATATAGGCCAAAGTCATGCTATGACACTTTATTTGTGGGTACGAGTGAATGTAGGCATGTCTTTCTGTTTCAGAGTAAATAGACCTGTATGTTGAATGGGCAGGACCCTGTGATTCCAGGTATCTACTATATTTGTGGACCTAAGATTTATCAGATAGAGGATTTGAAAAAGTTCCCAAAATGTACTGAATTACACCATAAGAGACAGAGGAGGGAGTCCTCTTCTGCGGTAGTGGGAGATATATTTGGTGTGGTGAGTCCTTCACTGGGAGTCATCCTGAACTCAATCAAAATACGAAAGTTGTCTACTATTGTGGATAACATGCTGACAAATTTTACAGGGGCGATTCTCCTGATAGATACTGAATTAGCTGCAGATAGAGCTATAACTCTTCAAAGTCACCTTGCTTTAGACATTGTTCTAGCAAAGGGCAGCGGAGTCTGTAAAATGATTAACTCTAGGCATTGCTGTTCATACATACCTAACAACAGTAAGGAGATAAGAGACTTACTCACTAACCTGACTAACTAAAGTAGTAATTTGAAGGAGTTGAAAGAACCAGGGGTTTGGGAAAAAGTTGGAGAGGGATTTGTTTCAGTGGGAAATTGGCTTAGTAATATTTGGAATGGGCTACTACTAAAAATCATACTGTCACGACTTACGTGCTGCTTTAACCTGGAGTCCGCAGAACGAGTGGCGTGGATCTTGATCTTGAATGTTCAGCCTTGGCCCAGGTAGGGGCGACTCTTTCTGGTAGCCACGGTGCTGCAGGCAATGGGTACGCCAAGAGCAGGCCATGTCCCTCAGAAGTAGTGCCAGAGGGGAAAAAAAACTGAAAAGGGAAAAAAAAAAACTCCAAAAAGATAGATTCCTGCAACAGGAACAAAATGAATAGGTAACAGCAGGAGCAAAATACAGGAAAATATACTTGAACCGACGAGAACCAGCACAGGAATACAAGGAAGCAGGAGCGAAGACACCATCCAAACAGAAAGTGTTGCAGCGCAAGGAGAGAAAGAATCACAGCCCTTAAATACCAACAAACAGGAAGTGACCAACAGGAAGTACAAGGACACCATCTTAGATAGGGAAAAACACATAGAACAGAATAGACTAGGAGCCATAGAGAGTAAGGAATAAGGAATGCTGGGAAGAGAAGGGTAATATGGGAAAGGCAGAAAAACATAAAGGAAGGCACAACAAGATGACAAGAAAAAGGAAAAAAAGAAAAGAACAGGTGAGTGGGGGGGTCAGACCTGCCTGGAAGCGCGGTACGCTAAAAAAGAACGAGGGCACATGCCCAATTTGGGCATGGGGCCTCATAAGGTGCAGAGCAGGCTGGGGACACGGCGCGTCTTAAGACCGCGTGCCGCGGCCCGAGCCGAATGTTCGGCTCGTACCGCGTGCACGGCGCGACACATACAGGGAATATTGATTGTAATTGCTTGCATATTAGGAATATGGGGATCATGTAAATTGTGTCAAAAGATTAAATTGAAAAGGTCTAAAAATAATCAGAGGAGGGAAGAATGAAACAGAGAAAGAATTTATAGGGAAGACGTGAGAAGAAGACAAAATGCCTAAGAAATAGAACTATAAAATCGTAAAGGGAAAAAGTAGTCTGATGATATATTTAGTCATCAGAGGAAGGATTGTTAACACAGATGTCTTAATTAGAAATTATTAATGAATGTTTATGTACTTTGAATGATGAAATCGGTAGAAAATGATTAATGTAGAAAAATAATGTGCATGTTTGAAATTGTGACCTCGGAGATTGACCACCAGTATTCACGAAATGTACTAAAATATTATTAGTTCACTTGAAATATTGAAAATGTATTAGATTGATGTAGTAATATGCCATATTAAGAGTTATAACCTATGTCTTGCAATAATTATAGGCTTTAAGTTAGCGAATGTCTTGGCCTAGTCTTGCCAGGCCACATGCAGAAAGCTGAATTTCTGAACGTCCAATGGAAGATGCTGATAAAATGACCTGACCGTGAACTACTCATTGTTTAATCAAATTTGTTTAGCTGAAGCCTCTATGTGAACCGATGGACAGGAGATGATGGAACTAGAAATGTAACGATTGGTGTGTAAAGCGCTCTGAGTGTACTTTCCCAGGACTCGAACAATGAAGACACTGACTGGAGAAGAAGATGCAACATTTTCGATACCTGACGAGCCGGATGATGAGGACATCGTAAAGCAGACTAATCAATGACATATGAAGTGTGAAATATTAGAATACATAGATTTGGATTAATACAACTATTGGGTAGAGTCATAACTGGTGATTAATTGACCAATTGGAAATTGGGGGATAGTCTGGGCGACTTTGATATAACAACGTGACAGAGGGAAGAGAGTGCAGATGTTAGCAGATGTTAGAGGATACTAGGTCAGTGAGATCGCGAGATCATTAAGGTGATGCGAGATTCTGCCATTGGGGTCAGACTCTCTGACTGAGAGCCTGATGTGATGCTGATCGACTGATGACCTGAAGACAAAGATTGACTCTGTTGCTGATCCTTACAGATGATAGGTAGATATGACAATGTGACTGAATTATATTTTGTGCCTTTTCTTTCTAGGTACCAGTTGTGCTGTCTAATAGTTTTCTTAGCTAGATGTTTTTCTAAATTCTTGTTCTAAATTTGTTTTGCATGAAGTCCCACATGCTGATGCTAATCCGGCTTAGGTGAGTGTTTCTCTTCCTATGACGATTGACAGATTACAGAGACGAATGGTTGATGGACTGATTTGCTGAACTCCATGACACAATTTGACCTATTGCCTTTGATTCAATTGTTGACCTATGCTGATGCTTTAGAATGTACTATGATGCCAATTTTGATTAAGTTATGTTTTTGGTGCCTTCTAATAAATTAATGCGGATTTTTGCTTAAATTGAAGTAAATTGAACTAATCTCATGACTAGTATTGTAACTAATAGGGAAAAAAAATTACTAAAAAGTTTTCTGAGTTGCGGTTATTCATGGCTAAAAAGTCATGGTGTGTTGCTATTAGCTTCATTGATTATTGATTAATGACTTGTCTAATGGTTATTGAATTTTGTGTATTGATTATTGCGAAACATTGATTACATCATAGCTACGATGCGCCATGCAAATCAAAAAGTTCATCGACCTCTGCACGTCCCCTTGTAAGTTTACTTATTAAGGACCAGGCGCGCTAACAGCTGCCACGTTTCTTTCCAAAGGCATTTTAACGAATGTAGTTGCCAAATATGACCTCGATTTAAAGCAGTGAAAAGAGCTGAACTCAGCCAATGTACAGATGTGTGCGCTTCATGGAAACACAATTTCTATCCAGGGGCATGTACAGTAAGTTTCCTTTCCAGTATATAAATCCAACATATGGGCATGGGAAAGGACTGTGAAAAGGCATTACTCTAGCATTACAGCAGCATTCATTGTTTAAATCGTGTGTGACAATTTATCTTTCTTCCATATCGATGGCGTGTGTGATTGCGTATTGGGATCCCAGATCCAGCTGTTACTGTCCAAACACTCTAAGTAGAAAGAAATTCACAGTAAATGACTTCGAATTACATTCTATCTGTTAAATAACTGAAGACTGATTAGGTGAACTTGAAATGTTTTATTTATACGTAGAACATGCTCTGTAACAGAACGCGTTTTCACATTATGCACGTCATAACATTCTGGGGAAACGGGATGGCTTTCTAAAAACCTGTTTTTGACAGGCTCCACTCACTTAATATTTGTATGTAAAATAAAAATAAAATTTACTTAACTAGTCATTCTATGTGCCTGTAATTGTGCAAGTTTATGAAATGTATTTTATTTGTGTAATTGAAACTGTAGACTAGCTAGGAGTGCATGACAGGTGGAAAGTGGGTTGAAGCCTTGCCAAAACAAAAGCACAATTACGCCCCCATACAAAGTTACCAACAGTGTAAGTAGAAATAATTTTGTGATACCGTAACACAGTGGGATTCCAGCCCCAAAGGTTTCCCTGAGAATTTTGAAATTAACACACACATCGAAAGAAACATACATGATTCCCTTGGTAATATCCCCATGTTTTTGCCTTACAGCACCTGACAGTTTCACGAGATTTCAGCTATGAAATATTCAGTGGGATTACCGGGTATTATGGTCACTCATGGCAATTTGTTCTGAATCTAAGGTCTTTTCCCTCATCAACAGCATCCACCCCGCTTGCTGAATCTCTCCACTTTCCCTTTGACTCGCTGAAATTTGTCCCCTTAGCTAAAAAAATATCTGGGTACTTTCTGGTCGATCCTTGGACATAAAAGCCTATGTTTCCAAAACAGTTACTGCAGCAGTATCCCATTTATTGAATATACGCTACATATAATCAAATTTACCGTCCAGCACAGCCAAAACATTATTCAATTACTCATTTTTTGTTAGACTGGACTACTGTATAAGTCTTTTAGTGGGCTTCCCACAGTCCTCTTTTGCACCCCTGGAAAAGGTCTTACATTTGCTACCTTATTCTTGTATAACTTAATCAAGCATACACCCCTTTTGCCATCATACTGCCACCAAGCGGGATGGCGCACCTTTAACTAAAGGGCCTTATAGAAACTGCTCATGCTTACTTTCCACACAGTCTCCATACTACATGAATGGCATTCTATCATTATACCATTGACAAGACAGTTCTGATCGATCACCTTCAACCTTTTAGCCACACTCGGACAACCCTGTTCAGACACCAAGGGCCTCATTTACACATTTTTGCCACAGTACAGCGCAGCAAGTCACTTTGCTGTGCTGCCCTGTGTCAAAATGAGTGACTATGGTGCAAGGGTGTCTCCATTGTTAGCACGGTTGGTTTTATGCAAGAAGGGACACCTTCCTGCACATAAACAATCACTGGAGGTGTTTTTTCTCCTTCATTGTGTGGTTCAGAATGTAGCACACATAGAAAGAGGAGAAATCAAGATAAATAAAAGTAATTTCTCCTCGTTACGCCTCCACTGGGAAGGAGCACAGTTTTGACACATTCCCAGGTTTGCAGCTCCTTATAAATCTGGGAATGTTTCAAAACCCAAGGGTGTTGCGTGGAAAAACCCACGCAACACCCATGGAATGCCTCCTTAATGCAGAGCAAGGCATGCAGCTCTTTGAACTGCCGTGCCTTACTACATATCTATGAAGTCATACAAAGCCATGCAGGGTGGCTTTGCGTCACCCCTACACATGATTGAGATGCCTGTGCCACCAGATCATCATAAAAAGTGACACTCCAGCGGCGCAGGACTCTTGAAAATGAGGCCCCAAATTCCAACCCACTGGAGTATCACTAAAATTGATGCTTTAGTGTCACAAGGGCCTCGTAAATGAAGCCCTATGTTTTCTAACCTATATTAACTAATCCAGCCCATTTGATCTATGTACTGCCATTGTTTCTCTGAAAATGTTTCTAATTAAAAAGTTGCTCATGGTAAATCACTAAGACGGTCATTGTGACCGCGGCGGTCGCCGCCCGCCAAGCGGTTCCCGCCGAAAGACCGCACCGCGGTCAAAAGACCGCGGCGGTCATTCCGGCTTTCCCGCTGGGCCGGCCGGCGACCGCCAGAAGACCACCGGCCGGCCCAGCGGGACAGCCCCTTCAACAATGAAGCCGGCTCGGAATGGAGCCGGCGGAGTTGAAGGGGTGCGACGGGTGCAGTGGCACCCGTCGCGATTTTCACTGTCTGCTAAGCAGACAGTGAAAATCTTTGTGGGGCCCTGTTAGGGGGCCCCACGACACCCGTTCCCGCCATCCTGGTTCCGGCGGTGGACACCGCCAGAAACAGGCTGGCGGTAAGGGGGTCGGAATCCCCATGGCGGTGCTGCAAGCAGCGCCGCCATGGCGGGTTCCCTGGGCCAGCGGGAAACCGGCGGGAAACCGCCGGCTCCCCTTTTCCGACCGCGGCTTTACCGCTGCGGTCAGAATCGCCAAGGAAGCACCGCCAGCCTGTTGGCGGTGCTTCCGCCGCACTCCGCCATGGCGGTCATGGACCGCCAAGGTCAGAATGACCCCCTAAGTAAGTAAATAAATAAACATTAATGTAAAGTATTACATGAGCAACACAACTCTTGAGTAGTCCCCTACTACAGATAAAATCTAAGATATAATATACAAGATTGTGGGTCTCGTTGCTAATTTCCCTAAAAATAAGAAAACGTGGCAGCAAAAATATCAATATAGAGAATGACCCAACAATGCTACCATAGCTCGGAAAACCTTCAACCTGCTAGCCAGTTGAAAAGGCCCTTTTCAAGTCTGGTGTTAGCTAAAACCATGTGATTTTGCTATGGATAATATACTTACTTATTAGTTTGGTGTTTTGTCATTCACATTTTGCTTTCAGTATAGAGCATGAGGAAATGGGTTAGCTTTATTCAGCCACTGGCTACTTTCACAGGTAGTACATTCACAAACACAGGTCTCTTCAGTACCAGTGTTTTTACTCTATTATTACTTTAGTGTTTCCTTTAGTTGTAGAGCCTGATGTGATAGCAGGAGCTTTCTACCAGATGTGAGCACAGAGCACATTCCAGCTTTATCATTTCCTACCTCCTGCCAAGGCTGCTGTAAATTTCTGTGGAAGTGGCCTTTATTTATCTGTCTGCTGCGTTTTCATACCATGCTAGCAGCTCAATGAACTCTGATATAAGCTCATTAGAGTGCTCTACCTATGAAACTCTGTCTATCTGTCATTTCTTCTTTCTTTCTTTCTTTCTTTCTTTCTTTCTTTCTTTCTTTCTTTCTTTCTTTCTTTCTTTCTTTCTTTCTTTCCTTCCTTCTATCTCTCCTTTCTTTCCTTCTTTGCTTCTTTATTTTCTTCTTTCCTTTTTCTTGCTTGCCTTCCTCTTCCTTTCTCGCTTTGGTCTTTCTTTTTAGATTTTGCCTGCACAGCGCTTGAGCTGTGGCGAAATCTTTTGTATTTGAAAAGAAAATCCTTAAAAGGGACTTACAGCCCACCCACAGCCTTCCCATTATTTACCATTGGTAGGCTTCACCGGTCACTCTCCTTTTCTTGCTTCTCATTGGTCTGCAGCTGTTTCTGATGTAGTCAGGCTGCACTTCCTCTCTTATTTTCTCGGCTTTGGCCATTCCCTGGAGCTTACACCAAGTACCCTTTCTGGTTGGCGATCAGTGGCTGGCAGCCAGTATCCTTCGAATAGCCATGTGCTTCTGAGGTATCTTTTTATATTTAATTTCATGCCTGCAATCCATATGAGTGTGTGTGTTCCATCGTCTTCCTGCACAGGATCACAGTTTTTCTTAATTTGTTTTTTTAGGCTTTCACTCTCACGGAACTCCTCAATGTTGTTTTACAACTTACACTGCCCGTTGTTTGTGCTCTCTATCACTGCCCCTCACAGCTATTTTCTCGCCACACTCCCTTGTGTTTGCTTATCACCCCCCCCACTGTTCATTCTTTTTTAGTTTTTTGTTTAGCATATGCGGTGCAAATTTGCCCAGCCGCAATTAATATTATCAACATGGCCGGGAGGGAGGGTTTCATCATTGGCTCTAATATAAAAAGAGACTAGGGTATGTTTTGGGTAAAATTTTCATTTAGTCTCCTCTTTTTTGTATGGACCTTAAACTTCCTAAAACAGAAGTGATGTTAAATGTGCAACTGTAGGACGCTGCACACATCTTTCAGTGCACAGTTGTATGGATCAGAATCAGGCAGCGGCAGGAGGATCCCAGAGTTGTCATTTTCAGAAACTTCTTTTGAAAGGTATAATTCCCATTGCAGTGTCATTCATAGTCTACTCTAGATGTTCTAAAGCGGATGTTTTTGTTTTCTTCAACAACTTTCAGACATAGTTTCTCTTCTCTCCATCCAGTCCTTTCGAGCCATGGAAAATACTTAAAAGTCCACAAGCTGTAGGCCTCATCAGCCATCCTTCCTTGTGTGTGGTTTCTCTGTCGTCTGGTCTATTCCCAGTGTCCGAGCGGATACTTTAAAGAGCTAGTCAGCTTGCCCTCAGCTGCTGCACCTACAGCAGTGTGACCGTGCCAGCAGTGCTAGAAAACTGCCTGCAATGTTGCACCCAGGGAAGTACGCTCTTCAAGATCAGTGAACAGACAGCCTTCATCCCGTGATCCCCCAGCATGGCCCCGGTATCAATATTCTCCCTGCTGAGTCTCAATGTTGCAATGGCAGGCACTTCTGGGTGGAACAGGGAAGTATGTCAACATAGCACTGAACTGAGTGCTATGGGGACAATGTCAGAACGTGGGAGAGGGAGGGTGAAAGACGTGTTTAAAAGGATGAAATAATTCTGCATGTAATTTTGACAGTCTTTTACCTTCAAATAACTACATAAAAAAATAACGCCCACACTTTACATGAACGATAAATGGAAATTAAAATAATGGGTGGGAAATGCACTCTTTTACATTCTGCAACCTCAATTGGTTAATGCAATCTCTTTGCAGATATCTGTTTATGTGTAAACAGAGAAGATGCTTGGTTGGCAGAGTATGGAATAATTACTTTTCTACTTATAGTTCTATAAGGTCCCTTCATGGGACTGATAAAGCACTTTTGACCATGTAAGCCATTAATTGTATTAAATACAGTAAAAGATAAGTGTCATTCAAAGTGTCACCCATTGGCTGTAGAATGTCACTCCTAAGTACACTGAAACCATGAAAATGTCACACATAACCAGTGTGCCAAACAAGACATAACTTGTTAGGATATGCCATAAACTGGCTCATTTGGCTAAGTTTTTTTTAATTTTCTACATAGCAAATGTGGGTGTTTAGAACCCTTTTGAATTTGCTCACTGAGAAAGGAGAACACCATGAGGTCTGATACTTGTAATAAGTGCATGGAAGAGCCTTGAATGGTGGCACATAACTCTTGCCGAATTGTTCTGTCCAAGATGCCCGGCTGCACCACTTTAAACGGATGATATGCTTTAAGAAAAGGTTCATGTTTGGTCAGTTTATGCTTTACTGGACCCAACTAAAGCCACTATTGTCCCTGGGAGGAAAATGTTGGTAAGCAGAAAGTTGACAGGTACATTTTCACCAATCTAAGAACTCAGAGTCTCTCCTCCTCATTATTTCATTCCCGTAGGTTAAGGGAGGGATCATTTTGACTCTAGCGCTCTTCTGCAAGGGGTCGAATGTGAGGCCCTTCAGCGACCATAACTGTTGGTGAAGATTAGTGTGCCAGGTTTGTGGAGCTGGTCCTGATTATTATTAATGAACAAGACAAGAGTAGGTCGTTAGAGACTACACAATGAATGACATGCTTTTACCACCACAAATATCTGAAGAAAACCAAAGTGCTTAAGATAGGAACAAAATAAACCAGGCATTTGGAGCATAAATGGGAACCCACATTGCAAAAGAAAGACAGTACAAATATTTGGGAGCCACTAGAGATACCAGGGGCACCTTTAACTAGAACAAGCTCCTAATAAAGGCTAACACCCTTTCATGTGTAAGTGACCACTCCACCCCTGCCCTCAGCCCAGATGGTCCATCAGGATATGCAGGCTACACCCCAGCTCCCTTTGTGTCACTGTCTAGAGGAGAGGTGCAAACAGCCCAACTGTCAAACTTACCTAGACAGGGAATCCACAAACAAGCAGAGAATGGTTTAAGCAAGAAAATGCCTTCTTTCTAAAAGTGGAATTTTCAAACACACAATCTGAAAACCAACTTCACTAAAAGATGTATTTTTAAATTGTGAGTTCACAGACCCCAAACGCCAAATTTCTATCTGCTCCCAAAGGGAATCTGCATTTTAAGAATATTTAAAGGCAGCCGCCATGTTAACCTATGAGAGAGATAGGCCTTGCAACAGGGAAAACAGAATTTGGCAGTATTTCACTGTCAGGACATGTAAAACACATAAGTACATGTCCCACCTTTAACATACACTGCACCCTGCCCATGGGGCTACTTAGGGCCTACATTAGGGGTGCCTTACATGTATAAAAAGGGACGATTTAGGCCTGGCCGGTGGGTACACTTGCCAAGTCGAATTGGCAGTTTAAAACTGCACTCACAGACACTGCAGTGGCAGGTCTGAGCCATGTTTATAGGGCTACTAATGTGGGTGGCACAACCAGTGCTGCAGGCCCACTGGTAGCATTTGATTTATAGGCCCTGAGCACCTCTAGTGCACTTTACTAGGGACTCACTAGTAAATCAAATATGCCAATCATGGATAAGCCAATGTACACATATAATTTATACAGGGAACACTTACACTTTAACACTGGGCAGCAGTGGTAAAGTGTCCAGAGCAAACAAAACAGCAATAACAGAGTCTAGCACACAGAAAACAACCTGGGAAGTAGAGGCAAAAAGTTAGGGGAGACCATGCCAATGATGCTAAGTCTAACAGTTTCCTTTGCCTATGTCAAGCATAGATAGAATGAATCAAACACACCCAGTCGCAAGAGAATTGAAGCATTTGACCCATTGACAGGGACTAGACCTGCCTGCAGCTAGGACACATGTCCTTCACTACAGGAGTGAACTTTGAAACTTTAACCTCCCCAGTAAATCACTCCAAATTGTCAAATGTTTTTGAAATTTACACAATAGATATTACTATCTCCACCTCTAGTCACTTTGCAGTTCTGATAACATCTAAGATTAGGAAGGTGCAGGTGGGAAAGACTGGCTGACAATCATGGTTATTTAAATAGCTCAGTTCACTAAGGAGATGGATAAATCAAAACAACTCCAAAGCTTTAACAAATCACATGCTGCAAGATAATACAACAGTAGATAATGAAGGGAAAGTGGAGTTGCATGTGGACTATAACAACCAATTGATTCCAAATGTCACTGAAGGGGTGGAAAGATATTGTTTAATACAGAATACATTTACTATAAGATACCGTTTTGACAAAACGTGTCTCGTAATGACATAAAATGAAATTCCAGCCTATACACAGGGACCCTTTCAGGATGAAGCCTGATAGATAGAAGCCAAGACAAATCTGTGTAAATTCTCGGTTTTGTGTAGTGAGAGAACACATATTGACAGTGGCACAGAAAGTTAAGCTCTTGAGAAGAAAGATTTCCCATTCTGCCCTAGCCCGTTAATTGGCTCCTTCAACAACTTACTGGAATTCCCAGAGTCGGCATGTGCCTTAGTGATGCTATGAGAGAATGTGCAGAGAGTCAAAAGGTACGCATTTCATTATAAAAAGGTCTGCCATTTCCAAAGCTAGAAAGGTAGCATGAGTTACTGACCAATTGATTCACATACCAGGTCATTCTGTGATTTGTTGAAAGTTGTCTGTATCCTCCACACAAAGGGCCTGATTCTAACTTTGGAGGACGGTGTTAAACTGTCCCAAAAGTGGCGGATATACCACCGACCGTATTACGAGTCCATTATATCCTATGGAACTCGTAATACGGTAGGTGGTATATCCGCCACTTTTGGGACGGTTTAACACCGTCCTCCAAAGTTAGAATCAGGCCCAAAGTGTTTGTTGTGCGATTCGGACTGGAAATTATCATTAGTGCTGATAAAATTATTCCGCTTTGGCAGCTTTATGATGTTGATGATGTTAATAAGTGATAAAAATCCTACCCAACATTAAGGGGCGCATTTTTTGAAAAGTGGCATTGCACCTAGTGCAGCAACACTTTTCTTGCGCCCCTTAGCGCCTCCCTAATGCCACCATGTGTGTGCCATATTTAATATACACTGCACACCATGGCGGTAGTTAGAGAACCAGCATCGGAATTTTTGACACCAGTTAGGCACTTTGCAGGATTAGCGCCAAAAATGTTGACTCTAGTCCTGCAAAGCACCCAGAGGCCCATTGAAACCAATGGGAGCCTCCTTTTAACGTCTGCTCTAAGCAGGAAATAAAATTGCCAAAAACATTGACACGACGAAATCTCTTAGATTCTTTTGGCCCCCAAAAGGGGGAACACCCACTTTGCCTACATTATGCCTGGTGCAGCCATAATGTAGCACAAAGGGTTACAAAGTGGTGCCATGTATGCATGACACCACTTTGTAAATATGGCTCGGGGAAAAGGCCACCTTAGTGCCTTAGCAAAAATAATTACTTAAATCTGGGCCTAAGTGTTGTAGCTGGCTGAAGGATGCTATAAATATCATCACGGGACACAAGCATTTAGTGGGTGAGGAAAAGCCTTGGCAAGAAAACATGTCTGTGTGTAGGGCTGCACTTACAATCTGTGGCTATGACCGCTATACAACTTGAAAATGTAAGTGGTAACAGAATTCCATGTCTTTGGAAGAACCACATTTGTTACTCATTGTTAGACCTAACAGCCGTAGGGTTGTCAACCCCCAACTTTTTCCCTGCCTCCCACCACATTTCTGATACTGTTTTCGCTGGTTTTAGGACTCTGCACGCTTTACCACTGCTGTCCAGTGCTAAAGTGCATATGCTCTCTCCCCTAAATATGGTAACATTGATTCCTAACCAAATGGCATATTTAATTTGCCTGTACGTCTCTAGTAAAGTGCACTGCCTGTGCCCAGGGCATGTAAATTAAATGCTAAAAGTAGGCCTGTAGCACTGATTGTGCCACCCACATAAGAAGCCCCTTAACCATTTCCCAGGCCTGCCATTGCAAGGCTTGTGTGTGCAGTTTCACTGCCACTTCAACTTTGTATTTAAACCTACAGGCTAAGCCTTAAACTCCCCTTAAGTCACCCCTATGGTAGGCCCTATGCAACCCACGGGGCAGGGAGCTATGAAGGTAAAAGGCAGGACATGTACTTATGTGTTTTACATGTCCTGGTAGTGAAAAACGAATTCATTTTCCACAACTGTGTGGCCTGCTCCTCTCATAGACTATCATTAGAACTGCCCTCATATACACTTAAGTGGCAGATTCTGATCTGGAAGGAGTAGCCAGTGGGCATTTCTTTGCACTTACTGCCCTCTGTGCCTTACAGCCTGTCTCCAATCCACGTCTGGTCTGTGCTGGTTGACAGCTCCCCTTGTGCATCCACCCAGACAACCACAACCACAAACACAGGACACTCAGTCACAGCTGCATTTATCTGCATATTGGATGGGTCTTCTTGGGCAGGAAGAGTGGAGGGGCTCATACTTACAATTCAAAGGCCAGTGGCCTGCCCTCACACAAAGGACTGATAACCCCCTACAGGGATCCTGGCATACAGGACTGGGCTGAAAGGGGAAAGTGTGCATCTCAAAACCACTCTTTGAAGATTTCCCCACTTCATAAGCATCTTTGGGTATATAAACACGGTCTCTGACCCCACCAGATCAGACACTTCTGGATCTACACCTGAACTCTGTCAGAGGAGCTGCCTGGCTACCCAAAGGACTCATTTGGACTGTTTTGCTGAGAAGAACTGCTTCCCTTCTGTTGCCCTGCTGCCCTGCTGACCTATGACTTTGTTGGAAGGATTCTGCCTTCCCAAAAGTGCTCTCTAAGGGCTTGGATTGAGATTGCCTCTTGTTTTCAAGTCTCAGGGACAGTAAATACTTCACCAACTAGCTTTTAGCTAGTCTTCCGACCTCAGTGACGTCAGGACCGTTGCAGTAGCCTTCTCTCGCTCTGTGGACATCGCTGCACACAATGACTGCAGCCTGCAACGCAAGTCAGATGTTACCGCAACACCGCTGACGTCACGCAAGGTAATCGCGACACTGCGAAGTCAACACATTTTGTCTTGACTGACTGGATCGATTGACCTCGCTGTGTCACAAGAGATAGACGCATCGTCACTGACGCCGCACCAGCTCCACCGAACCATACCCTTTCACTGACACCTTGCCTCCACCTGCCTCGCAGTGCGGAATCGATTCCTCATCTTCCAGGATGCCTTAAGGGACTGATGGCGTACCGGCCCCAGCGATGCCTTATCTCCCGATTTCATCTGACGTCTTTGTTTTCAAAATGTACTATACCTGAGGGGCCATGTGACTCTGTGACCTGCATCTGTGACATCGGATTACTGGGAACAAATCCGTCAACGACGCTGTGATAGTCCCAGTTGGAGCTCTTGTGTTTCTAAGAGCTTTAGTGGGACTTAATATTTAAAACTTCATGACTCTGCTTGTGTACATTGGATTTTAATTGTTTCAACCTTATTTTATTCAGATAAATATTATCTAATTTTCAAAACCTGTGTGATGTATTTTGATGTGTTTTTACTGTGTTACTGTATGAGTTATTGCACAAATACTTTACACTTTGCCTTTTAAGTTAAGTTTGATTGCTCAGTGCCAAGCCGCCAGAGGGTGGGCACAGGATCATTTGGATTGTGTTGCGACTTATCCTGACTAGGATTGTGGTCCCCACTTAGACTATGGTGTACATCGTTGCCAAGTAGAGGCCCCGTTTCTAACCCTGGTGATCAGCTGTGTTTGTGCAATGCCATCCGATAGCTACGTGTACACTACCTACCCACAGTTAAAGGCCAATTTGATTTGTTTTCTTTTTGCTGCAATTCCTCTGCTTGACATTCTTTAATCAATTCAATACATCATGTCTCTGGCTGGTCCAGAAGTGCAGCTGGGAGTTTGACCTGGCTAAGCTTGAGGAATACACAGTCGACCAGCTGAAGTGCTTTTGCAAGGGGATGTGGGTTCCTACCCATGGAGCCTCCATGAAGGAGGAGTACCAAAAAGTGCTGAGGGCCTGGGCAAAGGCCCACTCACAAGAGCATGATGAGTTGGGGGAGCAAGTGGATGGCCTCCAGAGGAGCTGCCAACAGCATTAGTGGATGACATACCTGGATGTGTTCCTCCTGTGAGAACAGGAAGCAGAGTCTCCAGTCACGGCCCGACTGCAGAGGAAAGGATGGAGGAAAGAGATTTCCTGCTGCATTTGCCAAGGTTAACAATAGAGACAGAGAAGAGGAGGGCTGAGGCTAAAAGAGACTTAGCTGAGAAGAAACTTATCTTGGCTCATGAACTGAGTCTGAAAGAGCTGGAGCTCAAGACTAGGCAGCCTAAATCCAGCAGTGATGGTGGCAGCATAAAGATAGCACCTGCTGGAAAAAGAAGGTACGCATACCCAAAGATTTGGCACCAAGGTATGTGGTGGGAGATGACATTGACAAGTGGTTTTCTGCTTATGAAGTTGCACTAAGGGCATGTGGGGTTCCTGAAGAGCACTGGGGGGGGGCTTGTAGAAACTTGTGCCAATACTTGGGAGGGACACACTTCTAACATTAGAGGTTTTGGACCAGACCAAATACACTCCTATGAAAGCCATTTTGCTTGCCAAATTTGGACTGACTCCTAAGAAGTATCGCCAAAGATTCAGGGACAGTAGCAAGCTCCCCAACCGAACCTGGATAGCCTTTATTGATTTTTCCAGTAAGCCACTGAATGGCTGGGTGCAGGGCAGCACAAATTAATCTCCTGAGAGAGCATATGCTCAGAATTTGCTTTACAGAGTTGCACCAGCACCTAGTGGACAGTAAGCTGACTGATCCCAAGAAGCTTGCTGAGGAAGCGGACCTCTGGGCTAGCACCAGAGTGTCCAAAAAGGTATCTGGGGTGGACACCCACAGAGGTGGTCAGGGTTCCCATTAGAAGAAAGAGGGGGGAGAAAAACTTAAAATAAGGAGTCCTCTAAAGGCCCCCAAAATAATTCCCAAGGGAATAGTTGTAACCAGTCCCAGGCTGATCCTAAGTAGAAAGGGTTCTTTGATCATACGACAGGGAGGTTTGCACCCCAATGTACAGAGTGTTCCAAGTATGATCACTCTAAGGGCAACTCCAAATGTCCAAAGAGGGCATAGGCCCCCACTGTTGAGCAGAAACCTGTGTTGGCTAGTGTAGCGCTCATGGAGGAGGTAGTCCCAGTTAGTTTTGGGGAGCAGACAGAGGTAATCCTATTGTCCCTGGGGGATGCAGATATGGTGCCAAAAGCCCACCTGCCTGACAATACTTCTAAATATAGGCAGTGGGTCACCATTAATGGGTAATGGGTGGAGGCTGTGTGTGACACAGGAGCAAGCATGACTACTGTCAAGGGTCAGCTAGTGTCAGCAGATCAGGTCTTGCCAAACACATTCCACCAAGTCATAGTCACTGACAATCAAGAGAGACATCTACAGGTGGCTCTGGTTCCCTTTGAGTGGGGTGAGGGTCTCTTGTACTCTGAAAGTAGCTGTGGGTCCTGCCATACCTGTAGATTGTCTGTTAGGCAATGACCTGGAGCACACTACTTGGAGGGAGGTAGAGCTCAGGGCTCACTTGGAGATGATAGGATTGCCTCAGTGGGTCTGCATGATCACCCAGTCCATGGCTGCCCAGGAGTGAATTCAAGGGCATTTGGGGCCTGGAAGAATAGCCCAGAGAGCTGCCAACAAGAGGGGTGCAGGAAACTAGTCACAGAAGTTTCCATGGTGGAGGTTGATGGGGTCCCCGAGGAGGAGTCCCCTGAGCAAACCGGGGAGGACATGCCCACCTTAGGTGGCCTACCTGAGCTTGCTGGCTGGCAAGTTGAGGGTGGGCCCACCAGGGAGGAATACTGCAAAGCCCAGAAGGAGTGTCCCACTCTTGAGGGCTTAAGGCAACAGGCCTCAGGCCATGGAGTGGGTGAAGCCTCTGGGGATCACCTATTTTAGTGGGAGAATGATCTCCTATAACTGTCAGGACCCAATAGATCTTCCTAGTTTGTCAACATCCTCAGGGGTGTTGTTTTAATCATGTGCGTGTAGCACTACTGGGTTGCTTGTAACATCATTGTACTGTCTGCATTTTAGGATAGATATTGCCAATGTTTGATATGTACGTGATGTTACCAATGCTTGTTGCTCTATCTAGATGTTTTCACCAATGGTTGTCACACTATATAATTGTTTCACGAATGCTTGTTGAACACATGTGACTGTGCCAAGTCCTCCTGCTTCTAAATGTGTCAAGTTCACTTGTTTATTGGTTGCCAGGCAACCACCATGTCCCCAATGTCTCCAGGGAGCAGGTGTCATGAAAACATGAGTCATTCTGGCTATAAATACTCTTGCTGTGCACATGACTTTGCTTGCCTTTCTTCCTGTCTGGCGAGGAAAGCCCTCTGCAATCTGGAATTCCCTCCAGGCCCCACCCGCTGCCCTCTGGCTGGCAGCAAAGATCCTCAGCAGAAATCTTCTGGAAAGAACACACTTCTGAAAGCTAAGTGGAGCACGCTGTCTGGAATCTGTTTGTGTAGAATTTTATTATTGTAGCTTTGTTTTTTTGGTGAAAGCTGAAAACTGAGACTGATTGCACTCTAGCCTTCTTGAAACTTTGAAAGCTTCTTCTAAGGACACAGACATGAATTTTGAGTGGGGGCCTTGATGAGGGCTGAATAACAGATTTAGCGCGGGGGCCTTAACAACTTTCATTTTGTAACTGAGGACTGTGACAGAACTTCACTATCCTCCACTTGTTTATTTTTTGTACTAATAGTGATTATGCAATTCAGTGCTAGGATTACTTTATGTGTGAGTTTACTTGCTTTTGGTATTGCAATTCATGTTATGTTAATAGTGATTATGCAGCTCAGTGCTAGGAATACTCTATTTGTGAGTTTTCTTTCTTTTGGTATTGCAACTCATTTTGTGTTGTAGTTTTACCATAGAAAACCTAATGTGAAAGTGCAGATCCATGAAGGAGACTTGCAGAACTTCCTAATTTGTTTAGAGACATTCAGATTTTGTAACCTTTGTATATATTACAGTGAGAAGAGAGAGAGGGCCAAGTTGCTATTACCAGATGAATGTGCGTGATAACCAAATTAGATGAATTTAATGAGATCAGTGCATGCCTTTTTGAATGATGGTTAATGAGACCAGTGCATGCTTTATTGAATGTTGTAAAAAAGTCTCTTAATAGCCCATACCTTCACCAATACTGTAATTCATCACAGAAAGGCAACTTCCAGGGGCCACTGACAGTCCTCCATAACCCAAAGAACCGCCCCCGGCTGAACATGGTGAAAAGGAGTGCAGTGTTTCTTTTTCTCTTTCTCTTTTTGGGGCACCTGCTGGGGCTTCTGGTGTAATCAGCAGCACTGAGAGGTTCCTCAGGAGGTTGGGAGAACAGTCATCACCCCTGCAGACAGCCTGGTTTTCAGGTGAGTAGCTGGGCCACAACACTATATAGTGAGCCTAAGGCTCTGGGTACTGAGGCAGCACGTGTGCTGGTGGTCCCCAAGTGTTACTGTGCCTTCGACATACCCCTTGCATGACATTTAGGGCAAGACAAGACCTTTGACCGAATGAGGACAGCCTCAGATTCATTCTGCAGGTCCTGTCTAACCTGCCAGGCCAGTGGTAAGTCAGGGAAAAAGCTGAAGGCTCCCCTGATCCCACTTCCCATCATTGGCACCCCCTCTGAAAGGGTGGTCAACGACATCATTGGCTCATTGGACCCCGAGACAACACTAGACGACAGGTTCATCCTGGTCTTGGTGGACCATGCCATCCGCTACCCAGAGGTAATCCCTCTGAGGACAGTGACTGCACCGGTGGTGACCAGAACCTTAATGGAGATCTTTACCCATGTGGGGCTCCCCAAAGAGATAGGGCCTGATTCTAAGCTTGGCGGCGGCGGTAGCCGCTCGCCCGGCGGGAACCGCCAGAAGACCGTACTGCGGTCAAAAGACCGCGGCGGTCATTCTGGGTTTCCCACTGGGCTGGCGGGCGACCGCCGAAAGTCCGCCCGCCAGCCCAGCGGGAAACACCCTTCCCACGAGGAAGCCGGCTCAGAATGGAGCCGGCGGAGTGGGAGGGTGCGACGGGTGCAGTTGCACCCGTCGCGAATTTCAGTGTCTGCAAAGCAGACACTGAAATTCTTTGTGGGGCCCTCTTACGAGGGCCCCTGCAGTGCCCATGCCATTGGCATGGGCACTGCAGGGGCCCCCAGGGGCCCCACGACACCCCATACCGCCATCCTGTTCCTGGCGGGCGAACCGCCAGGAACAGGATGGCGGTATGGGGTGTCAGAATCTCCATGGCGGCGCAGCAAGCTTCGCCGCCATGGCGGATTCCCATGGGCAGCGGAAAGTCGGCGGTACACCGCCGGCTTTCCGCTTCTGGCCGCGGCTGTACCGCCGCGGTCAGAATGCCCGGCGGAGCACCGCCAGCCTGTTGGCGGTGCTACCGCCAACCTCCGCCCTGGCGGTATTTACCGCCAGGGTCAGAATGACCCCCATAGTGTCTGACAGAGACACTAACTTCATGTTTGCGCACATGAAGTCCTTGTGGGATGCAGGTAGTGTAACCTACAGGTTCGCCACATCCTATCACCCTCAATCCAATGGTCTAGTTGAGAGGTTCAATAAGACCTTGAAGGGCATGATTGCAGGCCTACCTGAGGCCATGAGGCATAAGTGAGATGTCCTCTTGCAATGCCTTTTCTTTGCTTACAGAGAGGTGCCCCAGAAGGGGGTAGGGTTTAGTCTCTTTGAGCTTCTCTATAGCTACCCTGTCAGCGGGCCTTTAAGCATCATCAAGGAGGGGTGGGAAAAGTCTCCCAGGAAGCCCCCCACCCCAGGATGTGGTCATCTACCTGTTGGCCCTCCCCAACCAGATGCACCACTTCTGGAAGAAGGCCAAAAGCAACCTTAAGGTCAGTCAAGAGTTAATGAAACACTGGTACGACCAGAAGGCCACTCTGATGGAGTTTCAAGCTGGAGACAAGGTATCAGTCACTGAACCATTAGAGACCTGAGCTCGCCAGGATCGCTGGACTCGCCCATACAAGGTAGAGGAGCATAACGGGGTGGACCTCCAGACCCTTAGAACACCCTAATGGTGCTCCATGTAAACAGGCTGAAGCTTCACTGTGAGAGGTCTGAGGTCAGCATGTTCCTGGTGACAGATGAGGGTGAGGAGAGTGAACCTCTCCTGACCTCCTCTCTGCACAGGAGAGTGATGGGTCATTGGAGGCTGTCAACCTCTCTGACTCCCTGACCCTAGATCAGTGAGGTGACTGTTGCCAGCTACAGGAGCAGTTTTCCTCCCTGTTTTCCCTCACCACTGGACTCACACACTTGTGCGTACATGATATTGACATAGGAGACAGTCCCCCTGTACAGAACAAATTTTACAGGTTGTCATATAGGGTGAAGGCCAGCATCAAGGATGAAGTTGCAAAGATGCTAGATTTAGGGGTGATTGAACCCTCTAGCAGTCCCTTGGTCAGCCCAATGGTATTGGTACCAAAGGCTGCCCCACTGGGCACCAAACCAGAATTTCATTCTGTGTGGGCTACAGAGGTCACAATTCCATCACAAAGACTGACGCACACCCCATACCCATAGCTGAGGAGCTCATTGACAGACTAGACACTACCAAATTGCTCAGTACCTTTGATTTAACATCAGGGTACTGGCTGATCACCTTGACTGAAGAGGGCAAAAGAGAGGTCCGAATTTTCAACCCCTGAGGGACATTACCAGTTCTGGATGATGCCCTTTGGCTTGAAGTATGTCCCTGCTACCTTCCAATGATTGGTTAACAAGGTCCTGGCTGGGAAAGATGCATTCCGTGCTGCCTACTTAGACGACATTGCAGTCTACAGTGCAAGCTGGGAGGAACACCTGCTCCACCTCGAAAGAGGTGCTCCAGGACCTGCAACAGGCAGGACTGACATTCAAGGCCAGATTGGGCAGGGGTCCGTGGTGTACTTGGGTCATCTAGTAGGTGGTGGCAAGGTGCAGCCCCTCCATTCCAAGATTGAAACAATCATGGCTTGGCAACCACCTAGAACCCAAACTGAAGTGAGAACCTTCCTTGGCCTCACAGGTTACTGGCACAGATTTGTTAAGGGATATGGCACCATCATGGCCCCCCTAACTGAGCTGACTTCCAAAAAGCAGCCCGTGTTGGTGATCTGGACAGAGGCTTGTAAGAAAACCTTAGATTCTCTCAAGGAATCCATGTGCACAGCACCTGTGCTCAATGTCCCTGATTACTCCAAAGAATTCATAGTGCAGACAGATGCTTTGGAGCATGGCATAGGGGCAGTCTTAGCACAGCTGAGTAAAGAGGGCCTAGACCAGCCAGTAGCCTTCATTAGCAGGAGGTTACTTCCACGGGAACAGAAGTAGAGTGCCTTTGAAAGAGAAGCATTTGCTGTGGTCTGGGTGCTGAAGAAGCTGAAACCATACCTTCGGGACTCACTTCCTGGTTCAGACAGACCACAGGCCACTCAGATGGCTCATGCAGATGAGGGGTGAAAATCCTAAACACGAGGTATTCCATCTCCTGACAAGGAATGAACTCTACAGTGGAGCATTGCCTTGCTACTAACCATGCCAATGCTGATGGTCTCTCCAGATTCTTACACCTTAGTGGTGAGAGCTCCCAAGCGGTTGAGTAGCTCTTCCACTTTCAGCTGTAGGGGACACATGTTAGACCTGACAGCCTTAGGGTGGTGATCCCCCAACTTTTTGCCTGCCTCCCTCCACTTTTCTGACACTGTTTTTGCTGGACTCTGTGCACTTTACCACTTCTGTCTAGTACTAAAGTGCATATGCCCTCTCCCCTAAACATGGTAACTTTGGTTCCTACCCAATTGACATATTTAATTTACCTGTAAGTCCCTAGTAAAGTGCACTACCTGTGCCCAGGGCCTGTAAATTAAAAGCTAAAAGAAGGCTTGCAGCACTAATTGTGCCACCCATATAAGTAGCCCCTTAACCATGTCTCAGGCCTGCAATTGCAAGGCCTGTGTGTGTAGTTTCACTGCCACTTCGACTTGGCATTTAAACCTTCTTGCCAAGCCTTAAACTCCTCCTTTTCTACATATAAGTCACCCCTAAGTAGGCCCTAGGTAATCCATAGGGCAAGGTGCTTTGAAGGTAAAAGGCAGGACGTACCTATGTGTTTTGTATGTTCTGGTAGTGAAAAACTCATACATTCATTTTCCACTACAGTGAGGCCTGCTCCTCTCATAGACTAGCATTAGAACTACCCTCATGTACTCTTTAGTGGTAGATTCAGATCCTAACCGAGTAGCCATGTCTTGTTTGGTATTGCCAGACTTTTAGACAGTGGGTATTTCTCTGCACTTGCTGCCATCTGTGCCTTACAGCCTGGCTCCAATCCACGTCTGGTCTGTGCTGGTTGACAGCTCTCCTTCTACATTCCACCCAGACAGCCATAAACACAGGACACTCAGTCACATCTGCATTCATCTGCATACTGAATGGGTCTTCCTGGGCAGGAAGGGCGGAGGGGCTCCCACTTATAATTCAAAGGCCAGTGACATGCCCACACAAAGGACTGATAACCCTGACAGTGTTCCTGGCAGACAGGACTGGGCTGAAAGGGGAATGTGTGCACTTCAAAACCACTCTTTGAAGGTTCCCCCACTTCAAAGGCATTTTTGGGTATATAAACCAGGTCTTTTACCCCACCAGATCAGACACTTCTGGATCTACACCTGAACTTGGTCAGAGGAGCTGCCTGGCTTCCCAAAGGACTCATCTGGACTGCTTTACTGAGAAGGACTGCTGCCCTGCTGGCCTCTGATTTTGCTGAAAGGATTCTGCCTTCCCCAGAAGTGCTCTCCAAAGGCTTGGATTGAGCTTGCCTCCGATTTTGAAGTCTCAGGGACAAAAAAAACATCACCAACTAGCTTTTAGCTAATTTTCCGACTTCAGCTACGTCAGGAACAACTTCAGCGATGCCAGCACTGACTCCACAGCCTGCTCCTGCTCTTTTGACATCACTGCATGCAGCAACTGTGGCCTGCAACGCAAGTATGACGTTGCTGTGACACCGCTGATGTCACGCAGGGTCATCGCAAAACTTCGAAGTCAACACATCATGTCTTGACCAACTGGATCCATACACCCCGCCTGGTCACAAGGGACTGATGCTTCACCACTGACATCATACCAGCTCCCCCTGCAACTGGATGGAACCGATGCCACTGCTCCACCTGCCTCGCAGTGTGGAACCGATGCCTTCTCGTCCTGGATGCTGTAAGGGACTGATGCCTACGGGCCCCAGTGACATCTCATCTCCCCGACTCTGTGCAGTGTCTTTGTTTCTTTGTTTTCAAAAAGTACTGTACCTTGGGGTCCATGCAACTCTGTGACCGGCGTCTGTGGCATCAGATTATTAGGAATGACTCCGTCAACAATGCAGTGATAGCCCCAGTTAGAGGTATTGTGTTTCTAAGTGCTTTAGTGGAACAATCTTACAAATGTAATAACTCTGCTTGTGTACATTAGATTTTCATTGTTTCAACCTTATTTTATTCAGATAAATATTATCAATTTTACTAAACCTGTGTGGTGTATGTTTGTGGTGTTTTCACTGTGTTTCTGTATGATTTATTGCACAAATACTTTACACTTTGCCTTCTAAGTCAAGCATGCCTGCTCAGTTCCAAGTTGCCAGAGATTGGGCACAAGATAATTTGGATTGTGTTGTGAATTACCCAGACTAGGATTGTGGTCCCTACACTCATTAAAATCTAAATTCCCAAACTATAACCATAAACATATATTTGCTTCCCAAACCAAACCAGGGGACTCCTTCTCAGGGACCCCATCAACCTCCACCATGGAAACCATGTGTGTGCCTTCCATTCACCAGACTGATTACTTATATCTGCTTGAAAACAAAAAGCGTTTTAGCTTTAACTTTGGCTTGCTGATATAAAGAAATACCTTTGTTTAATCTAGTTGTTTTAAATCCAGAAATAGAACATCCATCCATATTAGTGACTAGCAAAAGGTGCCTCAGTGACAAAGCTCGAGGCTGGCCATGGAGACAGGCGCTCTCCTCAGTACCAAGATGCCTAAATATATTTAGATCTGCTTTTGTAGAATGTATTTACAATGTTCGAGCTGCACATACAATGCTTTGAACTTTTGCATAGTGCTACCGATACAATTTGCCAAATGTCCATCCTGGCACACCCCACATCCTGGTCTTTTGGACGCAATGATAGGAAGATTTTTCATACTAGTTCAAGAGGAGTTAGCAGGCTGGAGGCAATTGTCTTTCCTTTTGTTCTTTTTTTCACTATTTGTAGACATCCAACAATATTTTCATCAACGATGCTAGGCTACTGTAATTGGAAATACACCATTTACTGCTAAACAGGAGTAAATGTCCTATACTGTGACACATCTTAGCATAGCAACCAAAGATGCGTGAAAGAGAAAGGGAAAGGGAAAAGCAGCATCACCGTTCCTAAGATATTGTGCTGTTTTTCTCTCCCCAAGGGCTGATGCACTTTAGGCACCAATTGTCTGCAGGCACATTTTTGCAGTAACCTTTCAAACTTACCTCAGGCCTGCCACTGCAAGCGCAATTTACTGCCACATTGACTTGGCAATTCAAACTAATTGCCAAGGCTTAAAGCACCCTTTTTATTACACCTAGGTCAGGGAGAGTGAGTCCTGTACCAAGACTGGCAGGTGTTGACCTCTTGTGTGGCCCCTAGCAGGAGAATCCTGACGGATGACCCATCTAGGACTGGAGCCACCCTGAGGCATTCTCTTCGCTTGGAGCTGTGTTGCCTGACCATCGGGAACCCTTCTTGTGTTTCACAGCCACCACAAGAGACAACCAGGGAGTCCAGCAAGTCTTCATACCACCTCTAATTCACCCCATCTTCCCCCCGAGGCCAGAATGCAGCATGGTGAGACCATGCCCACGGCTTTTATGCAAGCAGTCCACCGGACTGAGCAGGGAAGTTACCATGCAAAGTGGAAACCCCACTGCTCATTCGGACAGCTGGGAGACCCTGCATTGGATTACGTTACTGTAACTTGACATTGGATCTCTGTGGTCCCGCTCACCAACCCGGGTTGCTCTACAGCTGGCTCTGAGCTGGGGCTGAAGAGTTGTGGGGCATATTGGGGGCATTTTTTAGGCTCCAATCATGGGGACCCTCGGAACCCTTAGAGGGGCTTGTGGGGACACTGCTTTCTCAGTCCTCATGAAGTCCTATCAATAATCCCCCAATCTGGCACCCTCCTTTCAATCCATGAGGATAATTACAGTAAGGAGTCACAAGCGCAGAGGATTCTGTGCCCGAGGCTTACATGGTTCCACGGCTCCTCTGTAAGCAGTCCACCGGACCGAGCCAGGGAAGTACAGTGCAAAGTGGAAGCCACACTGCTCATATGGACGGACTCTGCATTGGATTAAGGTACTGTAACTTGGTATCGGACCTCCGTGGTCCAGCACGCCATTCCGCATTGCTGTGTGCCCACGACCGGCTCTTTGTTTGGGCCCAAGAGTTGCGACCTGGGTGGTCCCTGATCCATTACATGCTGGGGGCATTATTTAGGCTCAATCGTGGGGTACCCCAGAACCCTCGCAGGGACTCATGGAGTCTCCGCTTCTTCAGCCCACAAGAATTCCTATCAGTAATCCCCTGATGGGGCACCCTACTTTGTATTCATGAGGATAATTACCATAAAGAGTCACATAGAAGCGCAGAGGATCCTATGTCCGAGGCTTACATGATTGCGTTAATGCGATGTCTAAAGCCTGCATGTCTTGAAGGGTACATCCTATACTCATATAGTTTTTGACCTTGTTTTCTGTATGACTGGAAAGGTATACACCATATTTTGAATGTTCTGACCCTGGTTTCTACAGAATAATGAGTAATATATGTAAACGATGCATATTTGGGAAAAAGTATAATGTATTTATGTCATCTTGGTCTTATTTTATACAGATAAATAGTCCCTCATTTCCTACACCTGTGTAGAGTCTCTTTTGTGGTGCACTCATTGTGTCACTACTGTGAGTGTGTTGCGCAAACGCTTCACACACGACCTCTGGGTATAAACTTGACTGCTCTGTGCAAAGCTACCAGGGGGGGAGCACAGGTTATCTTTGATGTGTAACTTACTTGGCCTAACAAGAGTGGTGGGTTCTGCCTGGCTGAGGTACATACCAGAAACCCAATTTCTAAAAAGGATGTATGTGTTCTGTCAAGCATAGGGTTTGTGCTCAAAGAGACTTTCTATATGTACTGTACAATGCAGAACATATGCAAAGTTTGAACATTATAGATAAATAAAATATTTCTCTTCATTTGCACATGCCTAGAGGAGGCATAAGGCTTTGGCTCAAGTCTCTTTCTACAGTTAGTAGATAGGAATGTGCACCAAAACCTGTGGGTGATCGCAAGGGGACCCCGATTTGCCAGACACTGAACTCCCCCTTGACACAAAGTAGTACATAGTGCTACTTTGCATTACTTTAACCAACCTCCCTATGCAAATCTTGATTTGTGTTGGAACGTAAATATTACTACAATTCTTTGCACCAGGTTTGCATTAGAAAAATAACACAAATATTGCGCATCATGTTAGTAAATTCTCGTACCTGGATTCTATAGAAGAGGGGGGACTGCACCACAATCAAGGTTGGCACCTTCCTTATAATGATGGACAAAATGTTTCCAATGAAATGGACTAACTTGAGGTCAGCTCTGTATTTATTACGGAGTACAAAATGAATTACGTTTCTGCTTTTGATTCCTACTGTTACGGACCTCACGTTTCCTTGGCAAAGTTTTTCACCCCTGACACAATAACATGAAACAATGATTGTTATGTTTATAATTTTCCTTATTTTATTGTTTGTGATTTCAATGTATTCGACATTCATAATAAAGGTATGTAACAATGCCTTTTGTTTGTAATAGGTAGAAATTGTACTTAATAAATTTAAAGAGCTAATTTATGTGAAAACTATGCATACCTTGACGCTTTAATACAATTGTTAATCATTTGCATAGGATTAGAACAGAAAAAGGCAATGTTATGACATATGAAATTGCTAATTTTAATTTATAGGATGTAGGGAATACCGTTTTCAGGCAGTAGCATATAACATATCTATTCCAGATGTGGATCAATGATACTCCAAAGACCATAATAGTTATCATAGGTTTATGTAGGGTAATTTATTAATCACAGTTTGTTATATTCAGACATGCAGAATGTGCTCAGTAAGATGAAAGAGACATAAAACAAACTGTTGTAGGCAAACGCAGAGTGCATTGTGGGATCAGGTTCCTCTGTTTGCCCAAACAGCTTTTAATAAGTTGCTTGGTTTTATTGTCCCCATGCACTCAATTCACATTCATGGAGTACATCATACAGCCAAATTGTATTGTGATATTTCAAGTCCAAGAGTAGGGAGACCAACGGCCAAATATAAATCAGTGCAAGATGTTATTCTACTGCCATGTGTTGGTAAACTACTTTAAATTGGTTTATAAATTAGATTCAAGCAGTGTATTTTAATCCAAGAATCGCTAAACCGAATTATGTTGAAAAAGTTAAACATGCAACTTCAAAGTAAATGCTGCCATTTTAGTAATATCAGAAACAACTAACACACTTTCAGAAATGTGTAATAATGTTCATGTAGACACAACAGTCATGTTTTATCATTCCACATAATAAACAAAGACATCAACAAACAGGCTTGACCACAGTCAATTGACACTCGGCTATCCTCAAGCTTCTTCACAACCCATTAAATTCCCTGGACACTGTTGCAGATTCACTCCTTTCAAGAACAGAAATAAATCTGTTTATAGGTTGGGATAGGAAAGGGAACACTCCCACAAATGAGTGTTGGTGTATAAAAAGCGGTTTCAACATTGGGTGAATATGTTTCCCGAAAAATAAAAAAGGAATGTAATTGCACTAACATAAATTCCTTTGTATGAGCAGTGCAACACTATTTACCAATATGCAAATGGACCACCAACCACATGAACATAAATGTCAATTCCCACTATCTTTCCAGGAGTATTCATGGATACCTTTTACAGTTACAGATTTTCTGGAATACTTGTGGAGACTTTTGCAAATCTTTTTAAAAAGTGCAAATCTGAACCTAAACAAGGGCCTTGTATGTATGGGTAATGAATTTATTTGAAAACTTTCTATTTATATGGCTTGGTATTTTGGTATTTAGATACCAATGCATATCCACATAAATATACAAAATAGCAAATTGTTTTTTCAGTGTACGAGGGAAAACAACAGCAAGTCACAGGAAATCAAAACAAGCGTTTGCAATGCAATCTGTCTTGCGTTTGCTCGAGTTTGAGCTATTAGCGTTGTAAATTCCTAACTGGACTTTTCTTGTCACACAAACTGAAAATAAAAAGTAAAACAGTTGACAGAAGCGAGACGATTTAAAGCGCCACCGTGGCTGTGAGCCCAAAGAAGAGACCCCAAAGGAAAAATAAATTTGCTGCAGTCATCGCAGAGTTATCGGCAAGAGTGCAATTATCAATGTATTAGGGTCGATGGCCGAGGCGATAACAAAACTGCCTCAATGAGGGACAAACACAAAGCATTGACCAACGAAAACAAAGGATTTTTGAAAAGCAAGCTCATGAACGAGTGATAGTGATGGGCATGCGGTGGGTGTGGTTAAAAGCCCAAACGTTCGATACACTGCACCTCGAGCCTTTAAGTTTTTACTATTTCTTGATTTGCACAGTAATTCCTCACTTTTAGACCATTTCTCACCTTTCAAATTTTGAAATGTCAAGGTGTTAAATAGTTTCCATTTTAATGCATGTGCATACACACACAGTCTCACACACACACACACATCCTGCATATGGTACACAGTTTATTCACTTTATTAACACCTGTGCCATATTTAAGACAAAGCGAATTGTAGACAAGATGGACAGAGGATGTAAACTGTGCACAGGGTGGAGTGTCACGACTCACGTGCTGCTTACGCCTGGAATCCGCAGATCGAGTGGCGTGGGTCTTGAAGGTTCGGCTTTGGCCCAGAAAGGGGCGACTCTTTCTAGTAGCCACAGTGCTCTAGGCAATGGAAACGCCAAGAACAGACCGTGCTCTTTAGAAATAGCGCCAGAGGGAAAAAAAACCTAAAAAGGGGAAAAAACCTCCAAACAGTAGATTCCTGAAACAAGAACAAAAAACCAGGAATCAAAAAGAAACAAAAATGCAGGTAAACACGAAATTGGACAAGATTCAGAACCGAAGGCAAAGAATCAGGAGCGAAGACACAATCAGAGCAGATAGTGTTGCAGCGCAAGGAAAGGAAGAAAACAGAGCCCTTAAATACCAAGAAACAGGAAATGACCAACAGGAAGTAAAAGGACACCATCTTAGATAGGGAAAAGTACATAGGACAGAATAGAGTAGAAACCATAGAGAATAGGGAACAAGGAATGCTGGGAAGAAAAAGGTAACATGGGAAGGGGGAAAAGACATAAAGAAAGTACAATAAAATGCCCCAAAGAAGAAAAGAAGAAAAGAAGAACAGGTAAGGAGGGGTCAGGGGGTACCAGGGACGCAAGGAAAAGCAGAGCGAGGCCCCAAGCAAAATCTGGGGCCTCGCGAGGTGCACAGAAGGCTCGGGGCGCGCCGCGTCCTGAGGACGCGCTGTGCAGCGCGAGCCGAATGCTCGGCTCGCGCCGCGTGGTGCAGCGCAACATGGAGAGTGAATTAGGGACTAGTACCTTTTGAAGTTAACTTGGATGCGAAAATGTGTATTTTAATCTTAAGTATTTCAATTTACTTATTCATATATTTTTGTTCATATCATATTTTCTGATATTCATTATGTACGGTCAATGATTTGCTATTAGGTTGATAGCTCTTGGAAGCTGTTATGCAAAGAGGATCTATTGAATTATTTGACATCTTCCTTGAATTAAAAACCTGTTACCTGCACATTATGCACAGTTCTCAGACAAAGACATAGGGCCTCATTACGGCCCTGGTGGTCGCCAGGGCCATGGTGGCGGTTGAACGGCCGCTAATGTGGAGAACCGCCACGTTTGAACCACCAGCACTGCCAATTTTCCTCCAGTGGAGGGGCTGGCGGTGCTGGCGGTCCTAATCCACAAGGGCAGCGGTGCAAGCAGCAATGTCCTTAGGATCAAGAGTTCCTTCTCTGCCGGCCATTTCATGGTGGTAGCTCTGCCATGTGAAGGCTGACGGAGACGGGGTGCAGGGCCCCCCTTGGCCAGCCCCATTGCGATTTTCACTGTCTGCTGTCTGCTTTGCAGACAGTGAAAATCATGACGGGTGCTGGTGCACCCTACGCACTACAGCATTGACGCCATCTCTATTATGAGCCGGTGTCAATGTTGTAGGCCATTTCCCACTGGGTCAGTGGGTGGAAACTCTGTTTCCGCCCACTGACCCAGTGGGAAACTCTTAATGGGACCCACAGGAAGGGGCCGCACAGGTGATATCTTGACCACGGGAGTTTAGCTGACGGCCTTTTCCATCCGCCAAACTCATACTGACCCCATAGTCACCAACCATGCCTCTTGAGTGAAGCTTACAAGTTAAAGCTCTACGATAAATCTATTGATCTTTAACAATAAGTTTCAGACATTGACCCACTCATTAGGTCCCTGTGATTTACACAAGCAACTCACACATTTCTGCTAGTGCTCTAGGATTATAAGTGGTCATCTGGATACTGAGTAGGAAATCAGAAAAGATTAACAACTCACAGAACAGCAGTACACAGTGATCCTCCTTCAGTAACAGTCCTACTGGACTGAACTCATCTCATGTTCCAATAAAACTATACCAGGAGTCCTGGACACAACCTTGACAACCACATCATAGTTTATTACCCTTTCTAATAAAAGTTCAAAAGTAATAACAAGCACTTTGCTACCTCCCTGCACTTTTACCGAAACTGAAGTTATTTCTCATATGACAAGAGACAAGTTACATAACCACATTATGCTATTATCTTATAAAAAAGGTAACATAGCAATTCAGATATGCAGGGAAATTGCATTGTTATATATCTATTCAAATAGTTATCACGTGACTCTAGAAGGATCAATAATCACACATGACATAGTTTTGAATAGTACACCATATGAGCCATTCTTCCTTTCATCCACCCTTCCTCCAACAGCTCCCCTTTTTTCTGCTCTCTTCTTCATCTTTCTCACATATAATAATCATGTTTACAACATACCTCATGTGGGTTTAAAGTTGATATTCACACCTACTTTTATCTTCACCCCAACACGATATTCACAAGATCTCCTACATTCTGCCACCAAATCTCTGATCCTGGTTCCACTCTTGCAGTTAATATACCAAGATCATGCACTCTCTTATGACCCTTTCACATATCGTACATCTTTGTGAAAGGAACCCTCCTCAGCAGCAAACTAAAGGTAATTCCCACCACCAACTGAGCACAATATTTCAGCATGCATTTGAAATTGTCTCTCAAATTAATTTGACCTACGAAGACATGACCTTACTTTGTGATGCCTGATGTCGTACTTCCTCATTATGAAACCCATATCTTTTGATATTTATTGAAAATTATAATATTTCTTGGACATGTGTATCAGTGGAATGCCTCATTGTTGGGCTTCCATTAAATTCACCACCTTGGACCACCTAGTGCAGATTATCTCATGCTCACTTAATGGCTCTCTTGATGACGTAGTCTGTAATTACAACTAATAGATCCGTTTAGATGTTGTCTTCCAGATCTTCCCTTCTTAATACGTTACCCTTTCTTTCTTACTCTGTCCCTTTAGTGTCTGTTTCCACTTCTCACTAAACTAAACTCTTACATCTTCCTAATTGGCTTAGTACCCTATTCTTTGTGACACCTCCTCCACACACAACTGTCTTCACCCTCCCCTCTTCCCTTACCTGATTATATTATAGTGTGAATTCCTCTGATGACTTGTCACAGTTTCCCCTGATTCCTCCAGATGCCTTAGGTTATACTAGGTTTAAGTGTTAAGTTTTCATTTCCCCTTGATCTTTACCCTCCATCAATTATTATTGAAATAAACTCCACTAACCTTTCTATTTTAATTTACTTCTGCAATTCTTCCACCAATTCAGCCACTGCTCCTTCCACCCAGATGTAGGCCCTGGGTATGCCCCTTTTGAAAAACCCTAATGGAGAACCTTTGTTTCCTTCTGATTATGGACCTAATTTGCTTCTTCCTAACCTTCTGGAAAAACATTAATTGCCATCTCATCCTATCTTAATACTCACTCTGTTTTGCACCACTCTTCATGAGGCCCCACTCTAATGATATCTACATTGACCCCTGACTCATCTCATGAAGTCGTTTGAACTTCAACTCAAGTCCTACATGGAAGACATTCATTAACTAAAAGCAATACTTTTAGGGTCTTACTTTCTACAGCAGTTGGTTGGACGAACAATAAGCTCAAACGTAATTTTGATCAAAGCAAAGTCCTGCTTGGCAGCAGCATGCCTTCCATCTGAATTCCAGGTGGTGGCCATCTGAACTGGAACTCACTCCTTCTCCCTCCTCCCAAGATCGTAACTTGATTTTTTTTCTCTGTCTTTCTCTTCCTGTATCTCTCATACCAATGCAGTTTGCTTCTATCACATCCGTCTTTTCGGGAAAATCTTTATCCTTCTTCATTTCAACCTGACAAAAACCTTATCTAGGATACTGTATTATCCCACTTTGACTACAGAAACTTATTTTACTTATTTTTCCCTTGTTTTCCATTCTGCCTTGTTTCACAATTGCAGCTTGTTCAAAATCTGACCGGGATCTCATCTGCTGGCAAGATTGCATTGGCTACTAATTGCCAAGCAGTTTTTTTTTTAGAAGGGTCTGCCTCAGTTAGAGTGCCTTTCATGACTCTGGCATTATTATCTGCAAGACAGAATATGTAATTACCAACTTTCTCGATCCTCCCGCTCAGCCATCTTTCATCTTTTGGAAGCTCTTAAGATTCTTCACTCCAGATGCAGTGCCACTCCTTCTCCTATTCAGATGCAGAACATTTTGCACGCGGCATGATTTGCTAGTGTTTCGTAAAGCCTTGAAAACCCAACATGTCCCTTCCTTTCACAGACGCATTCAGCATCAGGAGATCCTTTTGGGTATTCACACCATTTTCAAAATTACTTCATCATCTTCCTTCACTCGTAAACATCTCCTGAATAAAATACTCTAAATTGTTAATAAATATGGCCTTTAGCCATTTAAAATGGTAATCCATAATCACTGGTGAATATCGTACACCTCCTCCTTCATCCACATGTCTTTCATGGGACAGTTAATTCTAACCCTACTCTCTGCCAACCCTTCTGAGAGTACAGACACATTACTGGAGGTGACTTCTTGAACACATGGGACTAGCAGTTTTAGCACTCCCTATTTCGATTCTCGCTTTTAATGATTCAAAGACATTCAAGATTGCAGTCTAACTCAGTCTCCAACCATTTTGTTCTGTTTATTCATGCTCTTGTGTGCTCTTGCAACAAAATATCCCACCTTACAGTATAATACCCTTCAGAACTGGTATAAGATTTCTTAAGTTCAACAATCCTAAATTTCCTGAAAGCTTCTAAATTTGTTAATGAGTATAGAAAGCATAAACCAGCCCATAAGTTACTTTTGACTCCTTGGACTACACTTTCACAAAATGTGGGATATGTAAGGCTTCATCACACCTTGTACTAACTCCTATTCTCTTGCTCCCTTTTTGCACCCATGTTTCATTAATACATCATCCTCTTCATCTCATCACCGATCATCAACATCCTTTATGCCATTTACTCTCTTAAATCACATTCAAACTCTTTTACTGCACTTGTTATAAATGTGTCAATTTCTTGCAAAGTTAACATTTCATTTTGATAACAAGACAAATCCCTAATGCTCCTAGATGCATTTCACAAAGATAAAAACATGACTTGGTATTCACTAATTCATTCTTCACATCTAAATTCAATATATCTCCAAGAACCCTCTCCTTCAACACCGCATTCACACTACTCCCTTCCAGTCTCAACACCATTTCTGCTTTTCCAGCATTGTGATTACGTTCATTAAATGGTTAGATTTGTTGCCTATCTGCTTAGTAATGGTTAATCAAGGTCATACTGTTCCAAACTCTCTCCTGGTGTCTGTAGAAATAAGATCTATGTTCTCAACATTTTTTCATATTCATCTTTCTCACATTTCTCATCCATATTCATGGTATCTTTATTCACTTCTCTATAAAGCACAGACATTTGTTTTAAGAGTGTCCTTCCTTCTATTTCCAAAATAAGTATCAACTGTACTTATTTTGCTTTGTGAAAAAATCTTCATCTTCACAGTTTTCAAACACATTTTAGGCACCTCCGTCTCATATCCACATTGAATTATGCAACCCCCTGACTTTGGTAAATAGACTACATGGCCATTCCTTTAGCATTTATACCATTTTAATGAAAAACTAAAAGTATCCACCGTACTCTCAATAAACTTACAAAAAACAAATGCAACCCCTGTTATAACACTATAGGCCAGAAGTATGATCCGTTTGGGAGTCGCAAATTGTGAGTTGCAAAACAAAATGTACAACAGTGTAAAGTGCACTGTTTGTGATTCCCAATGGGACACAAAGACTTACCTCATCAATATTCATAAGGTTGGTCAAATTTGCGACCCCATTGGTATTGGCTGCGCTCACAGGGATGGTAGTCTGCTGAGGACAGCAGGCCACCATGTCTGTGACTGCTTTTAAATAAAGCCATTTTTGTTTTTTAAATGCATCCCATTTTTTTCAGAATAGGCAATGGTCCGTGGGACCACTACCACCTCTGAAAAAATATTTATGCTTCCATTCACAAGGAGGAAGGGGTTCTTGGGGACCCCTTCTTGTTTTTGAATGGGTTACCACCAACTTGATGCTGGTGGTAACTGTAAATGTCTTATGACTGCATTAACGGTCGCAAAACATTCCTACATGCCAATGCACTTCAGTATTAGGAAGGGACGCCCTAAACATGACCCTTCCTAATACTGAATCGTAAAACCAAAATACAATTTGGTAAACAAGTTACAGAGTCGCATTTTGCTTTGGAACATAGGAAATAGCATTTTTTTCTGGTTGCAAACAGCCCGATGGGCCATTTGCAACTGGAAAAATGTTTCGTACATGTGGTCCTATGTTTTTAGCTACCACAGGTTACACAACCACAGAGACTGTTAGAAATTTAGATAATTGTTTGAGGGAGGAAGCCCCACTCAGACAAAAACCACAATCCTGGTCAGGGTAAACTAAAAAGGTCACCAAGTTAACCTGTGCTTACCCCTATGGTAGCTTGGCACAAAAGCAGTTTGGCTTAATTTAGAGTCAATGTGTAAACTGTGCAGCACCCAAGCAGTAATAAAGTGTAAACAAAATGCAAGAAAAAATCCCAGACAAACTTAGGATCATAGATTACATTTTAATAAATTAAATGACACTAAAACAACAAAAATCCAATCAGCAGAGTCGAAGATAGTCAATTTTAAAGGTTTTAGTGAAAATAGCCCCTACATACACAAGCTGCTACTTTCAGCAATCTGGTTGCTCTAGGCTGAGAGAAAAGTCACAAGTTTAGGCTGACTGTGATAGGGCACGGGGTCAGATACAGAGGCCAGGTTAGTCCCACTGACGAGTTGCCTTCTCAAGTCCAGTATGAAAAGTTTCATTTGGTTTGGGGGAGGCTTTCTGCACAAAGAGTACACCAAGCATTGCAGAAGGTTGTTGATGTAGTGTAAAGACCTGGTTGTCGCTGGAGCTTCGTTTTGTCGATGCGGGCTGCCATTTCTGTAGTGCAAACTTTAGATCCCAGATTGCCGGGTAGCCTGGGATCAAGGAAAGCAGGTGCAATATTCCCATTTTAAACAGTAAGTCCTTCCTTCAAGCAGCAGGGCAGTCCTTCATCTGAAACTTCTACAGGTCCAGGAGTTTTATGGTGAGTGGCTCTGGAGATCCAGTATTTACACCTGATGCAAGCCTTTATGTGGGGGTCCCTGCCCTACCCCAACACTGGTTATTGAAATGTATTCCCTTTTTTCCTGGTCAAGACTCCAAACTGTCTGATGCAAAAGGCAGACAGGCCAGGTGTCATGTTCCTTTGCGTGTGCTGTAGGTAAAGCCCTATGGAATGAAAGTGGAGCTGACCACAGCCCCTCCCCAACCACTTTGTGTTAATGTCTGGAAGCAATATATAAGCCCCAACAGCACAGCAATTCACAGTCAGGAGACCCAGGTCATTGACAGTTAGGCACAGTGGGTTCAGACAAGAAAGTAGCAATTTTCTGAAAGTGGAATTTCAGAATAGTAACTTAAAATCAAACTTCACCATTAAAAGGGATACAAAATTACAATTCACTTCAGCGTTAACAGTATATTTCTATCTGCTCCCAATCTAAAGTTACCACTTATTAAATGTAATATGGTTACCCAGGCAACAGGAGAGATAGGCCTTACAAAAATGAAACATAATTTTTGTCAACATCAGGACAGTGCGCGCTCTACGGGCGACGTAAATGCAAAAACCCAGTTCTTATGCAGGGTCATAATTCATGCATTGTGTTTCTATGCAGTATGTTAACCTTTTGAATTGCAGAACTTTTACCTTGAAAAGCCATTAATGCTGTTTGTAATGTATTGTTCATTTGCAAGTCTTTGCTGCAGGCTTACAGGATGGGGTCCCTATTCTAAAACTTTCTAGAAGCCTTTCCTGCAGCATGGCTGGGTGTGGCTCATGGGTGGGGCTTGGCTCTAATTAATGGAGCCAGCACAGCCCCACGTGCTCACTATTCAGAGGTCCCGGTGCAGAGCAGCAGCATTTTCCTTAGCTCCTGTTCCAAAGGCCTACCTAGGCATTTCCAGGCCTGCCCTCATTTCCTTGGTGATCCTCAAGCAGGGCAGTAAGGCGGAGGTCGGGTTAGGCCCACGACTCTGTTTTCAGTGACATTAGAGTTTTGGGCCTAATTCTGAAATTGCGTGTGCGATTGTTTTTCCTGGCATTAAACTCTTAGCATTCAGGTCGACAGTGTGCGCGCTCATTTCATGGCATTTTGCATCGTGCTGTTCGAATCGGCCACAGTGTGCGTGATTCATTCCTTTCATTAAACTCTTGGCTTTCAGGTCGGCAGTGTGCACGATCGTTTCATGGCATTTGTATTGTGATGTTCAAATCGGCAACAGTGTGCGCGATTCATTCCTGACATTGAAAGCCCTGGCATTCAGATCAGCAGGTTGCGCGATCATTTCATGACATTTTCATCTTGATGTTCGAATCGGCAACAGTGTGAGCGATTCATTCCTGACACTGAAAACCCTGGCATTCAGATCGGCAGGTTGCGCGATCATTTAATGATTTTTGAATATTGATGCTTGAATCGGCAACAGTGTGCGCAATTCATTCCTGGCATTTAACTCTTGAAGTACAGATCGGCAGAGTGCGCGATCATTTCTAGATCTTGTAATCTTTGATGTACAGTTTGATTTTTAATGTGCATAATAATTCCTGAACAATTGAAACTTAAAACTCTTAGACAGAGTGTGACGTTGTAGTGTTACTAATGATTCTAGTACAGGTCATTAATGAATGAAAAACCATGTGTTCTTTGATCTTTGTTATAATGTAGTGACTATTCTAAGAACCAAATGGAGAGTGTTTAATATTCAAAGTGTGAGATGTTAACTCGGGAATGCTCATATGACAGTTTGCATAATCCTTCTTGATTTCCAGGTACCCAGATTTCTGAGGCCTAGTTATAGTCAAGCTCTAGGCCATTCAAGTTCTCAGTATAAGGTTATTTGAAAACAAAGCTTATTGAAAGTCATTGTGTTTAATCTTGCAATTGTGTTGTTTAACTCTTTCTTCCACAGGTCTCCTTCCCCGCTGTTCCCAACCCAAAACCCATTCCCCCACTTGGCCATTCTTTAACTCTGTGATATAATATCCATTGGAGTTTGGAGCTGCCAAGAGGTGGACATGTTGGGAACATGCGCAAGCCCTGAGGATCTGGTCTCCCGGACAATTTTAGAGGCTTTTAACTGCTAGGCCATATAAAGTAAAAGTTCACAAGACATGCTTTTAAAATACAATGCACCGTGTCCTATGCCCTTAAGGCCCACCTTAGGGATTACCTGTAAGTATCTAAAAGGAAGGTTAAGTCCTGGCAAAATGTTCAGTTTGACAGGTCGAAATTGCATAAAACTGTACACACAGTTAGTACTGGCAGGTCTGAGACATATTTTGCAGTGCTATTTTTGGTGGTGGCATACTGAGTGCTGCTGCCCACTAGTAGTATTTCATTTACAGGCCCTGTGTACTGGTAGCAACATTTACTAGGGACTTACAAGTAAATCAAAATAAGTGTGCCTATTTGGTATAGTCCAATTTTACCATGCTTGAAGGAGAGAGCACAAGCACTTTAGCATTGGTTAGCAGTGGTAAAGTGCACAGTCCTAAAGCCACCAAAAACAAATTCAGCAAACAGGAGAGATAAAGGCAAAAGGTATGGGAAAGGACCCCACCTGGGAAGTGAGGTCTAACAGTACTACGCACATGTATGGAGATTCTCATGAATAATTGTTCATGCTTTCAGTACCTTTTCAATATGGCCACTGCTTTTAAGCTTTAAGTCAGTGGTTCCCAACCTTTTGACTTCTGTGGACCCCCACTTTATCATTACCGGAACTCGGGGACCCCCAACAAATCATTATTGGAATCTGGGGACCCCCCACTGAGTCATTACTGAAAGCTGTGGAACTAATTTGTTAATATTATTTAATTTTCTAAGCAGTCACTGACCCCCTGAGGAAGCTTTGCGGACCCTCAGAGGTCCCCGGACCACAGGTTGGGAACTACTGCTTTAAATAACACCAAATAAATTACCTTACAGCAACTTATTCCATTCAGTTCACAATCAATAAACATTGCAGAATGACCATCTCTTATATTGCCTCTATATATCTTGTCATAATACATCATTTTCTGTACCCTTTTGCTGCCATGGTCCTTTATTTCTTACCAGGATGCATTATCTCTTCTCAGACAGCATTCTCACTAACTGACAATGCTAACAATTTTGTACTGTTCTTCACAACACAGATACTTAATTCCCTTATTAATTTCACTGCTTTTCTTCCCCGGCTGAAATATTGCCTATAAGACTCACATTCACATTGATAATTTGTGTAGCATGCAGTTTCTTTCATGTCTGCCAACCTCCTATATTCTTCCTTTGCCAGAGTCTTCAGCATCTGCATCCTTTAGCGCACAAAGTCGACCTTATGGTCAGTGTTTGGCAGATTTTCAGTGTCAATACACACAACAGGACTTCTAACCTGTCAACTGGTGGACACCCACACAATTAAAACGTGCTTATCAAATTAGCACCATTTATGCCCTCTAATGTAGTGAACAACACTTCAGACCAACATGGCTGAATTATTGCTGCCCAGACACCAATTCCAGAACTGCATGTGTGGTCCCATTGAGCAATTGAAGCTCTAATCTGCATGCCCATTCACAGTTGAAAGCATGAGCACATCCCTGTACAACATAAAGTGCACTCAGCACATTTCCAATATATAATTTTATAGGAAAAGAGTCATATGTTGGCAAAAAAAGGTGCTCCATCACAGCTGTGATGGAGTACTCTTACCGTCTACCTGAATGTCTCCTCACCTCATTTAGAGCCAGGTAGACCATCGGTGTGTAGACAGCAGAAACTACTCCATCTCTGCCCTATGCACACACTTCCAATGGACGTTACTTTGTTGAGCCATTGAAGGTTTGGCCATGTACCTGCCCGCCCTATTTAGAGTGGGTGCACACATAGGTAGTTTTCACTGCCCATCACTGTCATACAAAATGTGGTGCACAGGGCCAGTGAGAACTTTCAAATGAAACCCACAAAACTGGTGAATGCTCCCAAGGCGAGCGGGTCATTGTTATTGTTAATTTCAAAAAGAAAATCCTACTTTGGGATTTTCTTTTTAAAAAAAGAAATTTACGTTTGATGGCTGGCTCTGTTATGTTGATGGAGCCATCCATCAAACATACAATGCATTTCCAGGAACCGCCATTACAACAGTTCCTAGAAATGCAAGACATGTCCACAGGGGTGATGAACAACTTTAAATACGGCAAGCAGAGTACCCTCACCATGGCAGGAGTAAAGTCTTCCTCTATGGCAACAGTAATTAACTGTCCACCAATTTTTAAATCAGTCCCATACTTACATCACATTGTATGCAACAATGTCAAAACTAGCTACATGAAAGTCATTACACTTAGATTTAAAAGGAAGAATTAATGTAGCAGCCATTGCCGGTATATGAGTATAGTCAATAGTTTACAGGTTATCACTATGTCACCCTTTTGATCCTTCATGAAATAAGTATTTGTGAGCTTGGTTTTATATTGTAGTTGCAGAGGTATAGTAGTTTTTTAATTTGGCTTGTCCCACTTAATCGGGTTTGGGTGATCTTAGCTGTGATGTTCTGTGTATACTGTTTCCTTACCCATGGTAGAAAAAGCACTATTACATTATGTCCGATAGATGGGTAGAACAGTGGACTCAGTAGCTCAGGAAAGACACACTTATTGTACTTTATCTATTCGCCCCAACATTATCATAGCCTAATAATTCCTGGGCTAACGATCTTTTATGTCCTTGACAAAAAACCACCCTTCTCCACATACAAACATCAATACAACTGGGGTTCAAATTACTAGTTTTTGGTACTGTTACATTATTTGATTGTACATGTGATGTTTACTAGAGCAGTAAGATTAATTCCCATTGCAGACATGTGCAGATGAGGGGATCAGATAGTGGCTGAACTAATTCTTACTTTTACCACTGTGAGCTTAATTTTAGGACTTTGCAGAAGTGTATCTATAAAATTAAACTAGAACGAGTGCCAACCAGTGATGTGATCCATTTACCATAGGGACTGTTTGCTGTCCCACATATACTGGATTTTAAGAGACATGCTTACTTTTTGTAGAAAACATGTCATTTAGATAACAAAATACCACATGCAAAGAAAAAACAGGCAAAATTGATAAAGAACCATAAGAGTGGTGCTGGTTGATTCATTGCTATGCAGTGTCAGGAAACCACTGACCGAAATGTGTAGAGGTAGTTGGTTGGTGGACATTGGTCCTGATGATGTTGTAGTGTTAACTATAACTACTTTCCCTGATGTTTTAGGGTTTTAGTCCTTGTGGTTGTAATGATAGGACTGATGGAGTGACCAGTTCACAAGGGTTTGTGAAGGGGTAGGTAGGTAATGGATGTCATAAGGCCAATGCAGGTTGTATAAAACCAAGCATACAAGGCTAAGGTAGTAAAGTCAGAAACAGACAATTTTGGACTGCAATTTTAAATTCATAAAATATATTCATTTTATTTGTGTGGTTTCCTGAGAAGCAGCACTCTATAAGAAACTAAATAGAGCTGTTTAATATATGTTAGTAAACTGCAGTGTTACAAGAACTATCAATATTAACCTTTTGGAACCAATGTGAATGTATCACCCACAAAGCAATACATGCAACAGGACCGCTTTTCATCAGGAATGAAATCACCAAATACATTCAACAAAGAAATCTCCGCTCAAGATTAGCACTGTGTCTCAAAATTCCACCATATAAAAAAAAAAGACAATAGGTAGTACTTCTCTCTATGTTCAAGTAGCCAAACTATGGGGCTCATTCCAACTCTGGTGGGCGGCGGTAGCCGCCCGCCAGGCGGGAACCGGCATTTGGCCGCCATGCGGCCAAAATACCACTGCCCCCATTCCAACATTCCCGCTGGGCCGGCGGGCGCTAACCATGTTAGCGGCTGCCGGCCCAGCGGGAATGGGGGCCGCAACACAGGAGCCGGCTCCGAATGGAGCCGGCGGTGTTGCAGCGGTGCGACGGGTGCAGTTGCATCCGTCGCGCTTTTCACTGTCTGCTAGGCAGGCAGTGAAAAGCTTCATGGGGCCCTGTTAGGGGGCCCCTGCACTGCCCATGCCAGTGGCATGGGCAGTGCAGGGGCCCCCAGGGGCCCCAGGACACCCCTTACCGCCAGAAACAGGCTGGCGGTACGGGGGTCAGAATCCCCAGGGCAGCGCTGCTTGCAGCGCTGCCCTGGTGGATTCCCCAAGCCGGGGCAAAAACGGCAGATGACCGCCGGCCCCGGCAATCCGACCGCGGCTTTACCGCCGCGGTCGGAATGGGGATTGAAGCACCGCCAGCCTGTTGACGGTGCTTCCGTCATTTGTGGCCCTGGCTGTCTTGGACCGCCAGGGTCAGAATGACCCCCTATGTATTTAATTACCCCCAAATGTAAGATGCACGGATAACTGTTGTATCTTCAGAAGACTACTCTTTCCTACATAACCACTGTACTCAAACAGCAATGGACTGCATATCCCTTTGTATGTAAACATTTATAATTTGATTATATGTATATATCTAGTTATGTGTATTTCTTTGTACTAATATGTATAGTAACTGTTTTATCTTAAAATACATACCTACTCTTTAGGCCTGTTTGACAAATGTATCTATTACTTACAGTTAAATGTATATATGTATGTCTGTATGTATGTATGTGTATGTATACATACATATATATATGTATATACCTATGTCTATATCTATATGTGTGTGTGTGTGTGTGTATTTATGTGTATGTATATATATATATATATATATATATATATATATGTGTGTGTGTGTGTATATTATTCTATGTTTCAAAGGTCATTGCATATTTTCTGTATAGGTTATTTGATTAGATGTTTATGAGTCTCTCTTCTTATTTTATCTACCGCAAAAATTAAATATTATCTTAACTATTCATCCATAAGCATTTCACTATTGGAGTATTGAGGAAAGATACATATTGTTATAAAAGTACACAAATAAATGAACTTCAAATACTGCTACACTTGATAGTCTCTCTTTATAGGATACAACTTTAAATCTCAATATATTGTATCCCTTAACCATATATTCCTTTACTATGTAATCATGTATCTATATATTTATTACTTTAGACCTACAGTACAAGAGAAACAAAAATACTGGCTCTTAAGCTTTACTCTATCTCACCATCACCCTATACCTTTATCAATCTATCTTCTTTCTCCACTTTCTGACTCATCCCAAACCCTTTCATCTACTATGATCTCCAAAATAACCCTTCCTAAACCCTTCCTTGGCTCACCCCAAACTTCAGTTTACTACAATTATCTCCCAAACAAACCTACTAAACTATCCCTCATGTACCTCTCCTTTAGACTCATACCAAACCTCATTTTACTACTATGATCTTCCTCGTCCCTTTCTTCAGACTCTTACCTCTATCTCCCAATTAACACTTCTGGATTCTTCCCTCTTCTATCCCTCCATTAGTCCACTCAATCCAACTAACAAACTCATACCTTCCTACACTAATACTAATAGCATAGTCATATTTCTCTATACGAATCCACCACTAATCCTTCTGGGTCCCGGAGTAATGTGCTACTCGCTCAAAAGCACTTTGGCGCCTCATCAGGGGTAGTAAGCACTATATAAATACAATTACAACTGTAATTACAATATGCCTAGTTATCAAATGTGACTAGGTATTTCAATATAATCTGTGCCTTTTCAACGGAGCCATGTTTGATTGCCTCAACACTGACAAATGCATCGTTTATATGAATGGTGTTTAAACAGTAATCGAACAAAGGGTTCTTGATCTTTTGTTTCATTTTATTATCACTTGCAAGCATGTGCACTAGGTAGAATGACATACGGGTTTCTGTTGGCTAAGAATGGAAGATTTTACATGGCCCATCGGTGTGCAATGATACTGTAGACAAGTGTAGACAAGTGTAGGAGGTGGTGTCATGAAGTTCTTCTTGCAGTTAAGTTGCAAAGAGCTGTTATTAGAATATCTTGGAATCTCTTTCCTAAAGATGTCCACATCAAAATAATTCTCAGATGAAATGCAAATGTATTGTTTTTTGTAGATAAATCCATTCTCTGTGTTTTATCGTTAAGTTAATTTATGGCTTTCATGGATAGTTCATCTGTTAGCTTATGTCTGATCAACCACGATCAAAGTTCTAGTTTAATAATATTGGTTATGAAACTGTTGGCACTTACCTATTCTGCTTCATGTTTTTATATATGTGTTAGTACGTGATTGGTTGTCCAGTTCTGTCATCACCACACAGAACCTCTCCAGGGCTTAGTTCTAAAGTGCTATGAAAATGAAGAAAAAAAAATGTCATCTTAAACTTTATATTTCAAAATAATCATACCCCACATCAAATGGAAAATAATCAGAAGCCTTACTAACGTTTATTTCTGAATCCAACAGTGCAATCATTAAATCCAGGATGTAAAATAATGTTGCTTATAGAAACTGATGCAAAATGGAGTAAATTCACAAAAAATAGTCCAGCACTGAAAAAAAACATGATTTCACGAACTCAAAATTACAAAATAAGAATCAGAGTTTTTTTTGTTTTTTTTTGTTTTGCAATTCTTTATTTTAAAGATTGAAGAAACATCTTACATAGTAATACAATGGAGTGAGCAATCTCACCGAAACACAAACATAAAAAAGCATCCATATGTTGATACATTGCCATAGAGTACCATAAAGTACCTTGTGTAGATGCTGATCCCCGGCAAGGCTTGTCCTTTTTTAACCCTAAATTCGGCCACTGGGGGGCAGCATGAATAAGGGTCACTGCAAAAGGAAGGCCTCCTTGGAAGCTAAGAAGATCCTTGTACTTGCTAAACTGTCAGGAAGCCTTAGCTTTTATTAGGACAGTGGGGGATGACATGAAGAAGAGGCAAGAATGCCGCAGAGGGGGGATGTTAGGTATAGGGCATGGTCAACCATAGGGGGCTCCGTTCTCAGATTAGAAAGTTAGAGACGATATGTGCAGGAGGTGGAAATGGGGGTAAGGGCAGAGTGAGTGTGGAGGTGTGAAGGGTAAAAAGCAAAAAGGGGGGAGAGCGGTAAAGAAGGTGTAGACGTATTCATATTTCATATTTGTACTCGATATCAGGAAATAGTGCAGGCAGTCAGTCATCCAGGGTATGGAGGAAAGGGGCCCAGGCCTGGAGGAATACTTCTGTCCTGTCTTGCAGGCTGTAAATAAGTTGTTTGGGGAGGCTGTTTGGTACATTGCTGAGAGCCGTCATGGGTGGAGAGTGGTGTTGCGCGCCTGTGTCTGAGGATACAGAGGGGGTTATTACAACTTTGGAGGAGGTGTTAATCGATCCCAGCCGAATTACGAGTCCATTATATCCTATGGAACACGTAATACGGCTGGTGGTATATCCGTCACTTTACCGTCACTTTTGGGACGGATTAACACCTCCTCCAAAGTTGTAATAACCCCCAGAGTTTGGCCGTTGCCAAAGCTGTGTGCAAGAGGTGAAGTTGTGGGTGAGAGAGGCCTTGTGTGTCGCCTGAGTCATGCAGGAAGAGTAGGGGTCGGGTGAGAGAGGGAGGGAGCTGTAGAACTTCCCATAGTATGTCTCCCACTGCCTTGCAATTAGGTTGGATTGTCAGACAATCGTAGAGTATATGAAATAGGTCACAGCGGGAGTGGGGACAATGCCGGCAGTTCTCCTGGGGCAGGAGTCCCGCAGCCCTAAGTTTCTGGGGTGTCCAGTACCATTCATGCAGGGTTTTGAAAAGGCAGAATTTCATTCGGGCCTCTCGTCCCCCCGTTCTCTCACCGCTAATAGGTCAGTCCAGTCATCCATTTCATATTCCATCTGTAAGCGTGCCTGCCATTTAGCTTTGAGAGCGATTAGGAGGGGAAGGGAGAATAAATGTCTGTTTAGCAAGTTATGCATGCCCAACACGACTCCCCGGGAGGAGCCCAGGTTTCTAGATAGTTGAGCACTGGGGAGTGCTGGAGCGTCCATGGACGGGCCCCCATGCAGAGGTGCAGGCAGTGCTGAAGCTGGAGGTGACGCCACGAGTGATGTCTGGGTAGGTCAAATTCTTCCCGGAGGGCCGTAAATGACTTTGGATTCCCACTATCCAGAAGCTGATCAATATTTAAGAGGCCCTCGGACCGCCATTTCTCCCAGTCAGCTGTCCTCTCCCCCGATTAACAAACTCGCATTACCCCAAAGGGGTGCATGATTATGGATCCATGGGTCTATACCTAACAAACGATGTGCCCATCACCAGGAATTCAACATGGCTTGTATCATTGGGTTGGCGGGTTGAGGTAGGGTGACTCCTGTGCCATAGAGCATACTGAGTCCTAGTGCAGATTGTAATAGTGTGCATTCAGCTTCTACCCACAGTGGAGGGTCTGATGCCCCCGCATAAAGGCAAGTTGAAGGGGTGTAGTGCCAGTGCATAGTGCTCCACAGAGGGTAGTACAAACCCGCTGCATTCTGGACTAGCTATGAGTGTGGCCTTGGATAACCTGCATCGCATTGACCCCCATAAAAAAAGCACTTATGCATCTATCCACCGCCCTAAGCATAGGTAGAGGAACCTGTAGGGGTAGCATCCCAAGGACATATGTATACCATGGTAAAGTCACCATGTGAACTGCCTGTACCCTCCACTAGAGGGAAAGACCTAGGTGGGACCATTTATCAAAATTCATCTTTGTGCGGCTGTGTAGAGCAGTGTTCCCCAACCCCCGGGCCGCGGACCGGTGCCGGTCCGTGGATCGATCAGCACCGGGCCGCCCCACTGTGGCGGGCGGTAAATGTTTGATAATTTTTCCGTGGCCCGCTTGTCACACAATGGGACAAGCGGGCCACGGAAAAATTATCAAACATTTACCGGTCCGCGGCGATAAAAAGGTTGGACAACACTGGTGTAGAGGGTCTAGGTTGTCTGCCATAATTCATTCCAGGCCTCTATTATGGTAGATATCCAGGTTTTTAAGAAGTGACTGCTTCCACTGAACTGGGAAGTCCAGAAGGGCTGAGCAGGTAGTCAGAGGAGACAGAGGGAGCACCTCAGTTTTGTCCCAGTTTATTTTGTAGCCCAAAAGTGCTTCAAATTCGACCAAGATCGACCGTAGTGCTGGGAGCGAATGGGTGAGATCTGTGAGTGTAAGCAGTATGTCGTCGCGTAGAGGTATATGGTGGAGCTGCCGCCAGGGATGGGAACGCCAGTAATGAGGGGTGACCTTCGGATGAGAGCTGCAAAGGGCTCTACAGGTGGTAGGAATAACAATGGCGACAATAGGCAGCCTTGCCGGGTTCTTCGCCTAAAGGGAAAGACATCAGAAAGGAATCCCCCACAGTTGACTTGTGCCATGGGCAAGTCATACAACATGCAGACCTTGTTAATGAATCCATCCCCCAGTCCGAAACGTTTCAGGGTTTCAAAAAGATACCACCATTCTATCCTGTCGAATGCTTTCTCAGCATCAAGGGAGAGGGCAAGGGCCTCATCCCGGGAGTCTTGGGCAGTCCAGAGAGCAGGTGACAAGGTACAGAGGTGGTTCCTAGAGGATTGGCCTGGATCTAATGCAACTTGAGTGGATGGATAAGGGATGGTATACCTTTCTTAAGGTGGGCCACTAGGACTCCTGCCAGTATCTTGATTCCCCGTTGAGGAGGGAGATGGGGCGATAGCTGGCACATAGGAGAGGTCCCTTTCCTCGTTTAGGTAAAACTGCTGTGGAGGCCCTATTAGAAATAGGGGTTAAAGAACCTGTGTTTTCCACCCAGCGAAAGGCCTCATACAAGAAGTCCACCGTCCCCATTCCTGTGCATTTATAGAATTCCACAGAGAATCCATCTCCCCGCCTTATGGTAAGGGAGTTTATCGATTGCCTGCATTATCTCTTGATTAATTATCTCTCACTCTAGCAGTGTTCTACCTTCATCTGTGAGACTAGGTATACCTGACTTCGCGAAAAACGCGGTCAGTTTAGCGTGATCCTTTTCTGTTTCTGTGTTTTAGAGGGTCGGGCAAAAGCATCCGAATGCGTTAGCAATTGCCTGCGGGTGGGTGAGAACCGTGTCATCTATGTCGCGTAAGGCCGGTATGACTGGTGCCGCTTCTCTCTGACTGAGTTGGGCAGCCAATAAACGCCCTGCCTTTTCACCATGCTCATAGTGACGTGCGTTCACCCGCTGCATCGCATATTTCGCCTGGGAAGTATATACAGCGTTCAGTTCCATTTAGATCTTTTGCAAGGCAGGGGCATAAGGGGGGGAGGGTGTCACAAAATATCCGCGGGTACATGTCGCTGTACTTTCCTCCAAGGCTTGCTGGTGGGAACATCTCTGAGCGTTAGCGATGGCAGCGTCTCTCATGAGATGTCCCCTTACTGTTGCTTTCGCCACCACCCACAAGAGCTGTGGGGAGGAGACCGAACCTTTATTATCGGTCAGGTAGGTAGATACATGGGAGCAGAGTTGTTTTTTCCCCTGTGGTGTACGGTATTGTGAGGGGGTTCAGATGCCATGGTTTGTGCCCTGGGGTAGCCAGACCCAGATCCAGTGCTAGTATAACCCTAAAGTGGTCCAACAGCGTGGCCGCCAGTATCTGGGACTCCCTGATCAATGGGAGTGAGGAGGTAATCTAGCCTAGATTGCATCCCAGGGACCGATGAGACATGGGTATCAATCTTGCAGATGGGAGAGACGCCAGTGATCTACCAGCCCATGATCCAATTGTATGTCCCCAAGTAACGCTCTGTCTGCATTGTTACCTACGTCCAGGCTAGCCCTGCAATCAAGAACAGCTTCACGTGCCAAATTCCAATCCCCATCTAGTAGATATTGCGCGGCCCCAATCTCCGTTAGGAGACAATTGAGAAGGAGAAAGAATAGGCGTTTGGAGCCTGTGGGCATATCTAGATCCAACGCATGTTGTGTGATCTCCTAGTCTGAGTTTGGTAAGGATGTACTGACCTTCTGGACCAGTCCATGTCTTGAGTACCTTAAATTGTAAGGACCGACAGAGAAGAATCGCAACTTCGCATTTTCTCCTGGAGCCAGTTTCTCCGGACTGGCGAGGCACCACTATAGAGCAGTCGGCCTACCCAATCTCTATGTAGTTTCTCAGATTCTAGTGGGGAAAGGTGCGTTTCCTGCAATAGGACAATGTCCGCTCATTTGGACTGCAGATAGATGAAGACTTTCTTTCTCTTGATGAAGTGCGTAAGGCCATGAACATTCAATGAGAAGACCGTCAGCAGGAAGATGGTCCCAATTCTAGGGTTGGGCGCGTGAGACCGCTGTGGTCGAGTGTTCGAGTAGGCTCTACCGGTTCAATGAGACGTAAAGTGGTGGTACGGTATCAAGGTCGATACGCAGGGGGAGCGTGGGGGGGAATGGGATCCCTCAGTCGGGTTAGAAAGGGGCAGGCCAATCAAAGAAGAGAGGAGAGGGAGAGTAGAGAGAGTAGAAAGCGTAGAGAGAGTTGAGTATAGTAGAGAGGGGGGAGAAAGGAGGCAGAGAAGGAGAGGAGAGGTGAAACTTACGCAAGGAGAAGTTGATCTGGGATTGTTTGGAAGCCGAGGTAGTTACCGTGCTTGATCTAAGTTCTGTTGAACTGCGGGTCAAATCCTGTGTAGCCCGTGAGCCGAGTGCGCACACAGGGGGGGGGGAGGGAATGACGAAAAAACAGCAGGGGTAAAAAAGGACCAGCTTTTAGAGGGGGAGTGTTCAAGGGGTAGATGTAGGGGAGTAAGGGAAAAGTCAGGGTCGGCAAGGAGGGGCCAGTTGACAACTGGTGGCAGGGTGAGGAGGGGGTGAATGTTGTGGATGCCCCACAAGGGCGTAGCACGTCTGGGCGTCGGCAGGGATGTTGGGGTCATCAATGGAAGCGGTGGTTTGAAGTATTGGTGAGTCAGCCTTTGTTACTAAACATCCTGTAGAGGTAGCTATTCACGGCTGTATCTGGGCACTGAGGCAGACTCAGACTGGAGTGTCAGGCTTGGGATATTGGCAGGTAGGGGTGTGTTGGTGGGGGTATATCCACCTGTACACCCATTCGCATAGGTCTCGACATCTACATATTGGCATAGGAGTGCAAAAATGTACCTTTACCTAAACACTTGTATGTGTAGAAGGACCCCTTGTGGTTTGTAGTCGAGCAGGGCATAAAAAAAGGCAATTCGTTATAGGGTAACCAGCATATGGTGCATACAATTACAGAACCATAAACATATAGCACACTTGATACATCATTACCATAATCATTATTCATTACACAGAAGGCAGTAGCTGTGTTAATAATCGCAATGGTAACAGTACCATTGTGGGTAGGCCCTCAGGTAATCAGTAGACTAAATAGAGGAGATCCTGTGGTACATCAGCCGCAATAACAATAATAATAACAATAACATTTCAGCATCAGCGAATAGGTGTTTGTGGGGTACTTAGCCGTCCGGCGTGTGTGCGCCCGAAGCGTCCATGAACGGTTCCTCAGCGGTTTCAATTGTCCCTCGGTGTGCGTGAAAATCAATCAGCAGGAGGTAAAAGTTTCGAGGGAGATCGGGATTTGTCCCTGCTCGGGTCCTGGGTAAGGGCAATCACAGCTTGGAGAGCATGATCTCTGCCATCTTGGGACCTTGGTGGGCAGTCAAAAGTCCTACCTCTTTTCTGTTTCGCTAGAATGGGGCGATAAATGTCAAGGTCGGAATATGAGGGAGAGTCATCCAGTACGTGAGGGCTTGCCAGCATGTTCAAGGGTGTATGTTCCATGGGTTGGGTGAGGAGGCCATCCAGGAAGAAACACAGTTCAGTCAGATCAAAGAAGTCTCTGGATCTGCCATCCTCTGTGATATACATACAAGCTGCTCAAAGAGACTGAATTTAATATAAATTTCTCCATTGGGGTTGGAGAGCCAGGAATGAACCTCCGTTTCTCATTGGTTTCGAGCAAAAAATCTGCGGCAACGTGGATTTCATGCCCCTCGAGGGTGCACGGACCATGGGCTCTTGCAGCTGTTATCACCTGGTGCGCTAGTTCATGTTGAAGGAAGCATGCGATGATGGGGTGGGGCTTTCCTGAGTCAGCTTTATGTGGGGAGACCAATCCTGTGCGCCCATTGGAACTCAGTATCGGAGAAAAGACAAGGCCTGTAAGTTCTGGTAAGATGTCTTTGAGGAAGGCTCTGATATATGTGCCCTCCTTGCATTCCAGAATTCCCAAAAAACTGACATTATCCCTCCGGCTCCTATCCTCTAGGTACGTGAGCTTAGTTCAGAGGAACTATAGTTCTGAGTCCCATTCTGGTAGTGTTGCAAGCCAACCTTCAACATCAGCGAGATGATGATCTAGGTCCGTTACCTTGACCTGGAAGCTGGCTATGTCTGCCTGGATCGAGTTGGAGGTCGTGGATAGGTCTGCGATCTGAGGCCCTGATATATACTTTTTTTGCGCCCCATTACTGTCATTTATTGACACAAACGTGGCGCAAACTTACAAAGTACAATTGTATTTTGTAATTTTGCTCCGCTTTTGCGTAAACAAATGATGGTAATGAGTCACAAAAAAAGTATAAATCAGGGCCTTAGAGACCATGGCTTCCAGGTGGCGGCCTGCTCCAGCAATGTCTGAGCGTGTATCTTCCGAGCTGGCTGTGAAGCCGAGGTCCACAGGAGCTGTAAACGAGACCATGGGTCGAGGTAGTAAAATAGCCTCTGAGAACAGTAGTTGGCGGCTGGGTTTACCTGTTACTTTGCCCTTGGGCATTGCCATGTGGTGCGGTTAGGGACCAAATTTACTTCCGTGCAGCGTGTGGCGTAGCGTTGTGGTGTTGGACACGCCCGTAGTCCCACTCAGTGGTGCTTTTCCAGAGTTAATCCCCCAAACTGTGGTGCCCACCACAATAGTCTCTGTCCACACTCGAGGATTCAGATCAGGACTCCAGCAGCAAAAAGTGTACTACTTCCTCCACTGTGGGTTATGGGTGGTCTGTTGAACTATGGATTCCCTGCCCAGGTCTGTCAAGGCAGTTGCACCTGACAGTGGTCTCCTGTCTCTCGCTGAACAGCGCTCTGCTCCCCAGGGATTCTCTCACTTTGCTGAGGTGGGACTTGTCATCTTCTGGGGTCTTCCTCCCCCTCCTCCTCTTTTATATTTCCTGCTACTGGTGTTTTGGGGGGTATGGGAGGGCTCATTCTTTGTAGAATCCTTCCCCCTCACAAAAGGGTTCTCCCTAGTGGGGAGTATATGCCAGGTCTCTGAATCTTCCGTGGGGGGATCTGATAATTGTGGAGAGTTCAGAGTTCACACTTCCTGCACCCCTCTCTGGATACCTATCTTCTCTGTGTCCACTTGTCTAGGGGGGCTGTGCTTCCTCCGTAAGAATCACTACTGTGGCCTTCCTCAGAGGGCCTTTATTCCTCCCTCCTTCTTCTGGGCTGTTCTCCAGATTCATACCTTGCTGGGGGGAGATCCTGCACTAGGGGCATTATTCCAGTACCTCAGGGGCTCCCCCCTCTTCCCACGATCGGCCCAGACTTCATTCAAGCTGCTGTCCCTGGCTCTGACTATTCCACTTACCAGTAGGATGTCAGGCCTCCACTCCAGGAGGCCCGGTTCACTGTTACCTGCAGTTCTGTCTCATGTCGCTCCACCGACTTGGAGGAAGCAGAGGCAGGAGGGAGGGAGTATACGAGCACTCAAGAATATGGCAGCCGCATGCAAGGCCACATCAGCAGGCCTCCCACTGATGTGCGCGGCCGATTGACTCATGGCTCACTGCATCGTTGTAGGCCACAAAGCCCGTCAAGGCTCTCTGGGTTGCGGCGGTTGTCACTGGGTCTTGAGGACTCGCCACTGCTAGTTGGTGAGGGAAGGGGAGGGAAGGGAACACACACAGTGGTCCGTCGGCTCCTCCGTCATCCCCGGGCACACACTGGTGCACGGAGCTCATTGTTCAGGCAGCCATTCTTCCTGTGGCCACACCTTGCCCCATAGGGTTTTGTTTTAGTGTAATGACGAAAGAAACACCTCAACCTACACTTCTTTGTTCAATAAAATCAACCAAATAAATTATTATCTGAACACAAGCAAACACAAAAATGTACATGGAGTGTTAACATTATTTTATCACGTAGGAACATTTCGAACAGAAACCCTCTACTTAGGAAAAAATTAAAAAAACATCAAAACATGAATTCAACAATGAGTTGAATTGTAACTGCTCCATATGCCTGTAAATAAAATTAATGGCAAACAATATGCATTAAAATAATCACTAAACTACCCACCAGCACTCAAAAGCATGCTGACCTAAACGTTAGCTCATCCACAGCCTCATTTATTGAGTTACTAAAAGTCTTATTAACCTGAAATAATGAACTTAGTTAACTTTGCAATAAAATAAAGAATTGTCTTAAAGAATAAAAAGTAATTATTTTCAAGCCTGACACACTCCAAATTCTAGAACTCAATTCTCTTACCAAAAATGTATATCATTTAAATGTTTTAAAACCTTACCTGAATTAACAATTGTTAACCACATCTCTACCTCTTATGACTGAAAAAAAAATGGAACAAACGGAGGTCAAATATACACAATATTATGATTAATTGACTTTTTTAGATAAATGGGGGTAAGCTTATGTTTTATAACTATAATTGTAGAAAATGTTTAAAAAAATTCTTAATAATATTGAACAGGATGTCATGTTTTTATTGTTTAATTCATAAATTTTAATTATGTTTATATTGTTCTTTAAATTATATTGTGTAGATAATAATTTTGCATCTATGTTAGAACTTGGAATATACATTTTTAAGATTAAATACTATATTAAAAATTAAAACGTACGAGTTTAACAAAGGTCTATGACCTGGTGTCTAATAAAATATTTAATGCATTATTTTTAAAGTATGTTTTCTTTGTTTTAGTATTTAGTTACTTTATACATCATTGTCAAAATGTTTGAAAAATACATACCTATCAATTAACATGTCATCCGAAAAAATGACGATCTGAAAAAAAACTGCCATTCTGAAGTCTTGATGCTGGAAAAATGCCACAAACCCAAATTATGGATGTGCCAAAATCGAGCTACATCATTCACACAAGCAAAATAGTATATGATTAGGCCCAGGCAAAAATGAAATTGCACCAGTGTAATTTAACAATATGCCATGTCACTTAATTGCACTGCTATTCGCAGCAAAATGATGTGTGGAAACAACACAAACAACCAGAACACAAGCAGTTGTTGTTCACTGCAATGGTGTTTTTCATGCTATGATTTCAGCACAAAATACATCTTCAACCAAAATTGATTCGAGGACTCATTCCTGCTAACATATGATGCTAAATATCAGAGTTGTCTTTTGTGTAATTACTTGTAAAAACATAATCCAAAATGGTGTAATTTTCACAAAATGTCACATAATTAAGCAAATTCCGCTCACCTCTACATATGTTTATAAGAATAAATAACAGTAAGCAGCCCCAACTCAATGTAGAATGTGCAAACTATATAGCAGGAGTAGATGCCAAAAAGTAAAAAGTACTGATGCATCTTAGAGTGTCTCTCTGTTCATGGTATTTCAAAGTGACTCGCTATATAACAAACTCTTCACTCCCACGTGCATCATTCCCATCTTTAGTATTCATGCCATTTACTCCATGTCTTTGAGAATTTGTTTAGCAACCCTTCACTGGCATACAACATTTGTCTTGGAATAAAATGCACCAAAATATACACCAATCCATTTTTGCACATCATGCCTAAACTTTGTATAATTTGGAGTGTCTTCCAAGGGGCAGATAACTCCCACATCTCCCATAACACCATCCTTATATAAATGGGAATTGGGATCACTGCAATCTTGGATAGTGGTATAATAACTTCTTCACAAAATGCAAAGAGCAATGGACTGTATGTACATAAAGACATCTTCTTTACTGCCCGCTGTAAGACATAGGCAATTCGAGACAGTACTGAACGTCATCAATCATATCTGGGGATAGAAATCTCTGCAGGATGTTTAATTTTCCAAACCTGAACCCCGGCCTAATGTTAACTTGATGATGATACTGTAATGATTTCTCCCTCTCCCATCCTGAAATTGACAAAGATCTGACACTGATATTCTAAAAGAAATCACGCTTATTACTAAGCAAAGTTGTTTATATTATGGAAACAACCCCTTAAGTGAGTGAATCTAACAGCACCCTTACCTCAAAATGTGAAAACTTCATATCATATTTCAGATACCTTATTTAGACAGATCTATACCTCTAGGATGCATCAATTGAAAATTCCACTTTCAACATTATTATGACTTCATACTACCTACCAACATATCTCTCTCACCTTTTAAATACGTATTATAATATATTTTCAAAACCTATGCAAACGTTGTAGGACAGCCAGATGTATGGTGTCCCATAATGGTACTTCGTGGGCTGTAATCCCCTGCCAACCCAAACACTTTCTGACATATTTTCAAGTATGTACCATATGCACCAGTATCCAATATTCACCAATAGAATTTCAGGGCTCAGACCTTCATGTTTCTCATCTTCATAGCTTTGAAGTCCTAATTAGGGTGTTTGCACAATCATGTGTTTTTTTCATCCAAAATTACAAGAATTGTCAGGCAAACTATGTAAAATTATCTTCAATTTACTTGAGGTATTTTGAGTGAATATTGAATGCACAAGAATAGTTCATATTCAAAAGCCAATGAAGATATCACCAAGAAGACTGGTTTGAGGAAAAAATGTCTATTCTGCCACATTTTCTGCAAACTCCTGTCTGTGCAAAAACCTGTTTCCCTGCTGTAAAAAAGTGTGTGAAATGATGCACTAGTGTACCCTTTGATATTTCATGTAATTTGCAAAATGCAAACTACACAAATTATGCAAGTGCCTGCTTATAATTAAAGATGACTCCTGCTGTGACTCAAATACCCACTCACTGAAGACCACAAGATGTGCTTGGAAACCCAATGGTACTTTTTGCCTTGGAGAAAAATTAAACCATCATAAAATACTCTGTATAGTGTGCACACCATCCCATAAAACCCTGCATTTGGCAGAGTGAAGCTAGAGAAAACCCCAATATTACTTCTATTTATTGGGAAACAAGATGGTCGCAGGCTGAGGTTACAGTGCTGTGCTCTCTCTCCTCTAATCTTCTGTTTTTACTAATGGAGGATTTTCCCCTCTTCCATGTGTGCAACATTTGAATGGATAGCTGTTAAGTATTTTGCAAACAGAAGACTTAGAGCCTGATTTTGATCTTGGCAGTTGAACCACCAAGCCATGTCGGAGGTAGACCTAAGAAGACCATCAAGTCAATGGTCTTCCGCCTGCTGTATTTAGATGTTACAGTTCTGCAAGTAGATGGAATGGTGGCCAATTGCTGACTAAGGGAGATGGCGACGGGACCCAATGGACTTTGAACAATGGCAGTGCCACACACACATTGTCCCTTTGTCATATGCTTTCCCTACATTACACACCACACAATATACCACATTCACACAATAACATGTTGCCATTTCGATACAACACAACCCATAGATGCCGAAAACACACATTGACATAAATCCATGCCACAACACACACACACACACACCATTGGCACTGCACCCACATACTACACAATGAACAACACATCTACACACTCAGCTACACAAACACAATCACAACTACACATCATACCTGCCACACAACAACCACAATCAACTAGCTGTGCCACATGGCAACACAACATAGACAACTACATTAGTCACACATGCAAGAGAGACACATACAAATACACCACCCACTCCAGCTCCCTCCACCTCACCTAGCCAATCCACACACACACACATACACTTACACACTCACAAACAGATAGCATAAACCTACTCATGCAGGTCCCCTTGCAATGCGCACACATGGACACCATTGTCCAGTGTGAGTGTACCGTCAATGTGGTGCCAGCATTAATTTTCCAATGAATACAGACACAACAATGACAGTTGTGCATGTGTGTGATACACATGTTGTGCCAGTGTGCTCCCAATCATGTGTGACACCATTGTGTACCCCACATATGCATGTCACAGTAATTTTAAAAAGTACTGTGACATGCATATGCCTGCAGTGGTCCCCGCCTCCCGTGCAGTGCCCCCCCAACGTACCATGGCAGTGCAGCATACCTACCTTTGAGCCATTGACGGGGGAGGAGTTGTGTTTTCTCTGTGGGTCAGTGACTGCAGTGATGACAGGTCTTGTCCAGTCATGTCCAGCTGAAGATGGAGTGAGTGGAAAAAAGGTGAGTTGTCACCCCTTTCCCCCCAATACACCAACTCAGAATTGTGGGTCTGACCACCACTTTTTCCTTGGAGGTAAAGCAGATCCAACTCTGCTTGGCAGGAAGTGTGGGGGGTGGGGGTTCTGCCATCAGCCAGTATATCCAATGGCGCTGGTGTCATTGGCAAAGGTTCTTGGCAGAGTCGGAGGAACTTGGGCGAGCTTTCAGTTATGAGACCACCAACATCTAAATATTGCTGGTGGACCGTCACAGCAGCAGACGGGTTTTGATTCAAAAAGTCAGTAGTGAGACTGTTACCATAAAGATCTAATGCAGGCCTTAAATATTCAGCTAGATGTTTCCAACTAACGGCTTAGTTCAGTTTGTGCACAAACTATAACTATAAATACTATACTCACCTGGTCTGCCTGATTGATTCTTATGGTGCCTCCAAGGGCTGCAGCCACCCATGGCAGACAAAGAAATGTCTCTCTCACTGGGCTGGAAGGCACAACAGGAGGGAGCAGTGCCCCCGAGACACACAGTGGGGGCACTTCATCTCCATCATCAACTGGCCGCTCTATGTTGTGTTTATTAAAATTTCTAAAAAGAAGATGGCCTCTGCTTGCAGGAGGCTGTGGAAGGCTGCAGCCAGGTCCTTAGGTACCACTGCAGCAGGTGCTTACTAACAGCTCTGTTTTCCCACAGCTCAATGGTACTAAGGGTGTCTTAAATCACGTTGAAACAATCCCTGTAGAAGATCTTGCAATTGGTTTAACAACATGCCCATTAACTCTGTTTGGCTCAAGCAGCTCAACAAACGTGAAAAAGATTCAACCCTCTGAGATGCCTTTAAATAACCTGAGAAACTCAACAGCTGAGACCTCAGAGTCCTGTGATCTCTCTCTTTCCTCAATTTTCCAGTTGATCCAGACTCACAGAAACATGACTTTGAAACACCATATGGAGGTTAGAGCAGGTAACGACAGATTGCGACAAATCGTTGCAGAAATACCCGGGAACTAATTTGCTCTTTCATCACAGATGCTAACGATCTTTAGCAGATAGTTGCTGAGGCCCAGAAGGCCACAGCATACAATTTGGGGTCAGTTAAACCGCAGAAAAACCAGATCTCACTTACATAAATAAAGTTGGAAGATTTGGAGAATCGCGAACGGTAGAACAACCCCAATTCTGGGGATCCCCCAGGCCAAAGAGGTTGCCGATGCGCAACAATAAATGGTGAGCCTTTTCTAACTGTTTTTTTCCCGATTTGGCAGATTGGGATTTGTATTGCCAGATCAAACATGCACATATACTTCTGCAGGGTTACAATCTACAGGATTGGGAGCTCTATCCTGATTTATGTGGGTAACTTCCTCCTTTGACAAGCTATCTATGTGAAGGTTTGCCCCCGCTGCTCCAATTAAACTCGACTCTGTATCCTTTTATGTTCTTTCAGACTTTTGCAAGTCATCTATGGATTGAGATGGAGATGGAGGAAGGCAACTGGCCTGTTTAAAGTGAGTAGTGTGTAGGTCTTCTTACAGGAGCATGCACACCTCAAAATACAGTGCATCAGGTCAACCAGGATTTTTTTTACAGACAAAGAGGCCATGGACATAATCCAGCAGTAGCAAACCAAAGGTGACTGAGAGAAGCCCCTAGGTGACCAGTACAGCAGCAGCTGGGTGAGGCAATCCCTTTAATTGTGTTTTTTTCTGTTTTTACTATCTTTGATTCGTTTACTCTTGAACTGCTAGATGTGGCATCATTTCTTTTCTACTCTTCTTATTATGTTTGGGGAAAATCTTTTTTTTTCTTCATTTTACATCTAGCGGGGGTCTTAGGGGCTCCACAGGGGTTGCCATTTCCTTTCTGACGGCCAAGTATGGGGGTGATTGTTTCCCTTGCTATATATGGGAGGGGGTGGGCAAAGAGCTTTGGGTGTCAGTTTGTTCTCTGTGGATATAGTGGGTTTAGGGCAAAAGAAACACTTCTTTGTCCCATACACATAACAGCTCTTGATTCAGAGCAGAGAAGTGATGCTTATGCAGCACTCACTCAGCTGATGGCCTCAGGTTTAGCTGGGTGACTTCTACTGAAGAGATGCAAAACATTTCTCTTGTTAAACTCATAAGCTGTCACACTTTTGGATAAAGTAGAGATTTGCACAAGTGAGTTTAACCCTCCCCCCTTCTTGTTGTGAATGTTAAATTGAAGTATCCATTGTGGTGTAGGTAGTAAGTAGGTTTATTTAGCAAGCACAGTCTATACATGTCACATAATGGGACCAGGCTAAGCCCACCAAGAACATAATGACAGTAACTCAGCCGGCACTGTAATAGGCTCCATCTACTAGCAGCAGGAAAACACTCAACAATGACAACACATACCTCAAATACTCTCAGCAGAATTCTAACATCACTTAAACAGGCAGTAGCAGAAGAGAAGAAATAATTTTAAGAGCCTGGTGGGAAGCCTATGGCCTATTGCTCCACAGGGTGAGAGCCGTGTGCCAGATGTGCAGACCCCCTCTGATGTGGCAGGAAGATTTCTGTCTTCAGTGTGGATCCATCAATGCAGTAGCATTATTAACAAACTCCCAAAGTGGAAGTTTGTTAGTGAATATAGAATCAGTGATCCGGATGTGCTTTGTGTTTTATTTCAGTGTATTGAGGATAGTTTCTTTTGTTTCCATTTAGGACCATCAAGCTATCCAAATGGTGCAGTGGGGTATGGGCCATTAACAATTTTTTGGGTGGGAACCACCTGAGATGAAATAGGTGGAAACCTGGTGCTTTGCCCACTTTACCAGGCCTGATTACAAGTTACACAATACTTGGATAATAGTGAAATCTCAGGCAAATATACTTTTACTGTGCAGTCATATTGCACCAGTACTAGAAGTGGATGTAACTCACTTAATTCTTTGTTAGATAATATTGTGAAATTACTCAAGAATTTATGAGGAATTACTCAAGTAGAGTAATTCTGCATTTACCAATGTTTCTGAGAGCAAAAATACCCTGTGACATCCAAAATGGATGCAAGGATCTATTTTGTGCTTTGAAATTGCACGAAATGCAACCAAACATGAACAGCGAGTATAAGCAGCCACTCGTGCTTGCTAAATGTGCTCTTGAGGTAGGATTTCTCCTCAACTTACTCCCTAGCATTTAGCATCATTTTCTTGGGGCAAAAATCACTACGATGCATGTTTGCACTAAGAAATAGCACTGAATGCAGCAGAAAACTGAATGCAGCAGAAAACTTGTGCTCATTAAATTTGCTCTTGTAGTAGGAGTTTTACCCCAAATTATGCATTGAAGAGTAAATACATAATTATTGATAATTCTGCATCAAAAAGTAACACAGAATTACTGAAATTACTCTGGTTACTTCAGGGTAATTTAAATTTTCCCAGGCTTCTGAGTACATGGTTAATGTATGTAAGGATCTTTCAACGGGAGATAAATGGGGGAGTAAAGGAGGGAATCAGAATGTTTTTTTTCTAGCATGGAAGCTCATTATGTTTCCACTATAACAAAATGGAGGAGGAGGCTAAAATGATGATGCAGCTAAAGGCTCACATTTTTTTTTTTTATCAGAAGTACTGGCCAGAAAAATCATCCATAATTCTCCCACAAAAAATAGGGTTTGAAAAAGCCTACAAACTGTGAATCAGGAATGTGGTAATTTTACTCCGCATGGCTCACAATCAGAGCCTAAATCAGATGAGCGACTGGGGTGATTGAACTGGAAGTTTGGTGGAAGGGGCAACTGTCACTTTTTTAGTAGAAGAAACACCTCCACTCAAACACTCAATGACCCACTAAAGGAGATGGAGTATGACATATACAAATGATATATGAGCACACACTGAGGCCCTACTAGGACCACCAGACTTGCCGTGGCGGTTGGACAATCGCCAATGCGGTGTTCCAGCCTCCACATTACAACCGTGCTGAAAGTGCCATGGTTGGACCGCCGGCACCGCTACATTTGCACCACCAATGGCCTGGCGATGCCGGAGGTCTGAATCCACCAGGGCAGCGCTGGTGGAAAAGGCTTGTGGAGACAGGGTGCCAGGGGCTCCAAAGGGGGCCCTGCACTGCCCATGCATTTGGCATAGGCAGTGCAGGAGCCCCCATTGGCAGCCCCGTCATGCTTTTCGCTGCCTGATTTACAGGCAGCAAAAAGCGTGATGGGTGCTGTCACACCCGACGCACCACAACATTGCCGCCGGCTCTATTGTGAGCCGGTGTCAATGTTGTGGGTGGTTTCCCACTGGGCCAGCGGGAAACTCATAATAGCGCCAGTGGGTGGAATACCAAACTGGCGGTCTTCTGGATGCACAAGTTTGGCGGGTGGCCTCCACCACCCGCCAAACTTGTACTGAGGCCCTGAATCTGCATGCTCTCTCCAAACTTGTCTAACTTACGAAGTGTAACACCATACTCCTTCATGCTTTAAAGTTTCTTCTGATAAAGAGGACTTTGTTAGTGTATTGGCGCAATATGTTTTGATCGTTCTTCCTATACAAATGCAAGGAGTATGATCCCATAGCTGAATTTTACATTTTGAAAATATATTTTCGGCACATCTGATATAAAGTCAGAGTATCATCTACAACAACACAGGAAATGAGTGAAGAAAACTACCTAATACATTCTCCCAAAGGTGTACTCATTCACATAAAACATTGGGCAAGTCGGTACTGAGGAAAAGATATTGTCAAGAAATACCTAGTTTATAATATGAAAGATAGGAAAGTGTGTTCTGTTGACCCCACTGTATGATGACTTTTTTAAACAGTTGAAAACTCTTACCCACCCTCAGTAGCATGCTGCTATATTAGGTTTCTCCTCACCCAGGCAGGGCATAAGTGCAAGGTGGGCTCCTTGGGAGCACTTTGAGTTCATTTATTTAAAAAATGTGGTTTATTTTGAAGTTGTGGACAGGCCACTCCATTTGTTCCTCGCCCCCTACTTACCTGATATTTTATGTGAATGATTAACACAGATGACTACAAAAGCCATCATGTTGTATCACTCACTAAGCAACCCTTGAGATGTGATGTGCTTCCCTCAACTCTTTTAAATGAGGATGCTCATATGTAAATTGTTGCCCCTAATTCTTCAAAATAAATGAAGTAAGCACAATGAAATTGTATCGAAATGAGTAGCTCTCCTAGCTTTGTTTCCTGCTTGCGGCTCTCTCAATATGTGAGGGGTATCAGGTTGAGAGTCTGGCTAAATCCTGAAGCTCAACTGTGTAGATCGGTGATTATGGATTGTTTGTCATTAACTCGGTGTATGGACATTCCCTGGCTCAGATACGTTAACTCTGCATTTTCTCGCCTCTGGGTAGGGGATTATTTCCAGGCCCCCAATTCTCTACAGGGGGGACCAAAGACAGGAATAATGATTTATACTGGCATTCTATCTCTGACTCCAGTTTAACCATGGACACATCAGGGATCCTGGAGAGTCTTTTGCTACAGCCAACACATCCCAAGTTATATCTTAATATTATTTCCTCCGAGCAGCACAGGGTTTTACTCACTAAATTTCGTCTGAATTCCATACATTATTTATTAGCATTTTCCACTCAAGGCACTTGGTTTAAGAAACTCCCGCCATGCTGTTGCAACAGCAGATCACGTCAATGCACTTTGCACTTTGTTCTTTTTTGTAACTTATATACTGCACCCAGGAGAAGGATATTACACCATGCACTCCTCTCTACAGGCATTAGGTCCAGCCATTCTGCTTTCTGTTATCTGCAGGACCTAGGAAGAGAAGGGACGATACAGGCTGTGCTAAATTCTATATATGCTGCTATTCAAATCTGCTAATGTTATTAATTTCTGTAACACGTTTTTATATTTATACTGACATTGTTATTTATATTCATAGCTTTGATTATGGTGTTTTCAAATTGACTGTAACGTTGATGGTTCTCTTGAGCCTAAGAAAGTATTTAAAATGAATAAGTGTCAGGATCTTATTAGTTTTCTGCTTTACCCAACCAAGAGGCATATTCAAGAGCCCTTAGCGCCTTCTTGAGCCAAATTAGCGTAATTATTTTTTTATGCTCATGTGGCCCAATGACGCCGAAATTGCTCTGCACATTTATAAAGCAGCGCAATGTATGCATTTTGCCACTTTGTAATCCTTTGAGCCACGTTATGGTTCAAATTTTGGTGCTGATCCTGAATAGTGCATCAATATTGTCAAATGTCTGATGCTATTGCCCCCTACCCTGCGCCATAGTGCATCGTATTTTAAATACGACGCACACATGGTGGCGGTAGTGGGGCACTAAGGGGTGCAAGGGACTTTTCTTAAATCTGCCCCTACGTGTGCTAACCAGGATGTATTTCAAATAATGAAAAGCAGGAAAAGGGCAGTATTATGCAGTCCTCATCAAAGCATATGATTAGAGGTAGTCTCGCTGCTGAAACATCATGCCACTTGGACACCTCCAGCATAGGGACGAGTTACCAGGATTTATCTGACATCCATCTGGCCTTTAACAAAGAGCTATCAATCACTAATAATCGGTCTCCTGTAATTTATTAGCATTCGCTCTCTCACAAAAAATAACCTTTGCTAATACACATTGCTCTGAAAGTCTCAACAGAGGCATACTATGCAACTTAACCTCGGGAACCATTCACCTGTAGATTGACTGCAAACCCTCCAATACAGTACTTTGCAATGTTGACATCCTTAGAGAAAATCACCCCTTTCAATACTGATAGTGCTATATAAGCAAGTGTGTTTATCATGCAGATTATGTTTGGTATATGTTCCACAATTGTGCACCCCCCCCCGCTCCTTCTATCCCCCATCTCTCCCTTTCACTCAGTTTAACAGCTTTAACACCTTATTCTATTTATTTAATGCTGTTTCGTGTTTACGTTTCAAATCTCACTTCTGGTCACAGCTGAAAAGTTCCTTTAGATTCTCCTTCACTGTTAGATTAGCTGACTTTGGAATGAACAGCAACATTTTAATAACAAAATCAGTGTATGTTATATAGCGTTTAAGGCCATACCTATAAATAGGGCTGAATGTGTAGAGGGAGCAGGCAAAAATACAGGCAAGCATTAGTAAAACAATGAGTGGGGTTGAAGTGAAAGGGAGCCATTGCATAAACAAGTAATTGCAATGCAATAGGTCTTGCTTTAGCAAGAGATAGAGCTGTCGGCGTTGTAAATGATAATGACAATCATGCTTTTGGGACCTTATAAATATTTAGCCATGCAGCACATTAAACCTTTATCAGAAATAAACTGTGTTTGTGCATTCCTTCATACACTTGGCATTAGACTATTATGGTCCAAACAGCCCCTACAGGGCACCACAATAAAAATAGCATTTGGAAGAAACATGGTCATATAACCATAAAGTCAGCCCCAGAGGGCATAATCACATGAAAAAAGAATGACAAAGAGCATTTCAGTGTAACCATATGTTGAACCCATTTAGGGCATAGTGTACTACACATTTTCAGGCCTATCAGGCCTTTTAAATATCATTTAACTGTGGAGTCAATGGCACAAGGATGCAGTGCTGCAGGTCGTTACTAGATGTCCCTGTAGAGTCAAGAGTCAATAGTAGAGGTGCAGTACCACTGGTTGTGGAGAGGTATCCCTGTAGAGCAGTACCACTTGTCATGGCAAGATGTCCCTGTGGAGCCGACTAAGTTAGTTGTGCCTTGGGGCAAATGTCATCCTTCAGCCTCTGGAGAACATAAGGCATTACACATTTGCAGGCAAGGCAGGGCTGTCAGACTATTATTACAAACAAGGCCTGTTAGAAATGGGGTTTTTGGTTGGTAGTCAGGTTACCCTCTGTCGAAGCAAGAACCCTCACTCTAGTCAGGGTAAGTCACACACAATCCAAATTATCCTTTGCCCACCCTCTGGTAGCTTGGCACGAGCAGTCAGGCTTAATTTAGAAGGCAATGTGTAAAGTGTTTGTGCAATAAATCATACAACAATACCATATAGCACCACGACAATACACCACACAGTGTTTAGAAAAATATAGAATATTTATCTGGATATTTGTAGATCAACACAATAAAAGATGCAATAAGAATTTGTAGAAATATCACTGAAAAGTGATATAAAGTGTCTTAAGTCTTTAAAAAAACCAACAAAGTCTCTTTCACACACAAAGTACCTGGTTTGGGGTGGAAAATCTCTGCAGAGGGCCGCAAAGGAGGAGATGCGTGGAAAAATGGTGTGTGCGTCGGTTTGGCCCCTTCACACACGGACTTGCGTCGTTATTTTTCACGCGGGGAGACGTGCATCATTCTGCGGGAAGAAAAATTGGTGTGTGCGTCGGTTTCGCCCCTTCACACACGGACTTGAGTCATTATTTTTCACTCTGGGAAGACGTGAGTCGTTTTCCGCCACGCATGCCGAATCCTTCTATGGTTCACGGGATTACCAGATGTCTCAGGGTCTGTGCGTGGATTCCTCGGCTTGTTATCCGGCTGCGCGTCGTTCCGGGAGGCTGTGCGTTGAATTTTCTTTCTCACGGCTGGCGTTGCGTCGATTTCCTCTCTGGAAGTCGGGCGGGGTTGTCCATGTGAGCCCGTGCGTCAAATTTCCGGTTGCACCGTAGGCCTCGCGTCGAGCGGCGTCTTTCTGGATCGGCGTGCAGCGATTTTCTCACCGCGGAGCAAGCTGTGCGGCGAATTTTTAGCCGCACGAGGAGTCCAAATGAAAAAGAGAAGTCTTTTTGGTCCTGTGCCTTACAATCCACGTCTGGCTAGGTTTAGTTGACAGCTCCTTGTGCATTCACTCAGACACACCCCAAACACAGGGTACTCAGCCTCACTTGCATACATCTGCATTTTGAATGGGTCTTCCTGGGCTGGGAGGGTGGAGGGCCTGCTCTGACACAAAGGACTGCCACACCCCCTACTGGGACCCTGGCAGACAGGATTGAACTGAAAGGGGACCTGGTGCACTTCTAAGCCACTCTTTGACGTCTCCCCCACTTCAAAGGCACATTTGGGTATAAAACAGGGCCTCAGCCCTACCACCTCAGACACTTGCTGGAGAAGAAACCTGAACCAGAACCTGCATCCTGCCAAGGAGAACTGCCTGGCTGCTCAAAGGACTCACCTGTCTGCTTTCTACAAAGGACTTCTGCCTTGCTGTTGGCCTGCTGCCTTCCTGAACTCTTGTCTGGCTGCAAAAGTGCTCTCCAAGGGCTTGGATAGAGCTTGCCTCCTGTTCCCTGAAGTCTCAGGACCAAAAAGACTTCTCTTTTTCATTTGGACTACTCGTGACAGCTTTGCTCCGCGGTGAGAAAATCACCGCACGCCGATCCAGAAAGACGCCGCTCGACGCGACGCCTACGGTGCAAACTGAACTTCGACGCACAGCCTTGCATGGACAACGCCACACGACTTCCAGAGAGGAAATCGACGCGACGCCAGCCGTGAGAAAGAAAATTCCACTCACAACCTCCGTGAGACTTCAGGGAACATGAGGTAAGCTCTATCCAAGCCCTTGGAGAGCACTTTTGCAGCCAGCCAAGAGTTCAGCAAGGCAGCAGGCCAACAGCAAGGCAGCAGTCCTTTGTAGAAAGCAGACAGGTGAGTCCTTTGAGCAGCCAGGCAGTTCTTCTTGGCAGGATGCAGGTTCTGGTTCAGGTTTCTTCTCCAGCAAGTGTCTGAGGTGGTAGGGCCGAGGCCCTGTTTTATACCCAAATGTGCCTTTGAAGTGGGGGAGGCTTCAAAGAGTGGCTTAGAAGTGCACCAGGTCCCCTTTCAGTTCAATCCTGTCTGCCAGGGTCCCAGTAGGGGGTGTGGCAGTCCTTTGTGTCAGAGCAGGCCTTCCACCCTCCCAGCCCAGGAAGACCCATTCAAAATGCAGATGTATGCAAGTGAGGCTGAGTACCCTGTGTTTGGGGTGTGTCTGAGTGAATGCACAAGGAGCTGTCAACTAAACCTAGCCAGACGTGGATTGTAAGGCACAGAAAGATTTAAGTGCAGAGAAATGCTCACTTTCTAAAAGTGGCATTTCTAAAATAGTAATATTAAATCCAACTTCACCAGTCAGCAGGATTTTGTATTACCATTCTGGCCATACTAAATATGACCTTCCTACTCCCTTCAGATCAGCAGCTGCCACTTCAACAATGTATGAGGGCAGCACCAATGTTAGCCTATGAAGGGAGCAGGCCTCAAAGTAGTGTAAAAACGAATTTAGGAGTTTTACACTACCAGGACATGTAAACTACACAGGTACATGTCCTGCCTTTTACCCACACAGCACACTGCTCTAGGGGTTACCTAGGGCACACATTAGAGGTGACTTATGTGTAGAAAAAGGGGAGCTTTAGGCATGCAAGTACTTTTAAATGCCAAGTCGAAGTGGCAGTGAAACTGCACACACAGGCCTTCTTACCATGGCAGGCCTGGGACAAGGTAAATGGGCTACTTGAGTGGGTGGCACAACCAGTGCTGCAGGCCCACTAGTAGCATTTAATCTACAGGCCCTAGGCACATACAGTGCACATTACTAGGAACTTATAAGTATATTAAATAGTCCAATTGGGTATGATCCCAAGTTATCATGTTTAAAGGGAGAGAGCATATGTACTTTAGCACTGGTTAGCAGTGGTAAAGTGCGCAGAGTCTAAAAGCCAGCAAACACAGAGTCCAAAAAGTGGAGGGAGGCCAGCAAAAAGTTAGGGGTGACCACCCTAAGGCATGTCAGGTCTAACAAGGCCCTTACAGCATAAACTCTTAGCTGTAAAGACAAAAGTTCAAGCTGTAAGAGAGATTAAATATGCATTGAATGGTTAAGGAGGCTATATTTCTTGGGCCCCCACTAATCTAGTGTGCCCCAGAAGATGGCCTAGACAGAAAGAGCACATGTTCCGAATGTTTTTGTGGTGGTTCCATTGTTCTAGGACCACCACAGGCTGAGTTATGGGCAAAAATGTGTTGTAAAAGGAATGCCTGCAAAGCATTATGGGGTGCGTTTCCCTCATTATGGGGTGTAGTTTTGGCTCTCCCGCTGTGCAGGGAAAGCCACTGTTGAGGATTTAAAACCTGGGTCAATATCATTCTATATAAAGCCACTAAATAATTTACAAAACACACACACACACACACAAACACACACACTCAAGACACAACTACATGTATTTAGTGATTTTGTAAAGTAAGAACCAAGTGAACGGCAAACGCGGAAAATGAACCAAGTGGGTGAACGCGAGTGCTTACTGACAAACACGAGAGGCAGTGGACACAAAAAAATAGTCCATCCAAACAACAGAAAAATCAATCCAGGCATAATTAAACTGCACTAGGCCGGTGCTCCTCAGCCAAGAACAGGAAGTAATGTATCGGCTGCCAAACCAGTCAGGAGGCACCAAAACAAGAGTGACACTGTCTTCAATCTATTTTAAGCGGCAGGTGGGAGCAAAGTCCTTTACTCCTTCCAGCATGTCTTGCAGACAGACAGCACATGCGCGCTGTCTAAGCTCGACCTGAAAACACATCAAGGAAACAAAAGTGCTGAGGGGAAAACTTGATTAGATGGTAAGACGACTTGTAAAAACAGCCCATATGAACATTTAAAAAGAGAAAACGATAAACATGTCTTGTAAAATTCAGTAACAGCTAGCGTGGGCTAGTGCTAGTGATGGAAACAATTATTTTGCTACAGATTCAATATAGAGTAGATGAACAGGGCTCGAATCACAAAGCCTTTTCTGTGAGCAGATCTGTTTCAGTCCTCACTAATTTAGGAATTTTCCTTAATTACTAAAGCCTAATTCATGAAGCATTTTTCTGCCAGTAATTCTCGACACTTGTTTTTAGTTGTTCACTAACAAACTCTTATTTTGGGAGATGAATCCTACTTGTAAACTTTCAGTAGTAAGTTATACTTACTATAAAAACTAATGGACCTCATTTAGTTTTGGCCCAGGGCAGCACCAAGCCTTTTTTGCTGCACCACCCTGCGTCAAAACAAAAGGGATGCAATGCACTGCATCTATAACATATGGCACATTCCTGTCCTTGTCCTCTGTGCTGGCTCACAAATTGCTGCCTAGCACCAATGTTTGCCCTCTTGTCCCATGGTGCATGGGTACCTGCGTTGCGGGGATGATGGTTTATGTGCAGGAAGGGACACCTCCCTGCACATAATCAATCATTATTGGCACTATCCTCTTTCTATGTGTGCTTCACAATGCAGTACACATAGAAAGAGGAAAAAATATGGAGAAGATGGAAAATTTCTCCCCGTTGTGCCACTGTAACACCACACCTTCGGTAGCGTAGGAATCTAACACATTGCCAGACTTGTAAATGTGGGAATGCATCTGATTCCGCAGGATTCCATGGGTGTTGCGTGGGAACAACCACTGTAACACCTATGAAATGCCACTTTCACTCAGTGTTATGCGTCAAAGGGGTTCATATTTACAAGGCCATGAAAAGCCAAGCAAGGTGGCTTTGTGTGGCCTGGTAAATATGGACTGGCTCATTACGCCACCGGAGCACAAAAAAAAATGACGCTTGGGTTGCACAAGGTAGGGCCTCATAAATGAGGCCCAATGTTTTGTGATTTGTAAAGCTTTTCTCAGTGAGTCTAAACAAACCCACGCTAAACCTAACTGCTTGGTAAATCGGGCCCTTAAAATATGGGTGTAATTCTTGCCTAGTGTAGGTGTAATTTACATCTAAATCAGGAAGAAAAAAGGCAACTCAAAAATAAAGCTTTGTGACTCATGCCCTTGTATTTTGTGAATCTTTTTCTTCCATCAAGTTCCTTTATTTGTGCAATGTACAGCCGGCGCTCATATTTTGATCAAACCAATCGTGAGAAGGATTTCTATGTTCACAATGTAAACATCCTGGAGATTGAACCAAGGGTGGCGCAATATGGTTCTGTAGAATAAATATCTGGGGGACAGACATTCAAATCCTACGATAATTGACCGCCGGAAGTCAACCTGATTTACAAGAAGAACGTTAGAAATGTCGCTAGTTTAACGAATTCACTGTTTCCAGACCTCCACACTGAACTAACCCATAGCTGTGATACATTGTTACAAGATTAGAATCAAAAACATTCCACTCTTGTGAGGAAAGAACGAATGCACCTTTGAAATATCAGTGTTTTCAACAGAAATGTGATTAATTTTTCATCAGCCCGGAAGATGTATCCACTTAAAGCAAACCACCTGAAACATGTAACTTTTAGATGTCAGTAAAGTCACAAAATGAAAGGGAAAAACTATTGCAATCACTGGCATGTTGTGATGGATTTATAACACAACTGCAGAGTCCTGTTGTTATGATGTTAGGCTTAAGCTTCTGGTTTGCAGACTTGCATTCGCTCTCTAAAAACATAAAATGTAATCAAATCTTGACACTTACATCTTTGAAGTCTTCCTGGGACTGCTCAGTAACACGTCTGGACAAATCACTGGTTTGGATCACTAGACTATTTTTTATTTTTTTTACAAAAAAAGGAATCAAAAGCCAAATAGACTAAAGGGAAGACATTCACAGAACTACTGTTAATGAAATCATCAACTGTCTTTTACATTTACAGTATATTTATTGCTGGAATTTTATAAAGTTGGTTGATGTGTTTTCCCATAATGATGTACCTCAGGTAACGCTTTCCAACGCAGTGTGCATTGAGGCCTAAGTAATTTATTATAATGAAAAAAACTTCTTAACCTTGTTTCTGTGGCATGATTTTTAAGCAGGAGGGGCCTAGTTGAGCACTGCACATACAGCAATGTTAAAGGTATAGCACCTACTCACTTTTCATGAACAACTTCATCCATTGCTTTTAAGGAAGTACTGAAATGAAGGCCAAAATGAAAGTATGGATACGTTTGACATTCACACATCATTGTTTCCTGAGGAAAATCACCATATATTATTATTTGAGTTTTGCACTACAACTCTGTGTGCAGTAACATCCAAAACGTGGTTAAAACATGTGAAAGAAATTAGAAGTATTAATGTGTGGGGGCAGGTGGGGGGGTGTACCCACATCAAATTGTAATCACAATCCTCAACAGGGCGAGCAGCTAAAGATCCTAAAGAAATCGGAGCTCAACTCCCTGGTAGCTATGGCACACAAAAGACAGTCTCAACTTGGAAGCAATATGTCAAGTATTTATGCATTACAAAACAGTAATAAAGTAAAAGCAGAGCACAAGAAATATCCCAAGCAAATAAAAAAAATGGAGTAGAGTGTAGATAATAAAAAGACAGACAAATAACAAAAATCCAATAGGACAAATCTGAGCTATGAATTTTTAAAGTTTAACTGTAAAAATAGCATAAAAAGAATCAATTAAGAACCAACCACGGTCATCTGTTTGCACCAACTTAAGACCGACCGAAAAAGAGTGCAAGTCAAATACCAAAAATAGGTTTGATTCGGTTGGAAGTTTTACTTTCAGACTTAGGCCAGATGTACTAAACATTCATGATATGGAACAAGACAATTTTTGTGAAAGAGGGAGAGCAGAAATGGGACATATCTACTAATATAGTAGATATGGTGTACTTTTGCTCTCTCATAGCACTGACTCACTTCAAGCAGCCTAGTGCCCACCCAGGAATCCTTGCACCATGGTGCAAGTGTTAAGGGCAGGATTGTTTTTTTTTTGCAGGAAGGGAACAAAAACAATTCTTAGAGGCATATCCCTCTCTCTATTTCTATTTCACATAGAAAGAGGACTAATAAGAGACTTGAAGATATTTCTCCTCATCATGTCTCTCTCAGTGCCGGTCTAACGAGGAGCAAACTCCGATGATGAAGCATGACATCCTCTTGGATGTGTGAGGTTTTTTGCTCCTAATACTTAGGACCCCTACCATAGTATCCTCTCTCCCTTTCTATCTGGAACAGTGTATCTTATATTTTGACGTATTGATTGGGAGGACATACACTGGACCACAACTCCTCCCTATCCCTCCATTTTTTCGGTCTCTCAGACATGCAGAACATTTTGATGCAAGCCCATGTCTACTGCCTTTGGTTTCAAAATACATGGGTGGAAGCACTGGAACGCCCATTCTCCACTCATGCAATGCCTACTCTACACAGTTTAAAGCAAAGCAGTGCAAGGTGCTTGGTTAAGTTACTTTTGTTTTTACAAAGCCAATGATGGAAATGCAAATCAGTTCTTGCAAGGCTTTGTAAATTTCTTCCACCATTTTGTGTCTTGGCTGCACCAAAAAATTGGCACAGCCACAAAAACACAGTAAATCTGGACCTTAGTCTCTAAAACAGAAGTCAAAAATCCTCAGTGGAGCAAGGCAGAAGGCCTTTGCTGAAGAGGGCTGCAAGCTGTTAGATAGCTGGTGGATGAGGTCTTGGTGAAGTCTTTGACCTTTGATGGGAAAGTTAAGAGAGGGAGAAATTAGAATTTTGCTCCGAAAGAAAAGCCCTTGACAGCTGAATACTCTTCACACCTTTGCCCGGTGAAGATTTCTACCTTTGGACTTGGAACCTGATTTAGAACTTGGCGGACGGGTTACTCTGTCACAACAGTGCCAGATATCCCGTCCGCTACAAGTTAAATCCCTTAGGCTATAAAGGGCTTTAGATATCTGCGGATGGGATATTCATCACCTTTGCGACGAAGTAACCCATCCGCCAAGTTCTAAATCAGTTCGCAATCCAAGTGCTGCCCTGCCTATGACTGTGCTTTGTGGCACTTTTCTGCAGTTGCTGCTTCTACCTGTGAAAGGGGACAAAGACTGGACGTTGTGGTATATTCCTGCTTGAGAAGAATCGCCAAGAGCTTGGACTGAGCTTACCCCTGTTCTGAAGTCTCAGGGCCATCAAAGAATTCCCTTTCCGGCACCTGGATTCTCCCCTGTCGGAAACCAGACTCACCTGTATCCAGGGGGTCTTCTGGCAGAGAACGGGATGAGGCACTGCTGGTGGCCAATGTTAAAATAAGGGCCTTTGTGTCTGACCTGTTTGGGACTACGCATGTTGCAGTAATATGCCTTTATTAGGTAAATCTTGGCGAAACATGCATAGGAAAATCACTGTGGTAGGAAAAGGTGGATCTTGGTGTACAAAAATCAATTCCCCAGGTGATTCACCACTCTGAGCCCCAAACCCTATAATAGTGTGGTAATACTTCAATGGTGTGTTACAGCACAGAAAATCACCCATAACTGTAATATGGGCTTTGTTATTATCTCATTATATTTATAGTCAAGTCTATGGTTTGACTATCAAGTAACTCTACCAAATCCTAAGTCACCCATTAACACCTAAAACTGACAGAAATACTAATTAAAATTATAACCAATGAACTCATCATTATCGATTTCATCCAGAGAATTTTGCACCAGCACCTGAGAAATTCTTGCTTCACACTCGCGTAGTTGTAGGATCCACTAATTACCCCAGCTCCACCTGTGTGAAGATTTTAACTGTGACTACAGGTGAAAGAAATTTGATTGAATAGTACAGTCTCAGACTTGAGCACGTAGCTAATTCTAGTAGGTAGTAAAACTTACACAGAAATAGCTCTGAGCAAGCATGTTTGAAATAATGGTCAATCTGTGGCAGTGAATACAAGAGAGCATGAGGTTTCCTTTAACCAAGATTTCGCTGAAGAAAAAAATAACTAAGAGCTTGATTTGAAACCAACAAGAAATCTGTGAAGGAAACAGACACTGAGAAGTAGATTTGAAATAATCAGGAAATCTGTGAAGGAACCAGAAACTGAAAACTAAAGCTGAAACCAGTAGAAACCCATGTGAGCACAGGTACCATTAAATGAAAGGATAGTTGCATAAAAAGGTATCCCTTAGGGTACATTACTGATTGTGTTCCTTGTATTACACTGATTGTGTTCCTTGCATTACATAGTGTGCTTGCATGTGAGTACTACTGATATGTCCAACAGAAGATAGGTGTTGATGATAGCTGTTGCTGGTTCAATACGAGTGGATGTACTAAGAGGTAAATCATTCACAATTACTTGAAGAAAAATGTATTTAAGCACCCTTGTCAGGATTGTCTGATAGTAGATTGACACTGACGTTTTCTTAGTTCCCTATTTGCATACAGACCAGGTTATAACTGTTGAAATGGCGAATACACAATGAAATAGACTGAGCTCTAGCAAAAGACAGTGGTGGACTGTTTCTTTTTATGTCTTTCCACTTCCCCTTTTCCATGAGTAGGCCTAGCACATCAGATGTCAGATTTGTCTGAATACTGGACATACTAGGGGTGAGGGACATTATCATCTCTCCGGCAAAACTGATAACAAGAATCTTGCCTTAGAGGGAGCTTTTCTAACTGATTGAAGCACCTATACGGTTTGAACAGTAGAGTTAGTCACATATCAGTGGAGTGTGTCGCTGAGCACACTTTTGCACTTTTGAAGAAATGCTTGAAATTGACACTGGAATAGTGCACAATCTGCTTGCCAACTAACATATCTTTATAGAATCAACATGAAATGATGCACAGACACCTGAATAGTGATGTATGAAATAAAGGTGACAGAGACTGCAGAGGATACGTGATGAGCAGCCACTCATCCTCCCAGATGTGATCAAATGTGGAGGAAAACTTGTCTTACCACTAATCAGCCCCTCATTCTACCAAAGATGATACAGTGAGTATATTGAGGTGGGTAATACAAGCATATGTTATAAGAGCCAAGAGAAGATTAAGCAGCTGACTTCGATCTTGGCGGTAACGGTTCTGTTGCCAGTCTAACATTGGAAAAATCAATTTGCCACTTTGGCAGTCCGCCTGCCTGATATGGATGTTAGCGGGATCATAGGTGAGAGAGCGCCTGAGTCCTGCTGCCTCCGCCAACAATCTCCTGCCACCTCAACAGCAGCATTGGGAATGGGGGCTGAAGACAGGACTCCAGACACCTTTACCAATGAGTAGGTTTTGAAGTGCCTTACCATCAAGCCAACTGTGGCGGTCTGACCTCCACACCTGAGTTGGCAGATTGGAGGGGAACTGGGATACAACCCTAGCCCTTTTCCTTATTCCACTTCCGATTTTGACTGGACATGACCTTCTGTCACAGCTGCCACTGGACCACAGAGAAAACATGCCTCCCTGACCCCAGACTTAAAGAGAGTTAAACCGCATTGTCTATGTACATTGTGTGGTCACTGCATATGAGCTCAGGACCACTGCAGTCATACACGTCACAGTGATTTTTTAATTGCCTATGCTATGCATATTTTGGGAGCACATTTGTGTGGGACATGGATGGAGACACACTAGTACATGACACATATCGCACACATACACAACTGTCATTTTGGTGCCAGTATTCATTGTACTTGTGATGTTGTGCTAACAGTTGTGTATGTGAGTCATTAGGTCTATGTGTGTGTGCAATTCGATTGGCTGGTTGAGGCAGAGGGAGCTGGAGTGGGTGATGTGATTGTATCTGTGTGTTTGCCATTTGCATGTGGGTTCGATGTTATTGTGTATGTTTGATTGTGTGTTCTGTTGCTGTGTGCAACATTCAGAGGAGTGTTTTTGTTGTGTGGTTGTCGTTGTCGTGATGTGTGTAGTTGTGCTTGTGTGTGAGTGTTTGTGTACATGAGTGTGTAGTTGTGTTGATTGTTGTGGTTGTGTCATGTGTAGGTGCAGTATCAATAATGTTAATGTGTTGTGTCATGGATATATGGCAATGTGTGTTATCAGCATGTTCACGTTGTGTGGTGTTTGCATGTGGGTTCAATGTTATTGTGTATGTTTGATTGTGTGTTCTGTTGCACTGTGCAACGTTCACTTGAGTGTTTTTGTTGTGTGGTTGTCGTTGTCGTGATGTGTGTAGCTGTGCTTGTGTGTGAGTGTTTGTGTAGATGAGTGTGTAGTTGTGTTGATTGTTGTGGTTGTGTCGTGTGTGGGTGCAGTGTCAATAATGTTAATGTGTTGTGTCATGGATGTATGGCAATGTGTGTTATCAGCATGTTCACGCTGTGTGGTGTTTGCATGTGGGTTCAATGTTATTGTGTATGTTTGATTGTGTGTGCTGTTGCTGTGTGCAACATTCAGGTGAGTGTTTTTGTTGTGTGGTTGTCATTGTCGTGATGTGTGTAGTTGTGCTTGTGTGTGAGTGTTTGTGTAGATGAGTGTGTAGTTGTGTTGATTGTTGTGGTTATGTTGTGTGTGGGTGCAGTGTCAATAAGAATGTGTTGTGTCATGGATGTATGGCAATGTGTGTTATCAGCATGTTCACATTGTGTGGTGTTTGAATGGCAATGGGTTTTAGTATATATGTGGTGTGTTCTGTAGTGTGTTGTGCAGGGGGACACATATGGCTAAGGTCCAGTGTGCATGCATGACTTACTTTTATTCCATTGCCATTGCCATTGTACTTTGTCCATTGGGTTCAGCGACTGGCTCCCTCTGTCAGAAATCCACTGCCAGTACTCTGCCTGCAGGACTGCAACATCTAATAGGGAATGGAGGGAACCTACCGGCCTGACAGCTAGGAAGAGCACTCTGCCATGGCAGTCAATGGCTCAGCCACAATACATCTAAATACGATGGGTGACACATCGTCGACTTGATGGTGTTTTCGGGTCCACCACTGCAGTGAAATGGCGATATTACCACCAAGATCTAAATAAGGCCCTAAGTTAGTAAAGTAAGGGCCAGATGTAGTAAAGGATTTGCGCCTCGCAAACGGCGAAAATCGCCGTTTGCGAGGCGCAAATGCCTCTTTGCTATGCAGAAATGCATTTTGCGAGTCGGAACCGACTCGCAAAATTCATTTCCAACTCGCAAATAGGAAGGGGTGTTCCCTTCCTATTTGCGAGTCTGAGTGGTATGCAATACCATTTGCGACCGCATATGCGGTGGCAAATGGCATCGCAGTTACCATCCACTTCAAGTGGATGGTAACCCACTCGCAAATTGGAACTTCCACTTTGTGAATGGACCCACAAATATTTTTTCAGGGCAGGGAGTGGTCCCAAGGACCACTCCCTGCCCTGAAAAAACCCGAAACTAAAGGTTTCGTTTTTTTTTTTAAGTGCAGCTCGTTTTCCTTTAAGGAAAACGGGCTACACTTAAAAAAAAAAAACTGCTTTATTGAAAGCAGTCACGAACACGGAGGTCTGCTGACTACAGCAGGCCTCCATGTTTGCGAGTGCCTTGACTCGCTATGGGGCCGCAATTTGCGACCCACCTCATGAATATTCATGAGGTGGGTCATTGCGACCCCATAGCGAGTCGCAGTCGGTGTCTGAGACACCGTACTGCATTCCAAATTGCGAGTTGCAATTTGCGAGTCGCTGGGACTCGCAAATTGCAAGTCGCAATTTGGAAGATTGCTACATCTGGCCCTAAATTATGTAGGTGCACTAATTTATTAGAGTTCTCAATCAAGTGTCTTCCACAAGTGCTACATATTACATTTTACACCTAAGTGCCTAGATGTAACACAGGGCACAGTGCGATCTCCACTAGCCAAGTGAACAAGGAAGCAAACTGCGGTGGTTCAGGTGAGGCATGATGCAAATACACACCTCAAAAACCTCAAAGTGACTGCACATGAGGCACCAAGTTCTCTGTGACTAGGCTTTGGGGTGGGAGAAACACAGAGTCATGACGCTTGACCGGGAAGTTCATTTTGAGAACAGAAATCATCTCTATTTTTAACAAATCAAGAAAGGATGCCCAGTAGCAACGGGCAGGGTAGTCCAAGGTTTGTGTTCTGGTAAATGACCCCATTTGTTGCTTCTTTCTCAACATAATACTCTCTGAAGAGCCCCAACTGACAATAATAAAACAAATTGTAACTATTTAGTTACTGAAAGTCAGCATTTAATTTGAGCAGAGGGTTTAAGAGAGCTAAGCCACAGAACTCGTTAAGGAGCTGTGTACATTAACCACTGCCTGAGCTTCCACCAACCATCGAGAAGACTAAACGCTGCCTCCCTTTCACTTGCCCATGTTCCTTGCATCTACCAAAGCAGAAGTGGAGGACGCTCCTTCTCTCACATTGCAGCAGAAAATCTGGAACAGCCTCCCCACGCACTTCCGGACCACCACCTCACTTCCAGAATTCTAAATGGCCCTCAAGACCTAGCTGTTTGAATAAGTCTCCAGGACCTCCAAGCGCCTGGATACCCTATTGGCTGATTAGTCACACTTTATAAATCCTGATTGATTAATTGATTGATTGATTGTTGGCATTCGTGATAGCACTAATTGTTGACTAAAGATTTTTGTGTTGCTGAACAGCATTTTAAATCCTGGACTCGAAATACTAGAGTTGAAAAGACAAACACGCATTGAAAAAGCCAATATCTGGTATTATCAATGCTTGTTTTATCATGGGCTCTGTAAAACATTATTGCTGGGAAAACTATTAGTACTCATCAATCTAAAAAGAAAGGCACATTTGTTTTGGTCTCAAAAAGTATCTATTGCCATAGCAGCCTCTCGTACTGAAGAGAACTACCGTGAATGTGGATGTACTCTTTAGAAAGAGTATGATCCGTCAGAGTGCATTTAGACAATGGTTGAAGCAGACTGACCCATTTTTCCGTGTTGTATGCCATAGTGGGAGGGAAAAAAGTATGAATAACAAAATAACAGACCAAATGGATGAAGAGGAGAGGGTTAAACACCCTTATATATATAATTTTAGTAAATTCAAATGGTATTGGCCAAAGCCAGAAATTAAAAAAAGGAATAATGCATCTCATCATAGTTGAACAAATATGAAAATACAACATACCACTACTGCTGCTTGAACCTATTATGGGAATCAATGGAGCACAAAGTCAGGACTGCCAGCATTTGATGCGAGTTACATAGACAATAACCACAACAGCAGGCATTCAGGTTACCAAGCTATATCACTAGTTGAATCAACATATGAAGCACAGACTTCACAGAATTATCAGTGTGATCATTCCAAAACACTGTGCAACCCTTGAATGTTTCAGTGGCTCCCTGCTGCATGTGCCTACAGCTGTGTCCCTGCCTAGCCCTCAAGCATCACCTGCAGGTGAGCTTCTCAGGATTGGTGCCAGACTTGCAGCAGAAGTGACAATTCACCAGCAACCTCCTTCTGACTATCATGTGTTGCTCTTGTGGCATCTCCCTGCTCCTGTTTGCTTCAGCTGAACTATTTTGGGCGTCTGACGCTGAAGTCATCCATCACCAGTGGCAAAGTGAAGAGTTATGTCTTATGTAAGAAAAGGCAAGAAAGGCTTATTGACTTTGCCAATGTTTCTTAAAAAATCACTCCTCAGAAGACGCAGTTGGCTCTCCGTTAACCAAAGTCTCCCTTTGCATTCCACCTTGTTCCGTTTCAACAGAGAGCCTGCTGTCATGGTGTACAACTGCTACTAAACGAAAAGGGACAGGGAGGATTAATGGTCCAGTATACGTACTCCCTACATATAGACCTATATAACAAAGGTATACTGTTCCAAAAGTGTACGCCTGTGCAAGTTTTTTCAGGCGACTGATGTCGTTTAGGAGTACCCTCAAGCATCAGTTATGACGCTAGGCATCATCATCGGGCTAACTCCTCGCCGGACCGGCGCTGCAATGTCCGACGGGCCACCGCTCAAAAGGTGGTGGCTCTTATGACCGAAGATGGTGTTACTGATCGAGTGAAATCAGAAGGATGTGATAATGTGAAAAAGGAGAGTGAGGGGTGTATTAAAATTGGCTCTGGACACCAATTGTCTTTAATACTATCTATAGGAGTCAGGCCAAGATTAAAAATGAATCAAGGAGTCCAAAGGGAAGTCATGTACCCTATACTCCTAACATGAAGTGAGAAAAGAAGGAGAAATACTCGTTCCTAACACTAGGAGGTCGACATGTTTCACGCCTGAGCGGTCTAGAAAAGATCCAATGGCGTTTCTTCAGGACCTTAAAAAACAACAACTTCTCCTTAAGAACAAAAAACAATAAGTGCTGGAGGGTCACTTACAGTACATAGACTAAATAGTCACAGTCAGTCATCTATTGGGTCGCCCTAAAAAAGAACACAGGCAGACATAAAGAAAGGCAAGATATATATTAATATATGCAGGTGGGTAAATAACCCAACATCAACATGGTAAAAAATCATAACTCAGAGATAATAATCAGATTAACTCAGCATGATGTGAAGAGGCTTACCATCCCATTTCGAGATAAGGCATCATGAGGACGCTAAAACCTCCAACCAGAGAGGGCACCACTATGTCAAAAATAAGTAAAAGTAGTACAGTGTATCATCACAAAAACATTTGAGTCATAAATGTAATCAAGCAATAATATTCAATCATATTGGTAAATTAATTATCCATCATTCCCTTTGTTAAAGTATTTAAATAGAGATCAGTATATCCCTCCAGTCAACACTAAAGCAGAGTCATCACCCACACGTGCCCAGGCGGTACGATGATCAGCAAATGAAGGCAATTGCTTAGACAGAAAATCCATTGTTAGTAATCCTGTCTACGTGCCGTCCACCTTCCGTGGGAGGTGGAAAACTTTGTTAATCAAATGCCCCGACTTCGCGCTTATACGAGGTCTATGATCGCATGCAAATTAAAGTGGAGGCGGCTCACAATCAAATACTACCGTCTCAACTGTAGAAGCGCTTTCTTAGACCATCGAGTGTGGACACCGGAAGCGGCAAACGCTGCACATTTCAATTGCTGAGCAACTTACTTCCGTCCGTGCTCTGGTCCGTGATCCACCTACCCTGGGGCGCGTCCTCGGAACCAGAGATGCGGCGAGCCGGTCAGCTTAAAAAGGTGATTGTGGGCAATTATCCCGTCACATGGGAAGAGGATGTCTCAAAGAGTAGACATCAAAGAGGGACTAAAAACAAAGGTAAATGGTATTAAGAAAAAATGGCGGCCGCCATCTTGGAATGGCTCGATCCACATTAATAACAGCACCAGAAACAAAAAGATAGACGAGATAAGAACTCCACTTGCAAATAATGGAGGCAAAAAACAAAACATTGGTTCAAGAGTGGTCATCTAACTCGTGCTGGTGATTGATCTGGGGATCATTATGACATGGTAAAATGTTGTCTATCACAGGATTGCTGTAGTACTGACAGGAATCTATAGCATTGAGAAAAGTCAATAGTGGAAAAAGGCTGTGTATCATGGCAGGGGTAAACAATGTGTGAAAAAAGGTTTCGTACGTCCTACTGGCAGGCCAGCCCTAAGCTGTCTCATAGGCGGCAGGTTAGTTCAAAAAGGACTATAGCCAGAGTGGTATTCAATGTAGATGGCTAGATCGCTACAAAGACAGAGTACACCAGGGGATCTCGTCGTTGAGGCCTATGTAGGCTGTTTTCAGTTTGAAAATCCAGCGTTGTTCAGTCCTCAGCAGATATTTGGGATCCCTATCATTAAATCTGGGTACTTGTAAGACGATCCACCAAAGGTCATTAGGACCATGGTTAGCTTCCAGGAAGTGTGCACTCAATTTCGTTGTAATTCTGGAGCATCTAATATTGCTACGATGTTCGTTAATACGTTGTTTAACTGGTCTTGTCGTCATGCCCACATACTGTAGATCGCAGGGACAGGTTATCAAGTAAATGCAATTTCGGGTATTGCAATTTGTGTGTTTAATCAATCGCCATGGACCTACATGTTTCAAATCTATTGTATCCAGCTTTTTAGTTAGAGGACATACATTGCAGGAACCGCACGGAAAGTGTCCAGAGACAGGAGGTAAATTCCACAGGGTGGACTGCTCATGCGGGTTATCTAGTACAAGAGGTCGTGTATGGATCACCATGTCTCTGATGTTCGGAGATCTTTTAAAAGAAAACAGTGGTCTGTCTAAATGGACCCCTCCACTCTGTAGAATGGTCCACCGTTTATTAATAAATTTTTTAACAGTGTTTGACAATGGTGTGTAAGTGGAGACACAGGTCAACCGTGTCGGATCATTCCGTGTAGTTGGTGCCAATAGAGCTTCACGGTGGTTATTGCGAGCTCTTTTGTAGGCCGGTTTTATGACCTTGGTAGAGTAATGTCGTTCCTGTAATTTAATTTTCAATTCGCATGCCTGTGTTTCAAATGATTCTACCGTAGAACAGTTCCGACGTAGTCTTAAAAACTGGCCAAAGGGTAGATTGTCACGTAGAGCTCTCGGGTGATGGCTCTCGTAAAGAAGCAAACTGTTCCGATCAGTGATTTTGTTGTATGTATCAGTAACCAGTTTGCCCTCCACATTTTGAATTCTCAAATCTAGGAAAGGGACTTGTGTCCTAGATACATGAGCTGTAAATTTTAAATAGGGATCTAGGGTGTTGATCCATTTGGTAAATGAGTCAACTGTCTGTAGGGGTCCTTGCCAAATAATCAAAATGTCGTCTATATAACGACGCCATAGTTTGATGTTGTCAAAGTAGGGATTAGATGATGGTAAAATGAAAAGTTTTTCAAACTGGTACATGTATAAACATGCCAGGCTGGGAGCAAAAGTGCTACCCATTGAGGTACCCCTAATCTGGTGATATAGTGAGTCTTCAAATTGGAAGAAGTTCTGTGTCATTGCCAGGTCAGCACAGTGCATTATAAAGTGTACCGGAGTTGAAGAAGTCCAAGGTTGGTGAAGTAAAGCGGACTCTACAACCTGCAGAGTAGCTGCCTGGAGAATATTCGTGTATAAAGATTCAACATCTAAAGTAATCAAAACTTCGACCTGTATAGACGAATTGATGTTCTCAATGAGGTTAAGGACGTCTTTCGTATCCCTAAGATAGGTGCTGGAGCTTTTCACTAATGGCTGAAGAAATGCGTCACAAAAGATTGAGAGTGGTTCCAAAAGTGAGCCAATGCCTGACACTATAGGGTGCCCAGGTGGAGGTAAGGTCCCTTTATGAATTTTGGGTAGGCAATAAAAGTATGGGATCCGGGGATGACTAGTAATTAAGAAATCAGCCTCTTTTGTAGTGATCCAAGCGTTGGTTTGAGCCTCATTAACCATATATTTAATCTGGGACTGTAAATTGTCTGTTGGATCCCAATTCAGGGGTGCGTAATATGTAGTATCACTCAACAGACGAAGACATTCCTATCTATAATCAATTGTGTCCATGATCACGATGGCACCTCCCTTGTCGGCTGGCTTAATGACTATAGAGGGATCTCTTGATAGGGTCCTAAGTGCTTCGCGTTCTAGGTTAGGCAAATTGACGAACGGTTGCTTAGGTGTCACCTTGTCAAGATCTGATAGAACAGCTTTTTCAAAAGCCAGGACTTCACAGGGAAGAGAGTGTAATGGAGGCGTGAAGGTAGAAGGTTTCTTTAGGCCTGTGTCGTTAACAATCTGAGGTTCAGGTCGATCTTTGAAGAAGAAGTGTAGCCGAACTTTTCTAAAAAAATTGGGATAATTCACAATTCAGACGGAAGAGATCTTCCTGGGGCGTGGGAACAAAGCCTAAACCTCTATTCAGAACCCTTGATTCTTGTTCTAACAATTGCCTATGGGACAGATTCACCACTAAGTCCTTGGGGGAGCGATCTTGTTCTGGCTCCTGGTAATCATTTGTGGTTCTTCTCGTCCCCAATGAACTCTTCTGCCTCTTCCTCTCCTTCTGCCTCTGCCCCTGCCCGGGCCGCGGCCTAAAAAAGGACCGTATGGTGGCATAGGGCGGGGCTGAAAAAATGGATAGGGAGGTTGCCAGAAGATCGGCTGGTTGTGAGGGTACTGAGGAAGGTTGTAAAAAGGTTGGGGCATACTTTCATCGGTGCTCCATCCATCTGAAGATGAGCTACTACTGTAGTTGCGTGATTTTTGTTTATAGTGAGTTGTAGACTCATCAGATGATCGAGACTGAGTGTCAATTTCAAAATCATCTTTAATGTATGGATACACCTTTTCCCGTTCAAACTTGCCTATATCTTTTTGAAGTTTGGAAATCTTCTGCTGTGTGAGGAACTCTTTGGTGTCATTAAGTTCCGTATTAATTTCCGACAAGCGGCACTTGAAAGCCGCCAACGTCACTGTGGTTTTAATGGAACTTTCTACACAATTAATCTGGATAGTAATTGATTCAGCTAGTCGTTTCGAGGTGTTGATAATCAATACCAACCAATCACGGGTGCATTTCCAAGCCACCTGGGCCCAATCTCTCCTGAAGGCCAAATCCTGCAGGAAAATCCTGGGCATGTTGGAGACTAGCAACCCGTTTGGTGCAATATTGGCTCTTAGATATTCAGTCATGATTGTCCCATGCATGATGGTTTTAATCAGATCTCGTTTGAGAGAGGATAATTTGTCCCAGTCCTCCTTCAAGCTCCCAGAAGGAACTGCACCTTCATTGGCGAGGATAGACGGGGTCTGGAGAATGGCTGAGACAATGTCGTCGTCGAAGCTGAGGCCTTGGAAATTATCCATAGTCACTTATTTAACCTAAATATGTTAAAGGGTAGTCCCACAGCAAACCTGCTGTTCAATATGCTACTAAACGAAAAGGGACAGGGAGGATTAATGGTCCAGTATACGTACTCCCTACATATAGACCTATATAACAAAGGTATACTGTTCCAAAAGTGTACGCCTGTGCAAGTTTTTTCGGGCGAGTGATGTCGTTTAGGAGTACCCTCAAGCATCAGTTATGACGCTAGGCATCATCATCGGGCTAACTCCTCGCTGGACCGGCGCTGCAATGTCCGATGGGCCACCGCTCAAAAGGTCGTGGCTCTTATGACCGAAGATGGTGTTACTGATCGAGTGAAATCAGAAGGATGTGATAATGTGAAAAAGGAGAGTGAGGGGTGTATTAAAATTGGCTCTGGACAACTGTGTACAACTGACCATAATTATTGCTACAGCATGATGATCTATAGTGGCTTTACATTCCTCCTAAGCGCGTGCAGTAAAGCAAGTGCCCGATTGCTCAGTTAGCATCTCCTTGGTCCCTTTCCATGGATTCCCATGGTGCTGAGCACGTGGTCTCAATACTCAGTGCCTCTCTCACCCTTGCTTACTAAATAGTATGTAATACATAATTAGAAAATACACTGAGGGGCATATTTGAGAGCCTCTAGCACCATTCTAACGTCACATTAGCATTCGTTTTTGACACTTATGTGGCATTAGAAGAATAAAAAAGCGTGGTGCCATATTTACAAAGTGGCGCAATGCATGCAATGCGCCACTTTGTAACACTTTGCGCTACATTATGCCTGTGCCAGGCACAATGTTTGCAAAGGGAGCGTTCCCCTGTTAGGGGGTCCAAAAAATGGTGCAACTAAATCGAAGAGATTTCTTTGTATCATTTTTTTGGAACGTTTAACACCTGCTTAGAGCAGGGCCTCTGGATGCTTTTGCAAGATTAGCGTAAACATTTTTGAAGCTCATCTTGCAAAGTGCCATACTAGCGTCAAAAATTCTGATGTTAGTCCACTAACTACCGCCATGGTGCGCCGTAACTAAAATACGGCACACACATGGTGGCCTTAGAGGGGCACTAAGGGGTGCAAGAGCCACTTGTCATAAATATGCCCCTTAGTGTTTATTAATCCCTAAGTGTACATGTGTGTGTGTAACACTAATCCATTTTATCTCTAAGATATTAATTTAGGTTGGCGTCTTCTCAAAAATGACCGAAATTTTTACTTCAATTACATTGACTGTGAAAATGCAAAGCTATCATTGATTAATCAACTTGAGGCATCCATTGCCATCTGTTGACAGTGGAGTTTAGCTAAATGATGTGACCTAATACCATATCTACATTTCTGAGAATCATCTTTAAGGAGAGTCAGTTGTATTTTATTTAAATGACATAATTCACCAACAAAGGTTGAGGCAAACGTATGTGCAATTGAAACAAGCATTGGCAAAGCTAAAAGACTGGTTCAGTAGTTAGAATTCTTATTATGTCTATTGAACTTCACAAGAAAATATTAATGCACAAAATGTACTATTTGCTTATTATTGTAACCTAAACACAAAGTTTAAGCACATGACTAAAAACATATTAAAGATGGTAAATAATGGCAAACTAAAGTAGTGGCCCATGATATGTGGCCCTCAAGTGCATCTCTTTTTGGCTTGATAGGTACTGATGGTGTGACACAATGCTGCTATTGACAGTGCACAAACGTGAATGAATGGCTAAAGTGAACTAAGCAAAATGTGAATAATAGTTGAATAGACCAATGGGCAAAAAGGGATTTCACAAAGCTTCTAACTGCATGATTCTTTAATTACATCAGTCTGGCGAGACAGCTAAAGCTGTCTCTAGGTCACACCTAAAAAGACATGCTTGATGGAAAGGTCAGCCCTCCACTAACATTATTAACACATATTGGCACAGCCAAAACATCTTGCGTTGTTTATTTTCAGTGTACAATTATGTTGGAAACATAAAGTAAGACATCTAAAGTGGCCATTGTTGTACACTCACTGCTGGGCTGACTGGAGTGGGAATAGTACATTTTCATTCTCTGAAATTCAGCTCTTTCCCTACAGTTGCATATACTAGTGTGAGAATGGTGTAAATAATCTTAGACTCTCATAGTTTTATTCATATTGATTAAATAGATTGTATAGCATTATTTGCTTTATTTTTTATATTCTATATTATGTGTTTTATTTTTAAATTTACTTTAGTGTTTATAGCATTTGTTTTTTGGATTTTCCAATTTCTAATATTTTATTCATTGTCGATATTATTCACTATATTTTTTTCTTTTTTAGTTCATGGATTTTGACGCATTCCCAGATTTACAAGAACTTATAAACCTGGGAATGCACCAAAACCTTACTCCTTTCCAGGGAAGTCATAACAAGGAGAAATATCTCTATTTCTCTTTGTTTCTTCCTCTTTCTATGTGTGCTGTATTCTGCAGCACACATAGAGAAATATGCCTCCCAGAATTGTTTTTTCTGCAGTGAGGTGACCCTTCCTGCACAAAGAGTCCTGCCTGCAATGCAGGAATCCATGCACCATGGTGCAAGTGTGCGTGCACTGGTTCTAGGCAGCCCATTGTATGCCTGTACAGTGAGAAAGAACAGTAACATGCAGCATGCCTTTAATATATACTGCATTCCTGCCCTTTCACAGTGATGCAGTGCAGTGCAGTATGGACATTTCCTGTGCTGCATTGCACTACTCAGCCATAAATATGCCCACCCTATTTCTAGTGCTGTGAACCTTACTTGTAGTGCTCTCCCATTTGAAATTAGAATTAGAGTAATGACCTGTTTAGGAAATTGGTGGTCCAACACCGGACCGCAAATATGACAGTGGGGAGGTGGCAGCCAAGCCGGCGGCCTCCCCTCCACCACATTATGATGTTCCTGCCGGGCCGGCCAACGGAAACAGTGCAGCCGCATTGGCTCTCAGGTAAAAACGAGACCAATGCCACCACTCGGTCTTTGCCGCCAGCACACTCGGAATGTGCACTGGCAGACAGTGGGCATTACAAGTGTGCTGGTAGTCTTCTAAAAATGAATTCTGTTGCCCCCAGTTCACCGGACGCTTTAAATTACTATGGCCGTGCCGGCACAGCCAGTAAGTGCAGCAGCCCCCCATTGAGGTTCCGTTAACGAGTTGGTTTGCCCTTTTGAAATAATAAAGGTTTGACCTGATTAGATATGCGGTGACTCTCAAGTACTAATAATTCCAATAGAAAAAAGAGGCGTCAGTGCCCCCTGATAGTCCTGATGAGGCCCTGACTGAAGAGGCCAAAACGCGTTGACAGATTTTTGCGAGATTGAGGTTTTTAAGTGATTTGATTCAGATAAGGAACTTATTTTGCACTACATAATACCTTCCGAAAAAATAAATAGGTATTTGTCAGTTGGTTGCATCTAAACCTTTCATAATCGCAATCCAGTGGATTACAATTACAAACTTGTAACAGTAACCACAATGAAAAGAAATGTTGCTGGGCATAACCCTCCTCTAGCATACTGCCAACATTGAGTTGTATTATAATTGTTTGTGTATATGTAAGTAGATATTTGTGAGGTCATGTTCATATTGAAGTTGTATATTTTTCACCGATGAGTTACTGCTGACCTTGTATAAAATTGATTATAATAAATAAGGGAAAGTAATTGACCCAAGAGGACAGTATTTAACACTGGTCTCTTAAATTAGTGTTTGAAGTTTTACCCACCTGCTGACCATTTTTTTTTGTATGTTGTAGTACCCAGGTCAGGTAGAGTTATAGGGTTCCCCCTTTTGGAGCACAGGGCACTGCCCAGGATATGGGCATGGGCAGTGCAGGCCCCGTGGCCTCATCTCTGCCTTTCTTCCAGCCTTTCCATGGTGGGGTCTGTGCCATGGGCAGCCTGGTGGAAAGGCAAATCATAATTAGCACCACCAAGGAAGCAGCGGTGGGACCGCCACCGCAGGTACGGTGCTCCTATGGGTGGTCGCACTTGTAATCAAGCCCTAAGCCTTCTCACATTTAGGAAGCACCTAAAAACATCAATTTTCTATTTCTACCTGAAATAATTTGCTCTTTATCGCATTAACATTTGTCTCTTTATGCATCCTGATCCAGCCTAGTTCCTTCACTATTTCATCAATTAAGCTAAGCAGTGTTACCACTATGAATACAGTAACCACAATTTTATATTATGTGTTATAATATACTCCATTAGCATTTTTCCAAATACTCTTTGTGGTGCAGTTGCACTGAATGAATCTGTTAAAGAAATACTTGAAAGCAAAGAAATAGGTACATGAAAGTAGATAAATTATTTATTCTATTAACGTTCGTTCACTATAACTGTTCAACCTGATCATGGAACCATATGTCAGCCAGCTCTCCACAAATATGAATATAATTCCTCCAATAATATATAGACGAATGCCCGTACAGCAAATTGAGGTCAAAAATTACTTTAATGCCAGTTGCTTCCTCCCATACAACGCGTTTCAGCCGTAGCCTTGCTCACGTACGTATATATTATTGGAGGAATTATATTCATATATATATATATATATAATATATAAATATACATGTATAACTTTATTAGCAAAAAAACACCTAACAAATCAATATTTCAATATTGCAGAAGGAGAACTTGACAAGTTTATTCTTAAGGTGTTGAGGCAAATAAGGTAAGAAACTACAAAGCACCAATGGAAAGAGCAGTGCACATTTTCAGGCCAACTATGATAGAACAGAGATTGGTTAGGCCAATTGGGACACACTGGCCGAAGTTTTCAACTGACTTAGACTATTTTCTGGAGCTTCAAGTTCTCCAGGGGGCAAAGCAAGAATATGAAGCAGGCAAGAGTTCCTCGTAGAGTTCCTTGTAGTCATAAATGTCCCAGTCAACCTCCCACTGAAGCTTTTAATTTTACTGTTAAAAGCTGTAAGTAGGACAAAGCAAGATTTCATAGGTCCTCTTCCATTATTACACATATATTCATTTGCATCCTCACCTTGGTCCATGGTTTTCGTTTTGAACTGAGCAAGGCAAGACTAGAAGCTGTAGTTAGGCAGGGATCAACAAGGCAGGATATCTCACTGTGAGGTCCTGATAGGTTAGTTTTCGGAATGAAAATAAACTCTCAGCAGGACAAACCTGTTGTAATAATACAAAGAGGATACACCCTCCCTGGAGAAGCCTCTGTAGCTTATCACAGACCCCATCGATGAAAAAAAATAATATGCCCCAAATTTGCCCAACTGCTATCAAAGTACTTCCTGGGCATCCTTGCAGCCCTCAGGTCCTCAGGAGAGATCTCTAGGCATCAGGTATCTCTCTCAAGGTGGACCTCCTGCAGGGTTCAAGCTACTGCACTTACTGCATCTTTATGGGTGTAGGAGGCTGGCCCTCTGTGAAGTGTGCAAAACTAGGCACACTGTGCAGGGGGTCCAGGCAATGACACATTGGTTTACAGAGGTAAAAACTAGAACACCTAATGATATCATTTGTATGGTAGCTTGGTTGAGCAGTTAGGCTAATCTTGGAGAAAATAATTTGAAAATGCATATAAAATCAGCAAATGAAATTAGCAATGCCTCCTTTTGCAGGTACGTTGAGGTCATCGGTTGGCACTATGGACCAGCTGGAGAAGTTCGGGCAGCTTCAGGTTTCAGTGGGAGCAGCTGCAGAAAGTCGTTGGAGCTGATGGCAGGCCACTGCAAGGGACCATTTGGAAAAACACTGCACACGTGGACTTAAAGGTAATTCCGGTGGGTCCCCTTGGAGTGTTGAGGTCACAAGGGATGGGGGGGGCATTAACCCTTAAGGCACAGCAGGATCTTTGGTGCAGGGCACAGGGCATCCCGGTGCAGAGTGAATCAGTGAGCCAGGAGCTCTGTGCAAAGGTGCCCTTTGAAGCAGGGGGTAGATCTCTTTGAGGGTCACTTGAAGATCAGCAGGGGCACTCTCGTAAGAGGTCCTCATGGTTTCTGAAGTCTCTTGACTGGGGCTTCCTCCTGATCCTTTTACAGTCCAGAATTGACTGTCCTTCTTGGTGTCCAATGTGACGTGATCAGTACCTAGGTCTACTGCACGGTCTGGCCACTGGATGATGCAGTGCCAACAAACAGACACACTTGCAGGGATTGGCCTTACGGTCTATTGGGTGGAGTTTGGTCTACCTGTGGTTCCTTGGTCAGCAGCCGGTCAGTGAAGTGGCCTTCACTGGGTCTTTGGTCTTGGAATGCAGGAGAGTGATGACAGGAGAGTGAGGGCAATATTCAAAGAGTGGAGGTCCTCTGGAGGTGTATAGAGTCTGTCCAGTGACCAAGCAACCCCTCAACTGTGATTGTCGAGTTCTGGGTGCAGTAGGCAGGGTGTGGCCCATTTTCTTTGTGCAGCAGCTCTTCAGTTCTCAAGCCTTGGGGCTTCTTAGTTGCTGGTCTTCTTTTGTCCTTGGAATCTGATTGATTGGTCTAGGGATGTCCCCTAAATACTATATTTAGTGGGGGTACAGGGGAGTACCTGGTAGTGACAAATAGGTCATCTATCTGAGGGTTGCTACACCCACTAAGTGACCATTTCCTGTGGGCAAATATCACTTCCCTACACCTGATTGGCTATTTTCCTTCCATGCAAGAGGGAAGAAAATGAAATGGTGATGTTCCTCGCTTGCTACATCTTAGGGGGGATGCAAGCTGGGGGTGACCACTGCTCCTATCCTTTGTGTGGTTTCCTGCTATTGCTCCCACCCAAAGTGGGGGTTTGCAATGGAGGCAGCCACCTGCTGCTAGCAGCAGGCTTGGGGGTTGAGTTTCAAGGGCGGTAAACTATTTGAAGCTTTCTAACTGGGCAGTGCACATTCCTGAGGGAGGGGGTGTTTGCTCCTCCTCCCAGGAAGGGCTTTGTTCTGGGACCCAGAGAGCAAGATCTCTCACCCGAGGGTTTCCAGAATCTTGTCTGGTGGCGGCAGGCTAGATGTGACTGGCCAGCAACCATGCCAGGGCAGTTGATTTTGCAGGGGCACCTCTAAGGTGATCCCTGGGTACATTTTGGGATAATTCTAATGCTAGTACCAGCTTGGATGTATCATTCTGAGTTATTTGATACCAAAAAAAACAGAGTCCAGAGGAGCCATCATGTAACTGTAAAACTCGTACTGACCAGTGTCCAGCCCTGTTCACTTACTATGTCCCAGGTTTGGCAAGGACACAGTAGGGGCATATTGCTCATGCATCTATGATCACACATATAGTATAGTGCATCCTTCCTTAGGGCTGGAAGGCCTGCCAGAGGGGTGTCTTACCTATACTGCATGCAGTGTGTCATGGACAGGGCACACAGGCTGTGTGTCATGTCGAGTTTGTCTTTTAGGATTGGATCAGAACACTCAGCCTGCAATGGCAGTGCAGGGTGCTTCTGGATGCATTTCCCTAGAGGGTAACATAATCTGTGCTGCTGCTCTCAGGGGCCTACTCTTAGTACCCCATGCCCTGGGTACCAAAGTACCATTTACTAGGGATTTATAGTGGCAGCTAAGCATGTTGCCAATTGTGCCAATGCACCAAAACAGTCTTAGAGAAATACATTTGGCCAAGGGAACCTTGTTAGCAGTGGCCAGGGGCACTGACAACTTTGAGGCTACATCAAATACCTGGCAAAATGTGGGGGCTAACCATGACAAAAGAGACCTTTTCTCACACTACCCCCCAAACAAAAGAGGACGAGACTAACCTTTTTATAGTGAGTCTTCATCATCTAAGTGGAAGAACCTGGAAAGGCCATCTGCATTGGCATGGGCAGTCCCAGGTCTGTGTTCCACTTGAAGGTCCATACTCTATAGGGAGATGGTCCACCCAAGCAATTTGGGGTTTTCACCCTTTATTTGTTGTAGCCATCTGAGGAGCCTGTGGTCAGTCTGAAAGTCTGAATTGTGAAGTGGGAGCCAAATAGGTATGACCTCAACTTCTTCAGGGACCAAACCATAGCAAAGGCTTCCCTCTCTATGGCACGCCATCTTTGCTCCCTAGGGAGTAGTCTTCTGCTTATAAAAGCAACAGGCTGATCATGTCGTTCATTATTTCTCTGGTCTAGGACCGCTCTCACCCCGAATTCTGAGGTATCTATTTAGACAATAAACTGCCTGGAGTAATCTGGAGCTTGTAGGACTGGAGCAGAGCAAATAGCATTCTTCAGAGAGTCAAATACCCTTTGACACCTCACTGTTACTAGTTAATCTTTTTGGACATTTTCTTGGAGGTTAACTCTGTGATGATGGCAGCTATGGTGCCATAATCATTCACAAATCTCCAATAAAACCCAGACAAGCCAAGGAATGCCCTGACCTCTGTCTGAGTTGTAGGAGCTTCCCAAGCCAGAATGGTCTGAATCTTGGGTTGGAGGGGTTGAACTTGGCCTCCACCAACCAGGTGACCCAAATAAATAACTTTACCCTGTCCTATATGGCACTTACTGGCATTGATTGTGAGGTCTGCCTTCTACATAGCCTCAAGAACCTTCACTAGATAGATCAGATGATCCTGCCAGGTGGAGCTGTAGACAGCTATGTCATCTAGGTAAGCTGCCTTAAAGGATTCCAGTTCAGCAGGGACTTGGTGTACCAACCTTTGGAAGGTGGCAGGTGCATTCTTTAATCCAAAGGGCATAACAGTGAACTAATAATTGTCGCTAGGAGTACAGGATGCTGACCTCTCTTTTGCTCCTGTGCCAATCTGTCAGTAGTGTGATGTTAAATCAAAAGTACTCAGATATGTGGCTGCCCCTAGTTTGTCATTGAGCTTATCAACTCTTGAGATTTGGTGCGCATCAGTTTTTGTCACAGAATGGAGGCCCCTATGACCTACACAGAATCTCATCTCCTTTTTTTCTCCTTTTGAGTGAGGTTGTTTGGGGACTAAAACTACTGGGCTAGCCCAGGGACTCTCAGAGAGTTTCATGACACCCAAAATCAATACCAGTTTGACTTCAGCTTGTATGCTCTCCCTGGCATGGTCTAACTACCTGTAAGTGTTGTTTTTGACAGGCAAGCCGTCACCAGTGTCCGCATCATAGGCACACCAATGAGTCTTTCCAAGGGTCAGGGAGAATAACTTAGCATACTGGTTGAGGACTTGTCTGCAGTCAGCCTGCTGTTGTTCTGAGAGGGTGTCTGACAAGACCACTCCATCCACAGAACCATCTTGTGGATTGATGGAGAGGAGATCAGGGAGAGGTTCACTCTCTTCGTTCTGTCCCTCATCTGTAACCATGAGCATGGTCACATCAGCTCTGACATATTATGGTTTTAGATGGTTGATATGTATGATTCTTTTAAGGTTCGTGTAACTGACATAGTCCACCAAATAGGTGACTTCAACTGTCTTCTCAATAAAAGGTTAGAGCCCATACCATTTGCTCCATCACCCAAACTTTCTGCCCTGGTGTGAACTCAACCATAGCAGCGTTTTGGTCATACCAGAGCTTTTGCAGCTGCTGGCTGGCCGAAAGACTTTGGCTTGCTTTTTCCATGTACTCGGCCATCCTTGAATGTAGGCCAAGTACATAGTCCACAATGTCTTGCTTGGCCTCTTTGAGAGGCTGCTCCCAGCCTTTCCTTACAAGACTTAGTGGTCCCTTGAACGGATTCCCAGACAAAAGTTCTCATGGAAAGAATCCTACTCCCCTTTGTGGCACTACTCTGTAGGCAAAAAGCAGACATAGAAGTAAGACATCCCATCTCCTGAGTTTTCAGGGAGTCCTCAAATCATGCCTTTTAGGGTCTAGTTATATCTTTCAACCAACACATTTGTTTGAGGATGGTATGGAGTAGTAAACGTATAAGTCACACCATATTCTTTTCACATGTGTTTTAAGTATGCAGACATGAAGTTTTAACCTTTGTCTGATGCTACCTTCTTAGGGAACGCTACTGTGGCAAACAATACCCAGGAGGACTTTTGCAACTGCAGGAGCAGTAGTGGTCTTAAGGGGTATAGCCTCAGGATATCTGGTGGCATGATCTACTGCCACCAGAATGTATCCATTCCCTGATGCCATTTGGGGTCAAGGTGGCAAACAATGTCAACCATTTCCCCTCCCAAAGGGAATCCCAACCACAGGTAGTGGCATGAAGGGGGCCTTTAGGTGTCCTCTTGCCTTTCCGCTGGCTTGGCAGGTAGTGGAGGACTGACAAAAGTCCTTCCCTTTTTGTGGCATTCCTGGCCAATAAAAGTGGTTAACCAATCTACTCCAAGTTTTGTTTTGGGCCGAATGCTCAGCTAGAGGAATGTCATGGGCTAGACTGAGGAGAAACTCTCTGAACTGTTGAGGTTCTATCATCCTCCTGGTTGCACCAGGCTTGAGGTCTCTGGCCTCAGTGAACAGGAGTCCATCCTCCCATTAAACCCTGTGGGTATCACTGACACTACCCTTTTCTTCCTGTGCAGATTGCTGCCTCAGGCCTTCGAGAGTGGGACAGGTGCTCTGCCCCTGGCACAGATCTTACCTAGAGGTCCCCCTCGGCCCAAGAGCTGTGGGTGGTAAGGCCTAAGCTCTACAGGCTCAGTGCCCTCTAGGAATTGCAAATCCTCTTCCTGGGAAGAGGGGTTCTGACTTGTGATCTGTTGAGAAGCTGGTTCCCCATTCTTTCTGTCCTTTCTCTTGGGAGACTGGTCCACTATTTCAGGATCCAGCTCTCCTTTTTAGGGGCTAGCGCAAAGCGCTCCATCCCCTGGAGTAATCTCTCTTTTGGCTTCCAACCACGCCCATGTCACGTCAGTCACTTTCATTGGTTCATGGGCTTACCTTTAAAAATCTGCTTGTTTTCATTTGTGAAAGGCATGCATACATCATGCCTTTTCTGGTATTTAGCCCACCTACACAGCACTGGTAAACTACTGAAAACATATGAGCTCAATCTTTTCAGCATGGTTTCCTGACTACTTTATTTGTTTATTTTCCACACAGAGCGATCGCGCTGGGGTTTACATAGCGTGATCGCTCTCGGTTTTTCCGTTTTCAATTTCAGCACGATAACGTTGCATATTTACATAGTGTGATCGCTCTGCGTTTTTTTTTTCTTTTAATTTGTGTGGCAAGAAAAGTCCAGTTAGGAGTTTTACAATGCTAATAGCTCTAACTCAAGCAAATGTGAGACCTGTTGCATTGAAAATTCTTGTTCTTTCTGAAGTTTGCTCTGTGCCCTAGTCTGGACACAGGCCTATTCTGGGATTCCAAGCATGGCTGCATGGGTCTTCAGTTCTACTTCAGCCCAGGGGGAATGCTCCAGGTCATTTCCTAGCAGGCAAATCTACTGGGATGGATGTGGACACATCCATTTCTTTTTGCTCTACTACTCCCCCAACCAAAGGTTACCATACCCATGGGATGGAACTTTGTCTCATTGTCAGCATCGGTGACAGAATAAGACTTCCCTACTAGGTAATGGTTTTAATGGACCAAGTGCTGAGTTACCATGGTAACACTAGCTCCTGTGTCCCTCAGTGCTTCCACTTTCTCCCCATTAATCGAAGGGTGCTGCCTGTATTTTTGCATATTACTTGGCCAGACAGTACAGGATAACTCTAGCCCTCCCTCAGTGACAACTGTTGCCTCTGTGCGATCACTGATAGGGTCAGGCCACACCTCTGATCAATCTGGAGATTAGCAACTGCTTTTACTGCAGGTTGATTAGAGCCATTCTTCTTGTTTTTACAGCTAGGGTCTGGTGCCCTCTGTTTTTGCAATTATAGCACCAATCCTTTTTGGGATCAAAGTTCTTTCCTTTGCATTCACCCCTAGACTGTGAGGAGCCTCTGGGTCTACCCACCTGTGCAGAGTTGATTGGGGACCTTGATAGGACTCTTTATTTTTGTTTTGGCTCCCATCTTTCCCTTGGGGGCTTTTTGGCCTCTTTCGTTTAGCCTCCCCCACCAGTGGTAGTTTTGTTTTCCCTTGTTTTGACCCAGTGGTCTGCTTTCCTCCAGAACTCTTGAGTGTAAAGTATATCTTGGCCTACCAGGTATTGATGTAGCCTCTCATTGTAACAATATCTCAGCAGATGCACTTTCATGAATATGTTGAACAGCCCATCATATTCTTGTACCTTGTTACCAGCTAACCAACCACCCATAATTTTTCTGAATAGTACACAAACTCTGCCGAAGTTAGACTCTGGATTTTTCGAGCCTCCCTGAACTTTATGCGGGACTCTTCAGTTGTAACTCTAAAGCCCTCAATCAGGGTATCCTTCATGAGGTCATAGGACTTAGAATCTTCCTCATTCAGTGTCAGGAGCCTATCCCTACACTTTCCTGAGAAAGACTTCCTCCCATAACAGTGTTCCCCAGTGTTATTTCTCAATTTCCCACCAAATGAAGGCTCTTTCAAAGGCAGAAAAACATTTTACTATATCATCCCCTTCTGTAAAGGGAGGGACACCTCCTTTTTGGAGTTTTGGACCTCTCTTTCAGTACTTGTATGCTTCCACCAGAGATGGGTCATAGGCCCAACTCTTGTCTCTGTTTCTCAAGTTCCAAAAGCTGACTCTCTAAGGTCAGTCTTTTGGGCAGCCTGGCTAAGGCCAGGTATTCCTCTGTGGGTGCACTAGTGCTTTGGATAGAGGTGCTGCCATCATCCTCATTTTCCATGGGGTCCTCTTTCCCCCCAGAAACTTCATCATCTAATTCATCTGTGGGGTTATCTTTTTCATGCTGGGCCACCAGAGGCCTAAGCTTATCTGCACTGGGCCTTTTTCCAGTACAAATTTAGTATATTCTGTAGAGCCTCCTTAACTGGTCATAGCTATATGCCTGGTAAGTGGCCAGGTCGAGCTCCTAGCTCTGGCTCTCTGCGTCAGATAATGTTTTCATTTACTAAAGCTGGGACCTTTTTTATAAATTTGGAACCCCTTTTTGGATAAGGCCAATGGACATAAGGACTTTTATACATTTGCTATTGTTGTAGGGACCTAACCGGGGCTTTAACAATTATAAAAAAAATTCTAGGCAATAGAAAAACAAAACCATTTATGCTAAGGACAATTTGGAGCGTTATTTGTGTGCTCATAAAATTGACAAAGTGGTATCAGGAAATGCAAAGTCTTTATCACACTGCTGATGCACCAAATGTAGTGCAAAGCTAGGCACACTGTGTAGGGGGTCGAGGCAACCACACGTTGAATTACAGAGATAAAAACTAGATCACCTAATGATATAATGTTTATGGTAGCTTGGTCGAGCAGTTAGGTTAATCTTGGAGAAAATACTTCAAAAATGCATATAAAATCACAAAATGCATTTACTGATGTCTCATTTTGCAGGTATTTTGAGGTTGACGGTGGGCACTATGGACCAGCTGGAGATGTTTGGGTGACTCTCAGTTTCAGTGGGAGCAGCTGCAGAAAGTCATTGAAGCTGATGCCAGGCCACTGTGGTGGACCACTTGAAAAGCATTGTACAGGTGGACTTAAAGGTAAGTCCAGTGGCTCCCCTAGGAGTGTTGAGGTCGCAAGAGACGGGGGCCTTTAAAGCATAGCTGGATCTTTGGTGCAGGGCACAGGGTGGCTGGGTGCAGAGCGAATCGGTGAGCCAGGAGCTGTGCGCAAAGGTGCCCTTTGAAGCAGGAGGTAGGTCTCTTTGAGGGCTGCTTCAGTGTCAGTAGGGGACTCTGGTGGGAGGTCCTTGTGGTTTCTGAAGTCCCTTGACTGGGGCTTCCTCTTGGACTTTTTACAGTCCAGAATGGACTTTCCTTCTTGGTGTCTATTGTGAGGTGACCAGTACTTAGGGCAGTGGTCTCCAAACCTTTTAATGCCGCACCCCAGTTGAAAAATAAAAATCATTGCCCCCTCCCAGAATTTTTCACTATTGTTTTATAAAAAATGGCAATGTTTAAATATGTCTAGACCTATTTAAACATTGCAGTTAAGTACTGTTACCTTTTAAAAAATGCAATAACAAGCTTCTTCTTAAAACAAAGGCATGTTATCTGTATAATGCTTCTTTTGGCCAGTGTCTGGTGCCCCCCCGGGATCACTTGAGGCCCCCCTAGGAGGGCCTGCCCCCCAGTTTGAAGACCTCTGACCTAGGGCTATTGCACGGTCTGTCCACTGAAGAGTGCAGTGCCACCAAACTTGGTGCACTTGGAGGGATAGCCCTCATGGTCCATTGGGTAGAGTTTGGTCTAGATGTTGTGTCCAGTTCTTTGGTCAGCAGGTGGTCAGTGAAGTCGCCTTCACTGGGTCTTTGGTCTTAGGTTGCAGGAGAGGGATACCTTCACTCTGGAGAGAGAGCTTTGGTGATTTTCAAAGAGCGGAGGTCCTCCAGTGTCCAATCAACCCCTCAGCAACAAGAGTCCTGGGTGAAGCAGGCATGGCTTGGTGCCTTTTCTTTGTACAGCAGGACTTCAGGTCTCGAGCCTTGGGTCTTCTTTGTTGCTTGTCTTCTTTTGTCCTTGGAATCTTATTTCTTGGTCTGGGGACAACCACTATATGTGATTTGACAAGTACCTGGTATTGTCCAATGGGTCACCTACCTTAGGGTGGCTACACCCACTAAGTGATTACTTCCGGTGGGCAGAGGTCTCTTTCCTACACCTCATTGGCTATTTTCCCTCCATTCAAGATGGAGGAAAAAGAAATTGAGAGGTCACCTAACATTTAACACCTTAGGGGTGGTGCAAGCTGGGGATGACTACTCATCCTGTCCTTTGTGTGGTTTCCCGCTGTTGCTCCAGCCAAAATAAAGGGTTTGCAATGGGGTGGTCATCTGCTGCTAGCAGCAGGCTTGGGGGTTGAATTTCACGAGCAACAAGCCCAATGAAACTCTCTAGCAGGGCAGTGCACATTTCTGAGGGAGGGGCTGTTTGTACCTCCACCCAGGAAAGGCTTTGTTCTGGGACCCAGAGAGCAGGATCTCTCAATCCAGGGTTCCAGAATCTTGTCTGCCGGTGGCAGACTGTTTGTGACGGGCCAGCAACCATGGCATGGGTAGTTACCTTTTGTAGGGGCAACTCTAAGGTGACCCCTGGATACATTTTTGGACTAATCCAATGCTGGTACCAGCTTGGATTCATCATTCTGAGTTGTTTGATACCCAGGGTTCAAGTAGCCATCATGTAACTGTGAAACTCATACTGACTAGTGGCAAGCACATGTATTAAAATGGCTGTCCTGTTCACTTACTATTTCCCAGGTTTGGCAAGGACACAGTATGGGCATATTGCTTATGCATCTAGGCGCACACATACAACATGGTGCTCCCTGCTATTGAGCTGGAAGGCCTGATAGAGGGGTGGCTTACCTATAGTGCATGCAGTGTGTAGTAGACAGGGCACAGGGACTGTGAGCCATGTTGAGTTTGTCTTTTAGGATTGCATCAGAACACAGCATGCAGTGCTGGTTGCTTCTGGATGCATCACCCTCGATGGTGGCACAACCTGTGCTGCTGCCCTCAGGGGCCTACTCTTTATAACCCATGTCCTTCGTAACTTAGTACCATTTACTAGGGACTTATCGTGGCAGCTAACGGTGTTGCCAATTGTGCCAGTGCATCAAAACTGTTTTAGGGAAAAAGATCTGGCCCAGGGAACCTCATTAGCAGGGGCCCTGGGCACTAACAACTTTGAGACCACATCAAATATCAGGCAAAAAGTGGGGGCTAACCATGACAAAAGAGGCCTTTTCTCACACTGAGGTCGGGATTCCTGCTGCTTTTTGTGCTCATCGCGAATAGAACAGCAGACTATCCAGTTCCAATCCATGGTTGCCAAGAGGAGTCAGGGACTCATTTCTTCTTGCTTTTAGGCATAGTCCAGGTCCAGGAATGTTATTAGGAGGTGGTGATGAGGTGCAGTCTTAACCTATTCATTAGCCACTGAATGGTGAATGTGTTGCACCTGATCTAGGCATCATCCTCACAGACTTCCCACCTCCTTTTCGGCACTTTCTTTGACAGTTTATTGACATCTTTCCCACATTGCCTCAACCAAGATGTTCCTTGCTTTATTTCTTCTGCAGGGGCCTTATCCCTCTTTCCAGCCTCGCCTCCATATGGAGGAGGTGCCCTCCGTTCTACCAGTGCTATAACTAGTTTTTCCTCCAGGTAGGGAATAAGATAGGATAAGTCTATCTTCATTTGCATATCTAGTTAAGAAGACATGGCATGCCTCTAAGCAAGCATGTTAGATATCCCTTTTCATTAATTAAATTATGCATTCTTTTCATCTTGGTGATATTGGATTAGATTATGAAAACAGATTTGTTCTGAACTAAAACAGCGAATGTGTTATTATGTATGAGGTCATAAGATACTATCCAAAACCCAGTCAGTCACTCAGCAAAAATGGTGTGCACCCTGAATATTGACCCCTGAATATCAGGGGGTCAAACTATCACAGCCAGAGTCTAAAAAAAATATTAACATGTAGATAAGTCTAGATTTTCTGTACCTAACTCCACATATATGTAGTTATACACCTTACCTTAAAGTATGTAGATGATCCGGCACACCTTACTGTACCTGTATGTCAGGGTGTAATCATCAAACAGGTTACATCACTGGTTGTGTGGCCCTTTGATAATCGACCTGAAGAGTATTGAGGGAGCTAGCATCAGCACTACAAATCAAATTATACGCCCCTTCCCAATACCGAATCAGTATGTATTTGCAATTCTAGATTGCAATTTGGTAACATGTTACCAAATCGTAAACTGGAATTCATACATACCAAAATGCATTTTACCGGTCGCAAATGGCCAGATTACGTATACTGGGCCTTTTGCGACCAGTAAAATGCATGGTACATATGGCTGCTAATGTGATGAGTTGCAACCTTCTAGAGTGCTTTTTGGGGTTTGTAGCAATGAGGTCCCACTCAGAAGGTACTGTAAAAGCCTATGTGTCCTTGTCTCTGTGTTTGGCTGTGTACAGAGGGAGTGAGAGATTTCCATGAGACTACAGAAGCAAAGTGCTTACATTGTTTGCCAACCTGGCATTTCTCATCTCTGGCAAAACTCTTGAGCATGAGCACCTCCAAGCAGCATATGAAGCTGCAGGACTGTCTAAAGAAGGGCTCCATCTGCACTACAAAACATAAATGTATGACAGAACCCCTCCAGCACATTGTACAGCCTTTCTTTGAGAATCAGGAAGCACCTCCTGATCATCACTCTGACGTCGGAGCCACCGTGCCAACATATTAAAGCCAACCCAAAAATCACAGGCTTGGCGACAGGGAACAAACAAGTGAAGATGGCCCTCCTCGCTGACAATATCGTATGCTTCTTGATCAACTCCTCCAACTCCCTTCCTACATTGACCGAGGAGTTGAAACAGTTTAACAAGGTGTCTGGCTTCAATCTAAATCACCATGAATCTAAAATGATGAGAGTGGCGAAGAATCAGGAAGACAGTGAAAAGATTGCTTTCAGTTATCAGCTACAAGTTGCACCAACCAGAATTAACTACCTGGGGCTGATCATTCCTCCCAGCACTGGCAAACTCTACTGCAGTAATGTACCCCCCTTCTGGATCCCTTTTGTACGGACTTGCATTGGTGGGGCTGACTAGAGATTTCTTGGATAGGCAGCATTAAAATGGATTTCCTGCTACAACTATTACACCCTTGCTGATGCCTACTTCTGATGATTTCCCCAAATGTAGTTAAATCTCTACAGATCAAAATCTGGGCCTTTACATGGAATAACACAACACCTTGAACCCTAATGGTTAGGAGCCCAAAGGAAGAATGTGTGTGCCAGACTTGTAGCAACATATACTAGAAGCACGGCTCACACCACCCCTCACATGGAGCTCTCCAGAGGCCAAGAATCCCTGGCACCACTTAGAACAGGACCACTCCTTGAATCCCTTTACACCAGCTGCTGTGGTTGTTCCCTCAGGCATGCTGCTCCCCGGGGCCCTTGGCTTGGGTGACAGAAGTGACATTACAGCACTGGAGCAAAGTGGATCAGACTAGACAGGTTACTACTTATACTTCCCATATGCCCCCAGCATCAGAGAATCCAGACTTCCCTCCAGTCATGACAGACAGGGGTTAGCAAACATGGGAGGAGAGGGATGCATTAATCCTTGGCCAATTATACGCCAATGTCATCCAGAGACCAATGCGTCAATGACTTCAAGTTGAGGCCCATGGACCCATGGTCTAGTATAACCCCATTGCTATGCTTGGCGAGACACCCCAGTGTAAGGGAAGCAGGGACAAGAGAGATGACTGTAGTGGAAGATATGATGTCACATGGGGACACTGCCACAACTCTCTCCTGTCTTTACCGCATCATGGAAAGAGCTACCCTTTTGGAAAAACGAACATATATACGTGTCAACGGACCTTGCCCTCACACTGATTAAGGTGGACTGGATACAGAATACCGATCTGGGGCAGAGTGGAAAAATCTTCCCTTTGCCTACAATACAAGGTGAGCACTTTCAAAATAAGGTTGTGGTGGCACTTGATCTCAGTCCACCTGCAAGCAACATGTAACGCTCCTAATAACTGCTAGAGACAATGTGATACCAGGGGGACCTATATGCATATGTGGTGGGACTGTCCAAAAATCCAGCCATTCTGGGGCTGAGTTTTGGAACTCATAAAGGGTATCACAAACATTGCATTACCCAGACTGCCACAAAAGTAGCTTTTGGGCCATATGCATGTAGATGAACTAACCCTCACACTGGGCAAAAAAAAGTAACCCGTCACTTGTTAGCAGCTCTACTAGGGATAGCTCAAAGATGGCAGAGTACTTCTTTACCAATGATGAGTGAAGGTATGGACAGGACATGCTATAGAATGACTAAAAACCTATTCTGAGAGACACATTGCCCAAGTTTGATAAGGTATGGACGCCATTTGAAACTTACATTGCAGAATACCAAGGACTTACAAAGTGCCCACCACTGATATAAAAGGCGGGAGTCGAGGCACTAGATACTAATATGGAGCATGAACCTGATTAAAGCTTTGATTAAGCTCTTAAGATACCAACCTCACATGCCTTTCTTTTCACCCTGGCGTCATGTGCATGTCAATGTATGATTGCTGTTACTCATCAGATAAAATGTAATATCCTTGAAAGTGCTTAAATAAAAAAGAGGCACCTCCTACAATTTTTCTTTTGCTTTTCTGCTTACCATGTTGCCCACACTGGCATTTTTGCATTTATTGAGGCATATTCAAAGTAAGCCTTGCGATGTAAATAGCTGCTCAGGTTGTTGCTTTAGAAAATAGACAAAGAGCCTCATTTAGGGAAGTGAAATCACTGGATATTCGTCAAAAACAATGGCGAAACACATGTACATTCCTCTGCATCCACCTGGACTACAGCAAGTGTGGGCAAATATTGCCTTACTGATGGTATAGCTGCAGCAGGCTTGCTTGGGAACACCATTGATAAAAAGCTGAAAATTGTAGTGATTTAAATTGGCCACATTATTTAGACTGGACACCCTGTTACCATCTTTGGCAAAGCCACTTCCACAGAAGTGTGCCTGACTTGCTGAGAGAAAACTCCAAGTTCCTCCAGGACATTTGTCATATGGATATTGGAAGGGTGTCCCTGATTTGGTTGTGCATTTTCACATGAAAGCTATCATCATGCTGCTGAGTTATTTTCCTGAGACAACCCTCACAAATGCAAGTGCAAATTACTGTAGGGGGAAACACATCCTGCCCAATTGGAATTATCTTTAAATCAGACAATGCTTTCTCCCCCATTGTGGAGAAAGTATTTTCTTCAGCCAGGTGGAGGCTGGGATGTCTAGCTTCCAAAAACACATCAGGTCCTAAGTTTGAGAACAACTTTGTTCACTGAAACTAAACCACCATCCCTATTAAACCCTGTGTAGTTCTGAGCCAGATCTTTTTTGATGACTCTGCCAGTGAAAATGTCTATGTACCAGTCTGAAAGGCAGGCAGTGCTCAAATACATAGACAAATAAAGAACACTGCTCTACTCCAGCACTACCAATTCAAATGTACCCTTCAAATGCAGCCCAAAAACAACCTCCATCTATGCCACTAACTCTCTACCATCAAACCTTACTCAACACCCCGTATGAAAGAATGGACTTTGATGCCATTTTAGGTTGAGTCTGTGAGCAGCATTATCAGCACCACCAAATTGCATTTGTTACTCTCTCATGAAGAAGGACAACAATGCTGAAACATATGTCTAGAGATACACAGCACAGGCTACTCCAAGAATGATGACTACTAAAGACTCATAGCTACCACGTTTTTCAGGTCCATGTGTGATGTGCTGCTCCAGTCCAGGCTTTTTCCTTTGAATTCTGGGGCTTGTAGTACTGCTTAATAATGGACTACACAAGACTACAAGACCCAGACATCAAAGAAAACACCTGGAAAAGAGCAGCACATCATGCATGGACCTGGGAAACTTGGCGGTGCATTTACCACAATGCAACTGGGTTGATTGCGTGCTGGGTTGCAGGCAGTGTGCTACTTCCTTCTTTTGTGATTGTCTCATTGCTGGAGTTGTTGAGCTGACAAGTACTGGGATGCACATGTGCTCTGGGAGTGGTACTAAACCTGAGAAGACTGTGAGCAGCATTGCTAGCATCCCAAATGTCACTTGTTACTCTCTACTCGAGAAGGACAACAACCCTGAAACATGTGTCTAGAGATACACAGCACTGGCTGCACAAACAATGATGAATACTAAAGACTTCTAACTAAAGTGAGTGTTATCATGCACTTAATTTACCACAATGCATCTAGGGTAATTGTGTCTGGTATTTTAGGTTATCTTAATGTTTTGTGGTGTGCATCTTTTAACCTAAGTGGACTGGACAAAAACTGAGGATATTAAACAGAACTTCAATAAATAGAAAAAAAACAAGGTTTCCTAAATCTGAGATGATCAGCCACAAGGAGGATACTTCATAAGTAAAAGACAAAAAGCTATCTCATGCAAGGGTGAGAGCATAGGTACAACACTGCAGTTTTAAGAGCCTTATCCTGGATCTCCGCTTCTTTGGTACTTCTAGATATTCAAGATGTTGATCTCTTCATTGATAACTAGGGGTGGTCATGGTGCATGGAGTTACGTTACGTGGAACTCTGCAAAGTAGAAAAAAAACTCTGCTGCACTACGTGGAGTTCCGTGGGCACGTAGAGATCCCGGTCATGCCCATTCCTATTGTGCTTTATGTCGAACGCAACACAAAGTACGTTCTTGTGTTCAAAATTGTGTGCGAACTGCATCACACAGTTCACCTATGCGCAGCCATACCATCTTGTTTTTCACTCTGCTTATGGTGCTGGGCCTGTTTTTTATCTCTCATTAATATTTTAAATCCTCAGCCCTTCTAAATAACCTACCTCTCATTTTTATTTATTGTATTACTGTGTCTTTTTGTGCTGAACTATTTTTATGTTTTTTTTATTTTTTCATGCTTTTTGTGACTTTCCATATTTTTGTTTCTTTTTCCCTTATTTCTTCCTTCCTTCTCCTCCTGTTTCTTTTCTTCTTCACCTCACCACCCAGCACGATGGCAGAGAAGTGGGGTGCCAGCGAACAGGGAATCAGCAACTCCAGGCCCCAGGCCTCCAGGCAGCAGCAGTTGCTTACCTTGTGGACTGCAGGAGGAGATGGCAGCATTGTTTTTTTACATGCAGAGCCACCTCCCCCCCATGCTCGCAGCAGGCGGCAGGCCTGGTAGAAGGTACCCTCTGTGGGAGTATTGGCTGCATTGAGCAGGGTACGCCGGTGTGTTTGACACACCACCCAGGTCCAGCCCATCACCCAGCAGCTGACGCACTGCTGGGAAGATATCATTGACTGTGAGCAGTACCTGCTGAACCTACTAGGCATTGGGATTCCGGGGCTCGGTGAGTATTAATTATATTATTTGTTGTGCTTGTGTTCTACAATGCTAACTTTTTTCAGAATAGCATGCTGCTCACACTCAGAGGTAGATTACATTTAGTTTACATTAAGAATATTATTATGTGATCCAGTGTGACCTATGCAGGTGCTTGGTGCTACCCAATCGTACTCGTCTGCGGTCGCTCTGGCTGATTATTTAAGAAGTTGTTGCAATGCATACTCCTCTGTCCTCTGGTCACCATAGTGAGTTAGTGATATCAGTGCAGTTAGCGTTCTCTGTCATTTTCTTTATCTAGCTCATGCAGTCCCAAGCAACTTCACAGTGATGTGTAGTTTTAGTATGCACTGCCAAAAAGGGAGACTGAGTTGGTCCATCAATTGGGATGACAAATGAGAACAGAATCAAAGGTTATTCATTGCAATGCATTAGTTCCAAATGTAGATTTTGTTAAGGAAATTTGGAATATGGATTTAAGGAGTACAGCCAGCTCAGATATCATACTAGTACCATTGGTGATCTGATTTAGATAAGTACAATGGTACTGCATTTGCCTGTTATAATAGTTTTTGGGAGAATAACTGCACCACTAATCTATTTTTTTATCTTCTGAATTTCTTACATCAGCACCCAAGGGCAAGAAGAGGAGCTCAACAAAGGAGAGTCCGCAAGAGTTGGGGGTCGCCGACGTCCAGCACCTGTGCTGCGGGCTCTGCTTATCCCAGTAAGTCCTATTATTCAATATTATTTCCCTCTTACCTCTGCCCACAATTATACTACTTTTAACTTTGTCTTGTTTACTTTTTTTTTATACTGCCTCATTTTTTTCCAATTCCTCTATCCAATTTTTGTTTAATTCTTGTTATCCCTGCATTATCTTTTTTTCTGTCTTTCATTGATTTTTATTCCACCCCTTCATTGCACTTTAATGAATCCGAGTCATCATCATCATAGGCTACAGCTCTGCTGCTCCATTATGCAAAGTGTTTGATTGCCTTGATTACCTGGCTTTTTAAACATTATGAACCAACAAAATGCCAGAGTGATATTTTTTATAGAAGATACTGCAGTGCTAACCAAACTGTAACAATGTATTATGTTTTTTGATTAAAAAAATGAAGGGGAGGTGTACCTCGCATCTAAAAACTGTAGAATGTTTTTTTCTGAACACAGCAACCACCAGTAGAGGAGGCTCAAGTTTTGCTGCCGGAGCAGATGGAGCAGGGGAAGAAGCAGCAGAAGGGTTGGAGAGTGGTAAGTCACATTGCTTGCTTATTGACAATTACTCGCTTGTTACAAGGGTGTCATCATGATTGTGAACCCTCCACCCCCGTTACAGCTACAGCAGTGGTTGGGTTACTGGTGGCCTCCTCTATCTGGAACTCAGCAAGAGCACACATAGGGGGTGATTCTAAGCTTGGCGGGCGGCGGTAGCCGCCCGCCAAGCGGGAACCGCCAGAAGACCGTACCGCGGTCAAAAGACCGCGGCGGTCATTCTGGGTTTCCCACTGGGCTGGCGGGCGACCGTCGAAAGTCCGCCCGCCAGCCCAGCGGGAAACACCCTTCCCACGAGGACGCCGGCTCAGAATGGAGCCGGCGGAGTGGGAAGGTGCGACGGGTGCAGTTGCACCCGTCGCGAATTTCAGTGTCTGCAGAGCAGACACTGAAATTCTTTGTGGGGCCCCCAGGGGCCCCACGGCACCCCATACCGCCATCCTGTTCCTGGCGGGCGAACCGCCAGGAACAGGATGGCGGTATGCGGTGTCAGAATCCCCATGGCGGATTCCCATGGGCAGCGGAAAGTCGGCGGTACACCGCCGGCTTTCCGCTTCTGGCCGCGGCTGTACCGCCACGGTCAGAATGCCCGGCAGTGCACCGCCAGCCTGTTGGCGGTGCTACCGCCAACCTCCGCCCTGGCGGTATTCAGAATGACCCCCATAATGTACGCTAAAAATTATGGCTTGATGGAAACAGGAAAGAACGGAAGGTTCAAAGAAAGATTTTTCCCTTTAGACTTTTGTCTACAAAGTGACTGAATATGCCAAAGCTTAGGCACATTATGAATCAATGATTGTTGACACCCCTCTATTCTATCGCAAAAGCTCGCTCTACCTACCCCCTTTATCCCTCTGTTTTACCCTGCAGTATAGAAAGTCAAGTTTCCATTCCACACTGCTCATGCAGGAGAATATTGAAAAAAACAGTAACTGTATTGTAGACTAAAGAAGGACAAAGGAAAGCAAGGTAAGTTTCATGAGGAGTCAGGAGTGTACCAAAAAAATGCAGAGGCAGAGCAAGAACATAGGAGGAGTTTGACGTTTGAGCCAGCAATGCAGCAAACACATACTCAGCAGCATTTCGCAACAATGCACCTCTTTCCAGTCCACAGAGGTGAGTGAGTACTGGGCCTCAGAGTCTTTGCCATCATCATGGTTTCTCTTTTAAGTCAATAACTTTCTCCTCCACCTTCTGAGTCTGAGGAACTCTGTCCCAGTTTCAAACAGAGTGAAGTAGACCTGTGTAGTCAACTAAAGTGCTGTTGAAGAACAAATAAAGAAACAGAATTGGAGTATTTTGTGTATATTTGTGTTTGGTAACTAAAGTGACGGGTCTGGTCTGAGGAAGCAGAAAAAAGGAGTGGACCATGCAGGTAAATTTCTATAAGTTTGAAAGACCAATTACTTTCAGGAAAAAATGAACACCCTCAGCCTCCAAATATTGCAGATCATTAGAATTCAGCTTACAAATGTGTTGAACTCCCTCCCTCGCTGTCAGCCCCCACATACATTCTCAGTCATCACTCACAATCACTCAATATCATGTCACCACTCATTTTTGCAATAGTTATTGGTTACCTCTTTCAATCCAAGCATGGTGGTTTTACAAAATATTGGTGGTCATTATGACATTGGTGGTAAATCCTGCCAACATAACGTCGTGGCAGCCATATTATGACACACACACACTAAACCGACAGAATACTGCCACAAACACAAATCTGCCACATCAAAGGTAAGTGCTAAACTGTCAGTAGGAACACCCACACCGTCACGCCAACAAAACAACACCCCCCACATTATGACCCACGAATAGGCGGTACACACCGGCGCAGTCAGAATGGCCACCCAAATAGAAAACAACACAACATCGGCCAATACCAAAAACACACACCTGACACTAATACACACACCACACCCACCCACCCACAGCACTATAAAACATACACCCACATTACCCACAACCTTTTGCGAACATGAAAAATAGCTACAAGACAGACATGCAAATCACAGACACAACTACACACACCACAAACACTCAGCCATCCGTTACACACCCCACACCTCACCACATTATTCAACACGCACTACACAACACACACAACACAACACCCATGTCCCGCAAATGCAACCCCGTTTCACAGATGAGGAATTGCGGGTCATGGTGGAGGAAATAGTCAGGGTAGAGCCACAGCTGTTTGGAGCACAGGTACAGCAAATATCCTTTGCTGGGAAGGTGGAGCTATGGGGGGAATTGTGGACATGGTGAACACCCCGGGACAGCATCCAAGAACAAGGGACGACATCAGGAAGAGGTGGACCGACCTACATGGAAGGTACGTTCCATGGCAGCAAGGCACCAGCTCGCCATCCAGAGAACTGGCGGTTGACCCCCATCTCCTCCCCCACAGCTGACAGCATGGGAGGAGCAAGTCTTTGCAATACTGCATCCTGAGGGACTCACTCGAGTAGTTGGAGGACTGGACATTGGTGAGTCAAAATTTACAACCTATCACCCCCCCATACCTGCAAGCCATCTCACCCCTTCACCCTGACTTCCATCACTCCACTCCATACCACACAGTGTACCTACACATGTGACTAACCCCAATGCCAAGCCCTGCATGCCATACCTACTGTATATACAGCCCTCCCAGCCCTGCATGTACACCCACCACCTATGCATGCACATCATGGAGAATGAACAATCCCACAATACATCACCATACACAAACAAAGGTGGCAGGGTAACAGCAACGATATAGGAGAAGCTAGGGATGTACAATATGTCACAGATATGAAGCATAAAATATCACTGATATCGCCGCAGGTGCCCCAGCCAATCCCAGCGGCGAGGAGGTGCCATGGCTATCCAGTCCCCCAACAGAAGATGCCCCAGTGATGACAGTAACTCTGGACATCAGGATCTGGATGAACTTCCTGGCCCCTCAGGGACCACTGGTCAGTAGGCCACCCCAGCTCACTCCCAGTCCACCACAGAGCCTCCCCCTCAGTATCCAACACCACAGCACCCACCCAACATCCCCCACCTCTGTCCCCAGGACACGTCAATCAGCAGTGTGCCCACCTGTACAGGGACCCCAGTCCACACCTCACAGCCAAGGTTATCAGGGTTCTGGGGACAGTGGCAGTGGGCACACTGTTCAGGGGACAAAGGCACAGGGGGACAGGGACACTGGGAGGACAGCTGTGCATCAGGACGAGGACAGGCTCAGGGAACTGACTGTCCTGGAGACACTCACTAATGTCCTGGGGGCTTACCAACAATCCCAAGATAAGATGGGCCAGATTCTTGACATCATGCAGGAGAACCAGCAGATACAGGATGTACACCATCAGGAGATCAGGAAAGATTTGCAGACCCTCAACACCACCATGGTCTCGACAGCAGGGGTGCTGGTTGACATGGCCAACATAATGAGGGAATATACAGCAAACCAGCGGGCCCCTTCCACTAGCCAGTCAACTGAACAGCCCACCAGATCTGCGGCAGCTAGTGGACAGGAGGCCCTGCCACAGGACCCACAGGCCACCAGCACCCCTCCCCCTGCAGAAGGTGAACCACCCCACAAATGGTCCCTGCAACCCAGACAGATGCCAGAGACACTTGCCAAGACCAAGACCACCGCCAGGAAATGAGACCCTCCTGAATGTCCCCTTTGTGTCCCACTCTGTCACCTTGTCCACTTTGAACTGCATTTGCTCCCCTTCCTATTTCCCCTTGGACACTGGATCTGTGCTACAAACAGACTGGACCAGTACCCTGGACTTACCTCTACCATCACCCCATTCCATTGCATTATTCCATCTATAAATTTCACTACAATAAACACCCTTGAACACAACTTGAGGGATAGTGCTTTATGTGAAGAAAATGTGCAATTATGGTAACACTTACATCTTGTACAAATGTCCTGAAATCTGTGATAGCATACAAATAATGACCTGTAGCTGTCTGTAGTCATCACATCAGTACACAGTAGTTAGAACACAAATATCTGAAAAATGAGAAGGCATAGGTGATAGTCAGTTGAGATGCAGAGGCATTGTCTGCCAACATACTACAGCCGCACTGAAAGGATACAAATTCAGAGGAATAGTCAGTTCCACTGTCTCACTTGTGTGTCATTGGAAGTACTGCCATATAACTGATGTTCTGTTGGCAACATCCTTATCCTCTTCCCCCTCATCCTCACTGTCCTCAGGGTCCACTGCTGCCACAGGGCAATTTCCAATCTCCTCCTCCAGCAGATAAGGCACATGTCGTCTGAGGGGCAGGTTGGGCAACATGCAGCATACTACGATTATCTGGCAAACCTTCTCAGGGGAGTAGCACAGGGATTCATCTGTCCGAAGGAGGCATCTGAACCTGGCCTTTAGGTGGCTGAAGGTCCGTTCTATGGTCTGCCTGGTTCACCCATGTGCATGATTATACCGATTATCGGGCCCCTGTCTTGGCATTCCTCACAGGGGTGAGGAGCCACGATAGGTTTGGATAGCCAAAGTCACCTGCAAGTATTGACGGACAAACATTAGCCTTACACAATGGTATGGGGGATGACTCCTGAAGGCATACACTGACAGTGGGTGGGGACTATGGTTCACCAATTAGCCACACCCTGTGCCTCTGTATTTGTGACATCACATTTGGGATGCTGCTATTCCTCAGGACAAAGGTGTCATGCACTGACCCAATTTATTTGTCAGTGACGTGGAAGATGTACTGGTCAGACAGGCACACCATTTGCACATTGAGTGAGTGGAAACTCTTCTGATTCCTAAATACCTGTTCACTGTGGCGGGGGAAGGACAAATGCAATATGTGTTCTGTCAATCGCCCCAATAACATTTGATATATGTCCCATTGCATAGAATCCAGCCTCCACAGTGGCCAAATCTTCCACTTGGGGGAAAGCAATGTAGCTTCACAAGTGTTCGACCAAGGCAGACAAAACAAGGGCCAGCACTGCTGAGAATATTGGCTGTGGCATTTCTGCTGCCAAGCCCACTGTCACTTGGCAAGAGCCAGTTGCCAGGAAACAGAGCACTGATAGAACTTGCACAAGAGGTTGTATCCCAGTGGGATGACGGATAGCTGATATCAGATCAGGCTCCAATTGAGTACACAGCTCTGTGATTGTGGCACTGTCCAGTCTATAGGTCAGTATTATGTGCCTGTCCTCCAGTGTAGCCAAGTCCACAAGCGGTCTGTACACTGGCTCTTGTCTCCTTCTCCTATTCCTCCGCAGTGGTAGGTATCTAAGGGACACACGAGTGAGTAGGGTGTCACAATCTGAACAATGGAACCACCACCTCAGTGTACATGGAACATGTATGTAATCGGAAAATATGAATGGCAATGTATTTTCAATTTATAGCAATGACGCAGTTTCCAATTTCTGAATGTTGTCCACCACCATAAAATGGCGACCACATGTGCTGTAAGTATGGACAGGTGGAAGTGATGTAACTCTGCTGGCATTGGCGTCATGGCAGAAGGCGGTCTTGCACCGCTGTGCTATTCTTCATTGGCTAAAATGGAGTTCTATGGAGTACAGTGTCCAATGGGGATCACTGGCAGCGGTGACGGTGTACACCATCACAGACGTGACCACCATCTTCTGTCTAAAACCTCACTTGATTCCTGACTTTCCACAGGAAAACACCTCCACTGTGTGTGCTGCTAAGACCTGTGTCTGGATCCTGCCATGGCCTGTGTGACAGGGGAAAGGGCACCTGCCTTCACTTCAGAGGAGTTAGAGCGCCTGGTGGATGCGGTCCTACCCCTGTGTGGACAGCTGTATGGGCCTCCAGACCAACAGGTGAGTGTACCATGGACATGATGCATGTGACGAGGTTGCATAGAGATGTGTTTCTAGCAGTGTGTAATTTGGGTTGGGGGTATGTCTGGTGGTAGTGTACATGCAGTGCTCCCAGTGATGTGTGTGCCAATAGAGATGGAAATGGTATATGTGGACCATATATGTGAAAGGTTGGATTGTATGGTTAATGGTGTCCTCCTTGCGTATTACCTCTGCAGGTCAGTGCCCATCGGAAGAAGGGATTGTGGCATGCCATCGCCAAGGATGTGTGGACCCTGGGGGTCTATGGCAGGCAGAGCACCCACTGTGGGAAAAGGTGGGAGGACCTGAAACGCTGGGCCCGGAAGACCGCGGAGGCCCAGCTGGGGATGGCCTCCCAATGAGGGTGGGGTGCTCCCTTTCTCTCCCCCCCATTATCATCTGTCCTCCTGTCCATGTGTAGCATCATCTGGCAGAGGGGCAGGGGCATCAGCAACTGAGGGAGCTGCATCCCACAAGACTCAGGAGGCAGAGTCCACTCTGATTCCTCCTCCGATGGAAGCTCCCTGGTGGTGGCGGACACCTCTGGAACCACCCCAGCTACAGGTACAGCCGCCACCTAGTACCAGCACAGCCCTCCCAGTAGCCCCCACCGAGTTGCCCATGCCCACTCTCCCAGGAGAATGGAAATCTCCTTCGCCCCAGGCACCTCAGGCCCTGCCCCAGTGAGCCTGCTGCCCTCAGTGAGGAGGCTATTGGCCTCCTGAGATCCATCTCTGTAGGGCAGTCAACCATTATGAATGCCATTCAGGGGCTGGCATCCCAGATGCAGCAATGCAATGCATACCTGGAGGGCATCCACAGTGGGTTGGAGGCCCTACAGAGATCCTTTCAGGCTTTGGCCTCCTCTCTAATGGCAGCAAGTGTCCCTGTTCCTACCGCCCCCCCTCCAAATACCACTTCCCAGTCTCCTCAATCCCAACCCATCCTAGGCACAGATACAGCAGCAAAGAAAGGGAAGGTTCCCACTCCACCAACAAGGAAAGGGAAGGTTCCCACTCAACCACCAATGAAAGTGAAGGTTCCCACTCAACCGTCAATGAAAGGCAAGAGATCCACTCAACCACCAATGAAAGGCAAGAGGCCCACTCCATCAGCAGAGGACAAGGAGATCCCACCTCCAGCTGAGGCACAGCAGCCCTCACCTCCAGCAAAGACACAGCAACCCTCACCTCCAGCAGAGACACAGCAGCCCTCAACTCCAGCAGAGGGCAGGGAGCTCCCACCTCCAGAGCCGGCACAGTAGCCCTCACCTCCAGCAGAGATACAGCAGCCCTCACCTCCTTTAGAGGGCATGTAGGCCACCCTCCAGGGAATGTTGTACAAGGAGCCACTTCCAGAACCAGTAGGCAAGTTCCCTACTTCAGTGACTGTGGGCTTGCACTCCAGCAAAGACAAATGAGTATGCGCCCCCTCCAGACCCAATAGGCAAGTTCCCCACTTCAGCTGAGGTGCCCCCCCAGCCCTCCCTCTCCCTCTTGAGGTGCCTGCCCATTTCCAACATGATGCCCCTTGTCAAAACCAGAGCAGTACGCGCTCTATTGGCGACAAAAATGGCAAAAATCCAGCACTCTCAAAACAACGTAATTTATCCATTGTGCTGATATGATGTGGTTTAACCTTTTGCATTGCAGAGTTCAATCCTGAAAACTTATTTTGTATATGTTTACAAATACTGTTCCTTTGCAATGTATTGATGCAGGTTTTCAGAGTGTGTTAGGGTGTGGCCCCTTTTCTGGGCCTTCCAGAGACTTTCCCTGCAACATGTCTGGGCGTGGTTCTGGGCTGGGCCAAGACTCTATAAAAGAGAGTCACCCCAACTCCCAGTGCTCAGTATTCAGAGGTCCCGGTGCAGAGCAGCAGCTTCTTTCTGAGCTCCTGTCCTGGCGGCCTATTTGTATCTTCCATTCTTCTGCCCTCATCCTTCATTGGTGATCATTGTTCCAGGCGGTAAGACGGTGGTTGGACATTTCCCAACACCGTTATTGAGAATTTTCATATTCTTGGTTTTTAATTCTTAAATGAATAACAGATTACTTGCGCCCTGCCATTTTTTTACATTTATATGGTGGTTTGCAAATAGGCAGGACGCGCAATTTATTCCATAAAGGTTTGACTTTGTTATTCATTACGCGCGATTCGTTTTGTGGTGTTTGGACATTGTTGTCCATTGCGCGCTGATATTTCTTGACATTTACATGATGTTTTACGAGTTGGCAAGACGTGCAACTCGTTTCATGAACATTTAACTTTGTTGTTCATTGCGCGCTACCATTTCTTGACATTTACATGGTGGCTTAAGAATCAGCAAAAGAAGCGCGATGTGTTTCATTGTACTTTGATCTTGTTATTTATTGTGAGCTGTTAATCCTTGACATTTATATCGTGTTTTACGAATCGGCAAGACGCGCAATTCGATTAATGAGGATTTGACTTTGATATTCATTGCCTGTTACCATTTCTTGGTATTTTACATGGTAACACTCGAATTGGCAAGACGCATGATTCTCTCCTCGAGTTTAATTCATGTTGTTTATTGTATGCCACTATTCTAAGATATTTATTATGTAATATTTGAGTTGACAAGTTATGTGATTTGTTTCCTGAATCCATATTGTGTTATTCATGGTGCACAATCCTTTTAATGATGTTTACTATATATATATGCAATATTCGCAATTTGTGTTGAAACATTTTAAGAGTACACAGAAGGCCATAGTTTCTAGATGCAATATTGTATGGTCCTAGTATACATTCTCAAAACAAGGTTTATATGACTGGTTTAAAATTTTGTCAGAATGTTTTTTCTGATTCTCATGTAAAGGAAAGTACTTGAATAAGAAAGTTTTCGTTTAATTCATCTTGATTCCCCTACAGGTATCCGGCCATCTTGAAACGTAGTCATTTTAAACTTAACTCTTAGATTGTTCATGTTTTTAGAGTGACTAGGCTTAGAATCATAGTTTAGTATTGATTTCAGGAGATATAATTTTCATAATGTGTGTTCTAACCTTTTTCTTACTGCAGGTCTCCTTCCCAGCCGTTCCCTTCCTAATCCCCTCTTCCCCTCTTGAACTCTCTCAGTCTCTATGATTTATCTATCAGAGTCTTGGAGCTGTTCAGTGGTGGACATGTTGGGAACGTGCACAGACCCCAAGGATCTGGTGACTCTGACACCCCTGAACAGTAGATTACGGAACTTGTCAGGAGTCAAGTTGGGCATTGGACTGTGCCCTGTGGCCATGTGGCCCTTTTGTACTTTGGACTGGCCATTGGCCCATTCTGAACATTGTTGCATGCATTTGGAATCGAATGGACAATATGGTGGCTGTTGGCATCAAATTACAGTGTTTGCTGAGTCTCATAGTTGTCCTTGTTTTATTTTAATGTGTGTCCTGTGGCATTGGTTTAACTCTGCTGCTGGCTCTGTGTATGGTGTGTGTGTGAATGGTGTGTGTTGTGCCTTCCTCCCTTGTGTGCTAGGTGGCTGTACTCACCGTCGTTATCTGCGTCGGTGTTGGTGTTCCAGGAGGGCCATGGTAGAAGACCATTGGGAAGTTCCAGTTCCATGACGGCGGCTGAGTCCTCTGTGTACCTGTTGGTGAGTCTTTCATTTTTTGTGTTCTAGTTCCGCCAGGCTTTTGATGGCATTGGTACTGTCCCGGAAATCGTGGCAGTTTGCTATGTCATAATCTGGTGGGCGGTACCTTGCCTTCCACCTGGTGGTTGATGGCTACCGCCATGGTCAGAGGCGTTAACGCCCTGGCTGTTGGTGTGGTACATTGGCTGTCTATGGAGGTATCACCGCCATGGTCATAATTTGGCGGTATTTACCGCCAGCCTGTTGGCAGTATTATCACCACTTTATCACTCACCACCAATGTCATAATGACCACCATAATCTCTTTCCTTGATAGCAAGTAACAACACATTGGAATTTGGCATTGGCACTGGCAGTCTTTTAGTCAATGATCTTCTGGGGCAGCCCTCCTAGATGATGTAAAAAAAAAAGGATAGACAATGGCACGTGATGGAGTCAGGCATTGTCTCCAATGTCCTGAAGGGAATGTGGGAGCTTCTTCACTGCATATGGGTCCAACTCCAATCTGACCATATAATATGTGACTAGAAAATGGTGGGGCACCATAAACCCGATACAAACAAAATGTTCCAGTAGCTTTTTTTTTTTTTCAAAGAAAGAAGTTCAACAAGAAATAATTAAAAAGTTCTAAGGTGGCACAGGCATACTCAGTCTGGAAGGCAGAGTTTGTCCTCAAACTCAGGTGGTTCACCCAGAAGTTGGTCAGCAAATACACTTGATTCTGACCAATTATCCCCATCCTCCTCCTGTGGTGTTTTGGGAATAGTGTAAGAAGGTGGTATACAATGCTGGGCCATTTTGATCATGATTAATCTCTCCACATTTTGAGGTGAGAGACTGGTCCTTCTCACTGTTACAAGTACACCAGCCTCACCGAACGCATGTTATGCAGACAAGCCAGATACTTTATTGCCAGCCTGCTGAGCTGTGGCCATTGGGGTGTTTTCCCATCCCAATACACCAATTGGTGTTCATCCACATGCACCTCTTTTGGGTCATTCAGATACTACTGGAACATCCTATGAAGTGTCATTGGTGCTGCCACCTGCTTGACCTCTTGTGCGTTTGCCTCTGCACTGGACTTAAGACCTGCCACTTGAAACCAAGCCAATGCAGAGGTTGGGTCCAATTCTTCTGATGCTGCTGTTGCTGGTGTTTTTGTTGCTGATGTTGGATGCTGTGAGACAGAACTGCCCTCTCTGGAAGTTGAAGTCGGCACTCCAGAACTGCAGAGTGGGAATGTAAGTTCCAGCGGTTCTTCTTCCAGTTCTCTCACTTGCTCAACAATCCACCTCTTGCATTTTGAATTTTCCCTTCAGAAAAAGGAATGAAAAAGGAAAGAATAGTTTTTGTAGCTTGGATCAGGGTGGCACAGATGTACTCTTTGCACAAGATAATGTGGTTTGTAGCCTTGTATTACAAGCCAAATGAAGGACTAAGCTTTCAACTAAGGCGTGCACGTTTAGATTTTCATTCACACCTCCGAGTGCAAACCTTTCGCCTTTCTTAGCTGCTACTGTATTAAATGCAACAAGGGAATAGCTTGGCACATCGTACTGTCCTCTTTGCCTACTTTCTGCATGAAAACCTCAAAAGGGAGCAGCATCTGTGTCAGGCACTTGACTATGCCCCATTTGTCCACATCCATGGTCATAGCTTTTGCAATTGCATCCCTTCCTCTATCAACAAGATATTCATTGATATGTCTGCACTGCTCAAACAGACGTTGCAACGTATAATAGGTTGAGTTTCAATGTGTGGCACCTCCTTTATCAGGGCTTTAACTGGTACTCCATTACCACGCAAAATAATTCACAACTGCTCCTGGACTTTAAAAGAATGGCTGAAATTAGTGCAGATTCATCTGCAAGTGGTCAGTATGTTGCTGACTATGTCTTCTTTCTTGAGAAACTCTTGCATAACCAGGTTGTTGCAGTGGGGCAAAAACAGGACCCAGAAATAGCCACCCTCTGCATGGTCTTGACTGTGTTACAGCCATTGTCCGTGACAACAAATACAATTTGGAGACATCTGGGTCAAAGTCATTCAAACACTTTGCTATTAAATTCCTCCAAGATGTTTACAGCTGTATATGATTTCTACATGGCAATCATGGCAACTGTTACATGCCACTGAACCCTCTTAAAAATGTATTTCTGGCCAAGACCTGTAACTAGCTGCTGATTTACCCCCACAAAAGAGATCCAGTGTGCAGTGATGCACATTTAATCAGTAGCCTGAGAACTGGTCCACATGTCTGTGGGCAACACTTTGCTGCAAAGCTTGCCTAACCAATTGCAGCACTGTGATGCAACGCTGGAACAGCAACTCTGACAAAATAGGTCAGACTTGGAATCATTCATTTCAGGCAGATGACTCCCATGAACTCTACGAATCCCACTCCTTCCACTAAAGAAAATGGGAGAAGGTCATAGGGCCCCTCCTGCCTGAACATGCCCATAATAGTAACCTGGATTTTTTTCTTTTCTGGGGCCACTGACTTTTGAGATGTAGGTGGTGGTAGACTCAATATGCGCTGAGGTGCAGTCAACGCATGCTATGGTGTCTCCATCTGACTCTGAATCTTCCTTAGCTATTGTGAGGTCACTGAGACAGGTGATTCCAATGCACTCCTGGGGACATGGCTGCTTTGCATGAGGATGTCACCCTCTTTTTCCTCATCTTCCACCATGACTTGACCAGTGGTAGCTGATGTTTCCTGGCTCTCCTCGCCTTCTCCACTATCACCACGTTCAGCCATTTGTTTAAGGTGCTCCTCCCACCGGATTGCGTGATGTTTTTTCATATGTGTCGTCTGGCCTCCAATACCATAATGTGAATCAGGCTTACCTCAAAGGACACTCGTGTGGCAAATGGAGCATATCGTAATGTTCTCATCCTGTATGTAATCATAAAAAGCTTGAAACTGCGAGGAGTACTTTCTTATTGGGCCACTGCCAATGTCTGAGGAATAACTGGAGGTAGGTGGGTATGTCGATTGCCGCTCTGCAGTGCATACTTTTACTGAGGTGGTGTGTTTTACTGTGGTACAGGTCTCTGCTGGGACCTTACAAATATTGGAGCTGGCAGTACTGCCTGTGCCACATCCCTCGGAGCAGGTTGGATAGTAATGTCAGACTCCTTTGTGCCAGTTTCCATTACAATGGCTGGCTTGTCGTTAATTTCCTGCTCATCATTATCCCTTTCCATGATTCTAAGGCTTTCTGAAATATTTATTTTCTCTTGCCTATCCTGGCGTCTCCTGAACTCTGACGGGGTCCACTCCATGTCACTATCATAACAAGTGGTGCTTGGAGAAGAAGGTAGAGTAGTAGGAGACCTGGGAGCCATTCACTCTAAAAGAGGAGGTTCTTGCTTGGAAGGAAGCTCAACCTCCTGTTCTGCTCCAACTTCAGGAAGATCTACTATTGCTGGCTGCTGTCCACTTTGCTCTGTTTCCTGAAACAATTGGGTACTACTTTGCGAAAGGGACAAATCCAATTCAATGTCACTGCTTGTCGGCATCGCCATGATTGCAGTGGCTACCTCAGTGACAGACATGGCCATGGACTTAGGTTAGGGTGGTGCTGTTGATGCCGAAGTGCTGCTCCCAGTTTCCTACCCAGTGGCCGGTGTGGCAGGCACACGTCTTCTGAAAAAGGTTGCCATTGACATGCCAATGGTGGAAAGCTGCATCTTCTCACTGACCAGTTTGTTGGGAGCAACTTTCTTTGGGGCCATCTTAAGCTCTCAGTTGGCAGTGGCACTAAGATCCCCAAGAGGAAGACTTTGGAGGACAGAAGTGCAGTCCTTCTCTTTGGGAGTACTGTGGGTGATGTGATGTATTTTCTCTTGTGCACCAAAAAACAACCAAGTGAGAAAAACATATAGTTAGTGAAACATGGCATTGTTGCAGGTTGAAATAGAACAGACAAATGCAATATTAGTATGGTTGGTTACTTATGTAATAAATACCAATTTAATCAAATATTATAAAGTCAAACCACACCACCACACTACAAAATTTAATTTTAAATCAAGCAGCACAACATGCAGATATAGCTCTTCGCTTTTATCTCCTTCTGTTAAAGGAGAAACCCATGGTAGTCAGAGAACGGTGCATGGGAAAATTGAATAATCCTTAAAAACCTATGGCGGGAAAGTGGTCCTGGGGAAATTGAATAATCATTAACAAAATACATTATGCTGCTGATGTGTCTGCAGTGCACCACATCCAGGCTGTCCAGGATAAAATGGAAATATTATGCACCTAAAGGAACCAAATGCTGTAGTGCGGCTGTGTGCCTTTGGTGGATGCATGGATGAATGAAGAAATGAATGGATGGATGGAACAATGCTAAATTAAATAACATTAAATAAATAAGAAAAAGAAAAAGAATTACAATTAAAATAAAAATAAAAAACGAGAAAAAATGAAAGAAAACACAAAAATAAAATCTAAAAATCTAAAATTAAAATAAAATAAAATAAAATAAATTGAATAAAAAAATAAAATAGAAAACTAAAATAAAAACATTACAATACATAATTAAAATATGAACTTAAATCAAACAAATAAGATGATCAATAATTGCTGATATTTGTATGCAAGCCTATGGGAAAGACACACTGGCCGGATGTACAAAATGGCTGCCAACAACATGGTAAAAGAACAACAAAAAGTAAGGAGGCATGGCAAATAAGGAACGCATACAAGCCTATTGCAAACAGACACTGGCTGGATGCACACAAGCTATTGCCAGTCAGTATTGCCCTTCAGAGTACAATGAACCTGCCTACCACATTATGAACCTTCTGTAGTGCTTGCTGTCACTTCGTTTGTTTTTTCACAGGGAACTCATGATGCAGGACACGGGCAGGAGGCAGAACGCTGCCTATCTAAGTCTGTCAATAAAAAATAGATAAAACGACGACCAAACCACAAGCCTGAACTGAATGAGAAATACTCCTCTAAGGGGAGCCAAATCCACATCATGCATATCTCAAAGAATTGGTATCAATAAGTCCACTGCAAGCCAGGCCTAAGATTACAGTCAAACAGCAGAAGCTGTAGTTCAATTCATGTTGCTCTAGGACAGTCTGCAGCTGTTTTGAAAAGCTGTGGGCCAACCAGGAGGCTTTCGATCTTCTTCACATTAGAACTGGTAGAAATCTTCCAGTGTACTAAGGTCGGTAGAGTTGGGGGAACGTTTCAGGGCAGAGGTGGGAACAAAATATCACACTGTTTGAATTTAAAACTATTTAAATTGCCAAACTGCAAAATTACCTGTCACCCAATCTTTTTTGATTCCACCCCAGACTGTGATTTCACCTTGTACTGACGCTGGCCAATCAGCAGCTTTCAGAGACCCTGCCCTGCAGTGTTTGTACTACTTGCACCTGACAATCTGCTACTGCTGGCAGTGCCAGGAACAAAGTCACACGTCAGATAGCATAATTCTGAAAATTAAAAAATACCTTAATATGCTTCTCATTTGACTAGATTATGATTCAAAAAATAATTCAAACTGAACTTTCAATCAATGGTATCATTTGCATACCCAGTACAAAGGCCGAGCATAGATAAAGTTAACAGGCTTTATAACGCCTGCAAATGCAGGCCCTAAAAACTAGCATTCAGCGTGACCTTTTAAAGGTAATGCACTTTTGTAGAAAATAATATGAACAGGCTTGGTTTAGGTAAAACTCCAAGATGAAAAAGACTATCGGCTTTGCGAACATGCTTTCAGTGCGTCAAATTAGCTATTACTTTAATTCAAATGTTTACCCCTCAGGTGGAATGTGAAGGTGTAGGTTTCCCAAGATGAGGCAAGCAGCTGCTTTGCCATAACAAAAGCCAACCTAATTCATGACCAAGGCAGCGTTAAAAAAAATAAACGCGTTTCAATCTTGAGAGCCATTGACACAAAATTGTTGTATCCTAAAAAGCCCTATTGAGTTTAGCAAGAGTTTTTTTTATTAACTATCAAGGATCGAGAAGAATTGTTTTCCTCAGGATAGAAGGGATTTATTTGACGTTAAGCATCAAAGTTGATGTTGGATTGAGATCATAACCTGACCGGTTACTGCCCACCCTCCTGTTAATGCAGATGCTGTTATTATATTTAGGTTTGTGTGAAGTTTCCTGGGAGGGTGACTGAACGCAGCAGTTCATTTCAGGCGCGCAGCCTTAGATCTCTGTCAGAGTGTGTGAACATGCCTGTCATCGCACATTCCAGAAACCGCTCAGAAATGAATGTGTCTTTCCACGGCGTTTCTCCGGTCTGGGGCGGCAGACATTCCTCCAGCTCTGTATTAATCCAATTACTAAACACCTGCAGACGGCAGAAACAGCCTTGGAGTCGGAAAAGGTTTGCCAACCGGTCTGTAGCCTGCTCTGCTGTCCAGTCACACTGGATGCACACCTGCCAAGCCATAAAAAAGACAGACGACAACCAATGTTTGCATTTATTACAAAGAAGTTGGACTGCCCTGCCCCTATCTGAGTGGTAAGAGACAGCCACGACCGGAATGACGTGAACCCTTCTGACACCTGGGTCCCTCGCCACTGTACCAACTGCAATAATATCAGTTACGCCCCCAGATATACCTGGTTCAAGTCTCCACAGAGCCAAAAAAATAACTCATGAGTACTGTATGGCATTTCTTTATTCATTCGATTTCTAAAGCACACTGGGCTTCCTGCCCCTTAAAAAAAACAACAAGGAAAACCTAGCTCAAGGACTAGAACCTTGATGGCTTCGAACTCTAAGTTTCATTCAGTGCCAAGCCACATGGATTCACTCTGGACAGCAACATCACCCTCAAGGATCACATTGAAAATAACGAAGATGGCTTGGTACCAGCTCTCTCTTCTAGGAAAAGTCAAACAATTGTTTACAGAAAACAACTTTAGAACTGCTGTTCAGGTCGTTGTACTATTGCATCTGGATGACGGTAATGTCCCACTCCGTGACGTCCCAGATGTCACATTGGTACCCCTTAACAGCATCTTACACACTACACCATGTTGCATCCAGGGCCTGAAGAAATATGGTCATATTACCCTCATCCTGTTGGTACTTCATTGGCTTCCCTGGCTAGCCCACAACATCTTCATAACCAGCTACATCGTTAAAAAAGCCACATTGGCCAGCACCCCTGCTTACCTTAAAGACATATTCACCACCTCTGCTGTTTCCTGGCACACTCGCAGCCAGTGACATCAAACTTCAGACTAAGCAGTGTATAAAAGAAAAATCATGGAACCAGGCATTTAGCCAGCTGTACATTCAGGATCCAGAACATTGGGTCGGCACCAATATTGCTCCAATTGAGGAAAGTGTTGAAGATGCACCTCTTTGAAGAACATTAAATAACAATGCATTAACATTCCACAAATCACCTACCTCTCCTATCACTCATTGTCTTTATGCCTCACTTTGACCATGCACAGCACTCTACTGCCTTTTGGCAGGGTTCACTGTGGAAAATGGCCCTTTTTTCAGGGTTATCCCCAAACTTTTTGCCTTCTTCCTCCTATGTTTTCAGGTCTGTTTTTTCTGGTTTATTGTCTCCGCGCACTTTACCACTGCTAATCAGTGCTAAAGTGCAATGCTCCCTATAGAAGTTGTACTGTTGATTGGTTTATCCATGATTTGCATATTTGATATATTGGTAAGTCCCTGGTAAAGTGCACTATAGGTGCCCAGGGCCTGTAAATCAAATGCTACTAGTGGGCCTGCAGGACTGGTTGTGCCACCCACTTTAGTAGCCCTGTAACCATGGCTCAGAACTGCCACTGCAGTGTTTGTGTGTGCAGCTTTAAACTGCCAATCCGACTTGGCAAGTGTACCCACTTGACAGGCCTAAACCTTACCTTTTTATACATGTAAGGCACCCTTAAGGTATGCCCTAGGTAGCCCCACTTGGCAGGGTGCAGTGTATGTTTAAGGTAGGACATGTAGTGGTGTGTTTTACATGTCCTAACAGTGAAATACTGCCAAATTCGTTTTTCACTGTTGCAATGCCTATCTCTCTCATAGGTTAACATGGAGACTGCCTTTAAATAAATATCTTTTAGGTGCAGCTTCCCATTGGGAGCAGATAGAGATCTGTAGTTTGTGGTCTCAGGACATGTAAAACACACCAGTACATGCCCTACCTTTTAAATGCATTGCACCCTGCCAATGGGGCTACCTAGGGCCTACCTTATGGGTGACCTCTAGGTAGTAAAAGTAAAGGTTTGGGCCTGGCAAGTGTGCAGTCGAATTGACAGTGCAAGACTGCACACACAGATACTGTAGTGGCAGGTCTGACTCCTGTTTACGGGGATACTGATGTGGGTGGCACAATCAGTGCTGCAGGCCCACTAGTAGCATTTGGTTTACAGGCCCTGGGCACCTATAGTGCAATTTACTAGGGACTTACTAGTAAATCAAATATGCCAATTATGGATAACCCAATCACCAATACAATTTACACATGGATCACTTGCACTTTAGCACTGATCTGCAGTGGTAAAGTGTGCAGAGACAATACATAAACCAGCAAAATCAGATCAGAAAAAATAGGAGGAAGAAGGAAAAATGTTTGGGGATAACTCTGCAGAAAGGGTCATTTCCAACATCCAGTATTTGGTTGACAAGCAGCCACATACTTTGCTTTAGTTAGTATCTCTGAATGAGTGATTTCATAACAATGTTATGTGATATTGCACTAAATTCACAGTCATATCTAAGATCAGTGAAGAACTAGTGACAGCAAAATATTAGTTTATTTTTATATTTAACAGCACTTATCAACGGTGCAATGGTGAATTGTCCCTTCCAGGATTTGAACTCATAAGCTGCATGTGACACCGAGACCTGCATTATGTATAGGGCCCACTGTGCCTGTTTGCATCGCAACACACTCTTAAATGGTGCACCAGATGCAGACTAATACAGTGCTCTCTATTACAGTGAATTCACTGCCCTAAAATCATGCTGCCTTTGGGCAATGCATTACTGAAAATTGTGCCAGCTATTTGAAGTGATTCATCTATCTCTGTACTGGCAGCAACCCAGCCTGCATTTGAAATGGGTAGGCAGAGATCCTGCTGCAGATGGGTGCAGTGAGTGACAGCACTCACCTATAGTGGAGAGTGTGTGGGCCCATGGGATATTTTTTCACTCTTTCTAAGGTTTCCCTGGGGGGGCACACTGCTTGTGCACCACTTCTTTGTTGCACACAACCAACAGTGACTCTCAACAGCTCTTTTGTATCTGCACCCACATCTGTAATATAGCATAGGTGCAGAGTGAGAGAGTGTCGTCATTTGCTTAGGGTCACACCCCCAAGCAAATGAGAGAACATCCCCTTGAAATTGAGCTGGCCACAGCCATGCACAATATGCACCACACAAGGGGCTACACAAGTATATACAGCACTCACCTTTCACTAACTTCCAGTCAATCTAAACAAAACGGTTAATACATTGGTCTTGCCAATAGCAACAGCCAACTTCTTACAGCCACAATTCACAAACTAGAAAACAAAATCCCAGGAATTCAAATAAAGATGAAGAAAAGCCTAGCATTTTAGCGAGGCCCACATACTTATCTTTCATATTTGTGTTGGCAGCGAACATGTAGCACTGATAATTTACTTGTCCTTCATTTTAGCAAAACTGGATTGACCATAAGCCACCTGTATAGGGCCATTAGACTATGGTATCTTTATTGTCCTGGGGGGTCTCTAGCACAGCTGTAGATAAGACAGCTACAGAACTTAAGCCAACAAGAGCATTCCAAGGCTGCTGAGCTCTAGGGGAGTTCCTCCCAAGCAACTGTACCTTTTCACATCCCATATGTAACCTTCAGCCTCCATCAAACGTGCTCAGTCTGACAATAATAATAGAAGTCACAAGAAAGAGCCACTTCTTCCAACTAACAGCTTTTGAAAAGCAAAACGTTGTCAATATGATTTTAGTTACAATTCGTGTTGTCTTACTTGCCCTTCAACATAGAGGAGCTTCACCTTCGTAAATGTTTAGTTTTATGGAGCAGAAGTTCCAGTTCTTGATGATAATAACACATGTTGAATGTCAAAAACATCTGTGAATTTACCCTATTGCTGGGACGCAGTTGGAGGCAGATTTATACTTTCTATCAGGAACACATGATAAATTACTTTCCGTAAATGCAACATGGTTCATATTACTTTTTGAGCAACTAGTTTTCACATAGTGCACAAAAAGTGCAACCTGCGACAGCAGATAGCAGACTCAGTTTCATACAATCAGGATCCTGGGACATTGATGTCTGCCAGTAGGTCTTATAACCTCAGAAAATCCACAAGTGCCATCTAGTTTCTGCAGTTGCATGTTTAGGACACTGGATGATCATGTGGGGACTAAGAGGGAGGAGGCAGGTGGGTGACCATTGAGAAGCCTGTCAACATCCACATAGGTGTGATGTTGCAGGCATTCATCACCATTCTCAAAGTTGTTTCACACCCAAATTGTGCACCTACTTTGTGGGCCGCATTCCAACATCATTGGGGTTGGTGTACTGGGGGGTTGTTTGGTGTGTTCCTCTTTTTCATGAATACCTCAGTTGCATGGTGTGCATTACTTTAATTTTGACAGTGAAGTTGTTGCAATCATGAGGTGTAACAAATGTAGTTTGTTGAAAAACTAACATCTTCTCCAACTTTCTTTTCTTTTTATTGTGCTTATCTTTAGAGAAGTCTGAGTTTCTGAAGAACTTTTGGAAAAGGTAACTTCTTACTGAATATGGGGCCTCAAATTCACAAAATTACAGGACTGACAAATGCAGAATGTTTTTTTTTTATAATGCACTAAACCATGGGTACTCGCAAACATTTTTCCAGGGGCCAAAATGTTTGATCTGTGACGTGCCTGGGGGCCGCACTGATGCCAGGGCAGTGGCGGTCGGGTGTGGTGGCTGGGGGGATTGGTGGCAAGGTAGGTGTAGGAGAAGCAAATGATATACATCTAGTGGCTGAAATAAACAATGGGAAACCAGAAAACCTGGAATTAATCCCAACTTACCCATTTTTCCAAATTGTGTGATGCTAGGCAATTGTTCAGTCTCACTTTCCCTCCTTTTTCTGCATTATCACATTTAAGATGACTTCGAAATACATGATTCATGGTGTGCACTACACAAAACCTGCTTCTGTGTTTGATTTATTAAACTATAATGTTGTTCATGTATGATAGGTACCCAGGCCACCCATAAAGTGCACATACCAAGTGACTTGTCTCTTTAATTTACTATTGGTGGTATTCTCAGGGTAAGGGAAATAATTAATGTTTCCAAATTTATGTTACCAAATTTATGTTTGAAAACTATCACTTTTAAATAAATACATCTCAATGCACTAATAAAATAAATTGTACTAAGGCAAAACGGTTCTACAAGTTAACTAAATACACTTTTTTAATTGTGAAGAGACTGTCAGTTTTACACTTGTGCTGCAAGATGTCTTTAAATATGATGGCGTTTCAAAAGTTAAGTGCAGGAGTCCCTAGTTACTTCCTTTCTTTAACACCAATTAAGTTTGAAATAAATGATTGTGAGTCTATTTAATATTTTTATTGTTAGTGCGAGTCGAGCAAACAGCTGCCCAGTGCTTCTGTTGCCCAACTGGCCTACGTGGAACTCAAGGAATTTCACGCTGCGGAATTCCCCAGAGTTACATAAAAGCTCTGCGAGATTCTGCGGAGTTCCGCAAAGGGGCAGAAAATGCACATTGTGCTGCTCACCCTGCAATTTAGCACCGTTTATGCTTTCTGCACTGAAAAATCTGTGACACCACCTGGTACACAAGCATGCAGCCATTTTGTTTTATCTAGCCTGCTTCAGCTGCTTTCTCCTTTCTCTGTCCTTCTCCACCACATCAAATCCACTTCTTCTGATCACTTTTCTTAATCATTCCCACTTTTTCTTTACTTTATTTGTTACCTTCTGACTTTCCCTGTGTGTATTTACATTTCGGCGTGTGCTTTTGTGACTTTTTTGTACTTTGTTTTTCTTTTTCTTTCCTGACCTGTCCTCTCTGTCCTCTTGTTCCCTTCCAATCCCAGTCCTACTCCCAGTAACATTATTATGTTTACTATTATTAAATGTATAGTGCCAGATTTGCGGAGGTCTTGTGCCATTCCAACACCACATTAGCATCATTTTATTTACACTAATGTGGCACTGGATGTGCAAACACGCCATGCCATATTTATGAAGTGGTGCAATGCTTGCATTGCGCCACTTTGTAACCCATTGCACCACACTATGCCTGCGTCAGGCATTATGTATGCAGGGGGGATGTTTTTTATCTGCATTTTCTAACACCTGCTAAGTGCAGGCATTAAAAAGAGTCTCCCATTGATTACAATGGGCCTCTGGGTCTTTGCATCATCATTTTTAATGCTCACCCTGCAAAGCGCCGGACTAACATAAAAAATTATGATGCTAGTCACCCTAACTACCACTATGGTGGGCCATATTGTAAATACAGTGCTACCATGGTGGCATTAGGGAGGTGCTAAGGGGCACAAGAAAAGTCGTGCTGCACTAGGTGCAGCGCCACTTTTAATCAAAATGCCCTTATGTGTGCAGTCTGATTTTAAACTTCAGCTGAAAAAAATAAACTTTCCTATAGTGTATCAGAGAACTCCTCGGGATTAAGGATTTAGCATTTAAACCATGGTGATGGAGGCATTAGTGGCCGCCTGTGATTGTTTTCAGCTGCATGAGCAGTGATAGATCATTGCAGTCTCGCTTTCAATGTGTGAAACTTAACAGGAGCTATGCTGGGAAAATGACTCCAGAAGATTGAGGGGACCCGCACCAGACCATTAATCTTACGCAGTCAAGCCAGGCCAGGCTGCTGGGAAGTGCGCCTGCACTATAAACTCTCAGTGCACGTGCACACACCGGTGGTGGAAGCGAGGTGAGCAGGATCCGGCTGAGTTGCCTTTACGTTTCTTTTTTTACTGTTATGAAAGTGTTGCCAAACGCAGAGGCCCAGATTGCCATAACAGGAAAGGAAAAGGAGTTTCGCCTGCGCAGAAAAATTGGTCGAAGTGGAAAGGGATTATATTATAATAACAGCAAGTGTTGAATTTCAAAAAATCATCAGTTCATAAGTTCATGGCTTAAAACTGGGCCATTCAGGATACCCCTGACACAGAAGAGAACAGTAAAATGCTAGAACTTTGCATCTCCCCTCGTCTCGCCCCATTAATAAAGGGGTGGTATGTGGAACTGCACTCCAGCTGTGAGCCACTACAGAACACACATTCGGAGAGCTGTGGTGTCTTTGATAGAGTTGTCCACCTGCTTCTCACATAATAAATTAGCAGGGCCCAACAGAAGAAACGCACTTTTAAACAAACGATTCGTATAACCTATTTGGATTACCCCGTTATGTGAAATAAATATGAAAATGGGCTCTGGAGACGACGACTTTAAGGAACAGGACGCCTGATGTTTTGTTTTCTGGCTTTCCCATGATTCTGAGAAGTAATGAAGAGGTTTGTTCGGAGGGTCCGTGTGGGTATTAAATATAAAAGTGGAGCGCCTCCGCAGCCAATTTTCTTGAATGATAACCAAAACCACAACCGAATTTGAATTACGCAAGTCAGAACCGGAGTGTTTATTAGGAGTGGTCAAGTTCAAGTTCAAAGTTTATTATGTAATGGAACTCCGATGGAGATCCACATAAGAATAAAAACATAAAATACACAATGAGAAAAAATATTAGAAATAATAAATGAATTATACTTAGATAGAAATATTGAAATAAATTAATACAAAGTTAAAAACACTTAAAATAATTGAAAACTTTAGCACAAAACATTTCATTAGGCGGAAGAAATAAGGCTTGAGATAAATTAGAAGCAGATCTAAGTGAAAGAGATAGACAGATGGGGCGCAACCACTTGCGACGATAAGGCAATAAGGTCGAACAAATTAAGACAACATGCATCAAATCCTGAATACCATTATAGCATAGATTACAAATGGCAGAGGAGCCAAACCATTTTGCTTGTAAAGTGTTCAGGGGAAGCTGCCCCTGTCCCAGCAGGAGCCAGAATCTAGAGTGGTCCAATAACATCTAACAACCTAAATTTAAAGCAACCGCACCCCTGTAAACAACATAATACTAACATTTTTGGAAATCACCTTTTGACCTCCCCCCAACACACACATCCCCCATCCTGCTGGGAGTGAAAATAAGAATTCCCCCTGGTGCCCAACAGAAAGCAGATAACCGTCGGTTGACTGCTGAATTGTGTCACTGTGTCAGAAAACTACCCAAGGACAAATTCAGCATATTTCATTGCATCAGCAAGATCCCAGAACGAGCTCAGAAATAGCTACCTGAACCAGGATGCTAAAGGATGCCCCTCATTTCTTGCACTGACCGCATTCTGATACGCTGAGTGCAGTCACGGCTCGCCAGTGGTACAGGGGAAGGGGCGGCGCACAGAGGGCGATGCACGGGGGGATATTAATAAATTAAAATAAATACATTTAAAAAAACTTACCTCTGCTCAGCGCCATTGCTCCTCTGCTGAAGGCAGGCTGCAGGCACAGGCTCCCAGCCTGCCCTGCGGATAATCCTGATGCTGCTCAGAGCACCGTTAGGATTGGCTGGGAGAGCCCAGCCAGTGCGCTCCCAGGCAAACTAGGAGGCTGTGCCTGCTCTCTTCAGTCCAGCAACACAGTGCCGGGCTGAAGAGAGCACAGTGTGAATGTGTGTTTGGCCGGCCTGTGATGGCCGGCCAAATATACATGCACACTGATTGGAGTGCTTCGGGCACTCCCCTCGCTGCTCATCAACCCCATGGCCCCGCCCCTTTCACTACGAAAGGATAATAAACATAGGTTGTTATCCTTTCGTTGTAAAAGGTTTGCAGCTTCTGCTGTTGGCATGGGTGCGATGCTCCTCCGCCATAGTGGAGGAGTTGCCACTGGCTGAGTACCAAATCATTGACCAATCAAGTTTCAGGTGGTGGAAACCACTAGAACAGACACACTATTATACTGTTGTACGTCTTCTTCGTCCAATTCATTGCTAGGTGAGCTATTATCTCCGCATGCATAAATAGTTTACCTATCCAAGCAAACGTGGAATTGGACTACGCAAATAGCTCCCTTCCTCAGCCTGTGTGCATCCCTATTTCAATTTGGGAGTTTTAATGTCTGCATAGAATGATACCTATCGCAATTTAGCTGTTATGCAGGTACGTTGATTTATTTTTGTTTAGCTGCTGATAATAGTTGTATATGATTTTAATGGTTTCCTTATAGCACACTTCATGTAGATCACATTTAAGCAAGTCCATAGTTAAGGCCTTCAGGATCGGGTCAGGCTAGTAGGTGTCACTAATCTTTATAACCTTCTCTAGTAGTCAGATGTATAAAAATATGATATTGACGCTTACTGTGGCCAGTCGGAAATTTTTCTTTTTGATACTCGACTATACACACATCTCTGTACAGAGCAGGACTGATTTGAAGTTTTCTATGGTGGCGTTCACGTGAGACTCCAAGATGCTGCAATACTTGATTGTGAGGCTACGTAACAAACATGATGTTTCTGGCAACCAATATGTTTAAATAGTGATGTTTGCCTTCAATTGTGAGGTAGTTTTCCAAGTAAAGCAATCCATTGCTGTTTCCCTCATCATTCACTGTTCCAATTTTGGCTGGAATGGAGGAGAACGTGCCAACTAAGAGACGCCATACTAAAGGTGTATCCAGGTTGGGAGGAATTGCAGCCTGAGGCTTCCCTGATGTAATAGTGCAGAGTTCTATCCAGCAAATGATTGAAAGAGTGGTGGGGGCTGCCTTTGTTTCAAGGGAGGACTCCTTTCCTGAAAACCCCAAGGATTATTGTTACTCCTAATGATCCCATAATGGGTGATGGTGAACAAGAACAGATTCATTAACCTTTTCTTCAAGGACCGGATCTGGCTGAAGTCCTTCAACACCTAACAGACAATCTTTCCTTGCATTCCACACATCAAATAGTCCAAAAGATGAATACTTTTTTCACCAGTTTCAAAAAACAGGAAACAAGAGAGTCTTCCTTTGCATTTAGCACTACTCAGGGTTCTGAGTCATAAATGTCAGGACGTTGAAGAGTAATCTTTTCCTAGATATTTGAATGTTGAAAGACTTTCAGACTTTGGCAGATGAAACTCAGCACAGATTGTGCAGCTGCTCTTTCTATGATGGAGCAGCAGATGTGGTCCCTTTCAGATATTTCATTTGATGCACTTGGGCAGCATTTGCCACACAAAGAGCTCTGATTGCTGGTTTTTGGTAGGCGTGGATGTGATCATGGAAGGATGAGGAATCTCAAAATACTGTGCTGATACATTTTTCATTATGCAGTTCCAAGAAATTCAGCTACCAACTAGAAGAGATAGTTAAATGATCAGCAGAGGATAGAAAGCTTTTAGCATCATTCAAGTCATCTACTGAGGGAATATGATTTTGATTCAAGAAAGTATTTGGTCCTTCCGCAGTGGCTAAAAATATCCAGCCCTTATAAGGCAGGGGTCATGGCCATGGTTCCCTGGTTTAAATACGTCTTGGTTTACATCAGCATCTACCATAACCAATCTTCAACCACTATACGCATGACTATCCTGGCAGTTCGGGCTTGACTGTTCCCATAGGGAACAGTGTCAAGGCCGATTTGTATATTGCTGGGTCCAAACTGGGGTGGTGTGGTGAGCAAAAAACTGATGGACTTAACTCAGATCTTTGTAACTGGGGGTGAATGTCTGCATTGTTCAGCATTCCATCCAGCATCTGTTCTTTTTTTAATCAAAGGCATTTAGCAGTCCAAGTGGGAGGTTAGTTGAGTTATTTCTCAGAAATGTGGCAGGTGAACACTGGAGGTAGTCTAATAGGGCTATTGAGTGGATGTGTCCAGCTATTCACAAGAATTGTTTTGTGAAACTCCTCTTTTTCGAGACCCAGTTTATCAGCTGGCCCTTCAAAATGGAATCGAGAAACTACTGAACAAAAACAGCAAAGATTCGGGTTCTGAAGGTAAAAAGAGGCATGGGATGCTAGTACATCATCTTTCTTGTATGTCAGGTGTTCAGAGAACTCATGCCTGTGCTACATACCAAAGAAGTTAGCAAGCATATGACATATCAGAAACTGGTGATGCTGGTATTTCAATCCATCTTTCCACTTCTTAAAAGCAAACTTTCAAATTTTCTGTTCTAAGTTCTACCGTTTGGACTGGAATTGGATCTAAGGGTCTTCACAAAACGACTTTTATTGGTGGTGAGTAGAGTTAATTCTCAAGGAGTAAGAGTTTCCATATTTTGATGACTGGATCATTTCATCACCTTATTGTCTTAATGAACATAATATTTTTGGGAAGGTTCCAAAATGCTGGCAGAATTCAGATGTATGGTACATGTTGAAAAGTAGAACAACATTCCATCTTAGGCTCTCCAGTTAATTGGAGCCAAGATCAAGTTGGGGTGAAGACTTTTTTGCTGGAACACAGGAAACAGAAAATTCATTCTTACTTAAGGAACCTGCTGAAAAAGCCTCAAGCACTGTCCAGCAAGTCTTGGCCATAAAGTCGCTGTTCCTCCATGGGAGCATCAAACGTAATAATTTTGCCATTGTCTCAGGTCCACCTTCACCCTCTGGTTCTTCACCTGTTTGCACACTGGATTCTTGCATTCTAGTATTAAATTTGCATGGTTCCTATTCAAGGCGAGGTTGTTCAGGGCCTCCAATCGTGACTTCATCCCTAGTCACTGAATAGGAGTTCATTGTTTCACCTATCCACTCCAAAAATGATTACTACAGATGCCAGAGGAGTGGATTAGGGAGCAACATTGAAAAAGGTCCAGGGAAGGCTTATGTTATTGTTGGAAGGTGGGATTCCATACACTTCTCAAGATCCTCCAACTGAAAGAAACACAAGGTAGTCCAGTTAGCGTTTCTCCACTTTGCCCCAGAACTAATCAATCATCCAGTGACGGGTTGGACTGACAATCAGGATGTTAGTGGCTACCTGACTCACTAGGAAGGAGCAGCTTCTTCCTCCTTCGCTTAACCTATGAGATTTGTATATTGGGTAGTTCCATCTCCTCAATCTAGGTACAGTTCTGTGGTGAGGGGGCAGTCATCAAATGTTTAATGCATTTATGGGAACTTCTGTGGTGTTGTTCCTGGAAATGCAGGAGATGTCCACTGGGCAAGTGGACATCTCTAAATTTGGCTAATGGAGTACCCTTGCCCTGGGGGGAGTGAAGTACTCTGCCATGGCAACTGTACATAATCCAGCTGCAAACCAAAATCGTCCCCAAAGCCTATCATCCAGCTGGCAAACCAAAAACAGGCCCAAAGGCCATCAACTAAACCATCTTTTAAATAACACACTGGAAAAATCTTACTCTGGGGAACAAATTTAACAAAAGTATCACAGTTGGCATGAAAAATAATGCCTTTCTAATGACCTACTAAAAAATATACTTAAAGTTTGTAAAGCAGAAAGATCTACTGTGTGGAACTTTCTCAACCACTGAACTTGGGGGTATATTTATGGCCTGGTTTACATCACTCTTGCACCATGCAATGTGGTGCAAGAGCGACAAAAACCTTAAGTGAGATTTATTAAGCCACGCAAGGCCACATTGCATAGCCCTGCATGGTTTCATAAATCTTGAGCAGTGTAACGGAGCACAAATCAAAGCATTGCATTACTCTGCGCCAGGGAAGCATTTTCAAGGGTGTAGTTTGGGTATTCTGATGCAACATCCATGGGTTTTGAAGCATTCCCAGATTTACAAGAACTTGTAAACCTGGGAATGTGCCAAAAAGGTATGCCTCCCCAGGAGTGGCGTAACAAGGAGAAATATGTTTATTTCTTCTCCTTTTTTCCTCTTTCTATATCTGTTGCGTTCGACAGCTGATAAAGAGAGAAGAAAATGCCTATCAGGATTGTTTTTTTGCAGGAAGGTGTCCCTTCCTGCACAAAAATAATCCTGTATACAACACAGGCACCTTTGAACCATGGTGCAAGGGTGCCTGCATTGGTGCTAAGCTGCCAAAAGGGCACCAGCACAAGGGGAAAGGACAGGAATGTGTCATGTTGGATACATACAGCACATTCCTGCCCTTTCCCTGTGATGCAGGGCAGCACAGCAAGGTGACTTGCTACGCTGCCCTGCACCACAAAGCCCAGAAATATGGGCCTAATTTTACAGACTAGCTGCACAGCAACATCGCTCCCCAGTTATAACCACCATATACTGTGCTGAACAATGAATGACAAAGATGGTAACATAGAGAAAGAGGACTTCTCTCTGATTGGACACCGCTTCTTCACAAGCTCCTACTGAACTGGTGCAGATCACATGGCATTTCCCAGAGATTCCCTGAAAGTTCAAGGATATACAATGTAATCACACATCATCCTCGACCATAGACTTTCGAAAGCTAGATTTAATTCATGCATCTGGATTCAACTATTACAGCACATCTGAGATTCATCAAATGAACTTCAGTGATTTTTATGTGCTAGTGATAATTCCATTATTGCATCATAAGTAGTAGTTCCACAGTTACATCACAAGTGATTGTCTCCCTGTTCCATCACTAATAATAGTTCAACCAACCTGTCTCGTGCTTTTCCGCTGCACAAATGACTGTATTCTCAATTTAGGCCTACACATTTGTTGAGTCAGAACCAATTCAGAGTATCCTAAAATGTTACCATGGTGTTAGGCAAAGTAGCTCTAGTTCCATAAGAAGAACTTTTCAGGCTATTGGTTTTTGCACAATATCGTGAGGCTGTGTCCTACTGTGCATGCTTTTGCTGAGAGTACTGGTGATATATGTATGGAGAAGCAACCTAGTTGCTTGTTAGGAAGCATGTTATGTTCACTAACCTTACAGCTTCAAATCACATTGCACTTTGTTTCTTATAGGTAGTAATGCTGGGCTACATAGTTTGAAGGCTGTGATGACACAAGAAGCAGGCTTTGGCTCCAGGAGCTGGCCCAGAGAGATCCTTCACCTGTGCACCAGGAGATGTTTTGGTGTGATTTAAATAGGATAGCATCCAAGATGGCCTTCAATAATATGTGGGACTTCAAGAGCTCTTTGTGATTCAGTGAGATGTGCAGATCTCACTGAGCTAGGTGAGGGCAATCCCATGAAGGCTACACAAGATGTGGGAAGCCTGGGAAATGCCTAGTCTGAATCCTTGGGACTCAATTGGATTCATTCTGGACACCAACCTCACGCTCAGACTGGAACCAGCTCTCTCTTCTAAAGAACGTCAAACTGTTTCTTCCAGAAAACAACTTCAAAACTGCAGTTTAAGCCCTTGTATTCTCACACCAGGATGGTAGTAATGCCCTACTCCATGGCTTCCCATACTGGCATCCCTTAAAGCTATGGACACACTATAGCATGTCTCACCAGGAGGCTGAGTAAATATGACCACATCACTTCCATCCTGATATCGCTCGATTGGATTCCCTTGCCGACATGCACCATCTTGTCAGGAGTAGTAAGTGTTATATAAATGCAATTACAATCATATCATCTTCAAAACGAGCTGCATCATTTACCAGGCCATCACGAGAAGCACTCCATGCTCATCATGCAGACAGGCTCAACATCTCTGGTGGTTCTCAGCACTGCTACAGCCTGGGCACCATCAGACTGTAGACCATTAGGTGTAAAAAATCAAAACAAAGCAGCAGGCCATAACCATGTATGCACCAATTATCTGGAAGAACACAACCATATCCATCGGGGGTATCCTATCACTGCTCCAATTCGGGGAAGAACTGAAGAATTACCTTTTTTAAAGAATACGACATTATAATGTATTAACCATCCACAATGCAGAAACCTCTCCTATCAATTTGTAAATGCTTCAACTCTGTACCATGCTCTACTGCATTTTGGTTTGGTTCAAGGTATAGAAATGCAATATACATGCATACACTCATAGGGCAGCTCTTTGCTTCACTGCTGACCTCAACCCTTTTTCTACAACCAGCTAAAGAGACAGCGGGAAGACCCCTATTTTCCAGGAAATGGGGTGGGTGCTCCTCTCATGGACTAAGTATGGACAGATTGGGCTATCCCTGCTATGCTCTCACTTAGGAGTTAGGGATTAGGTAGAATCGATTTGTGTATGTTGTTCCAATATGCTGAGGTTGTTTATTTTCTTCTTGCTTGTCACAACAATCCTAATCCTGCTATATCTCATTGCCATTATAAATGCAGCTCGTATGTTTTATCATAAATTGCAGTCTTTTCCATAAACATATTGAAAACCACCCTTCTTCTTTTCTTTGGCCTATGAGTGTATATGAGACCTTTTGCCAATGAGAGAAAGAGGTAAGATTTGTTGACCACAACATCCACCTGAGAGTTCACTGGGTGACCTTTGCTTTTTTGTTTGGGTGAGGTACTGCTAGCTAGCCGAAAGGGTTGGGCTGACAGTTGTCAAGACTGTGTGTGATGTGACATGGCACCACCAACATTGGTAAGGCATTAATTACACAGGTCCCCTGAGTTTCTCTGTCTCACACACGCTAAAGGTACTCTAAGTACATTATGTGGAGACATCCATGGTCTATGGGGAAATCCTCCTCAGCTGAAAACGGAGCTCCTATCTAAGCTGTAGGTTGTTCAAGCTTTACCTTAAAAGGATTCCCCACTGGTGTTTCCAACTCTGATACCTATTCTTTATCATGGCGCAACCAGTAAATATCTGAGAGAATTGTAGACAACCAGTCACACAGTTTCTTTTAGCTAATGGATTAACAAATGAGGACGGGGATGCCACATTTGTTGTTGAAGCTCAAGACATCTACAGAACAGAAACATTTTACTCATAGGTCACCTTACTAGCAATAAATGCAGACTCAAAATATATTCTACACATACAGAACAGCGAATGTACCACTGCAATACAGAGCATACCAATATTTTGAAATACCTTTAAATTATCATGAAGACTAAGATTGGTTTAATGGCGCCCTTCCACATGTAATATAACCTGTTAGATTAGGTCCTTTATGCAATAGCGGTCCAACATGGCAACACAACATTGTCCACATATTCACCACATCCCAGTGTGCAAGCTCTGCCAGTAGCTGAAGTACGCACATTATATAAGGAGCTAGTAGCAATATATAGATGCTTAATACAATTTGTAATGTGGACTTTCCACAACGCCGCAGCAAGGGCTGGCTCCAGCTATAAATCATTTGGGTGTTACAGGGATACATCCACAAATTGTCCATTCAATAATGGAAAAAGCGCCCAATGAGGGGGAGAAGATTCTGTTCTGGGTTGAGCAAAAAAAAAACAAGATGGAAGCAGTGTTTCCCCATACGAGACCCCAAGATAAACATAGAATCATCATGATGTGCTTGCTGTTCAGATTAATTCCCTCAATAGAGGACTGTGCCATTTGGGGCACAGTCTTTGCTGCTATATACACCACTGCACATGGTGCACCGACACTTGAAAACTTACCGGAAGTGTTAAAACTAATTCAAAATGAACATGGGGCAGACCCGGCCCTGGTCTTGGGGATGAAACTGATACACAATTTTGACACAGTGCCCTCATAATTTTAAGCAATATTAAAGGGGAAGCAGCAACACTGGGGTTTGCCCAGCGGCTCTGAGAGGTACATAAGAGGGATCAGGAGAGCGAGCTGGCAAAGATAATTTCCAAAACGTATGCTCGGTATAGTCTGGGGGCCAGACCGACTAAACCTCAACTGCAGAGTACTTCCACTAAGCAGAGTACTAAGCAAACAAGAAAGCTGTAAATAATGCTGGGATAAACAAAAACAAAATAAAGATAGAAGAATGCAAAGAGCAGATTCTGTGCTACCGGAGACCTCAGAGAAATTATACAACCTTAGAAATAGGGAAAATTTAAAAACACCCAATAGACATCAATATACTGACAGTCACAAATCTCGTTTCCTCCAGGACGCACCGGATAAACGGAATGACAGAGGAGGGCAGTCAAAAAACTGAAGCAACTATGTGAAGCTAAAAAAAGGACTCACAACTTTCCTCAGAGACTTTCACAAAAAAGGAAGAGAAACTTGCACAGCAAAAGCCCCAATTTAAAAAGAAAAAGGTGGCAGCAGTATCAGTCAACTATGCCATTCATATTTGAAATGTTGAAGATCAGGATGTGGGGAGTCTTATAGATCTTCTGGATTTGACACTGACTAACGACTTCCTTGAAGTCGAAACAGGAGACAGGCACGTCTCCCCACCAGATTAAACATCCAAATTAAGGGAGATATAGTGCGTACTATTAAAGTTATCTTCTGGAGAAGATTACCACTAAAATATGATATTTGATTGGCAGAAGAAGATTGACCACCTGAATTTGTCTGTGTGCTGCCACAAGGGGAAGATTACATTTTGCCTTCTTTCTCAGTCCTAGTTCCAGACGTAATAAAAAAAGCCTACTTTGCTGATTGGGTGCCTGCACAGGCTCTTGCGCTGTTTTACAACCAAGAAGGGTGGGATAGAGATTACCCCTACCACGTAATACCAATCAGATCAACTCCACAGATCCAGTCTCAATATCCAATTAAACATGAAGAAAAAACACATGTGAGAGAGATTCTCACACAAAGTTTGTACCAGGGAGTAATAGAACCCTGTGTCTCTGCAATGAATAACTTATTATTCCCCATAGCAAAATCTGATCACTCATATAGAATCGTCCTAGATTACAGACATTTAAGCAGTCATACATGCACATTTGCAATCCAAAATTCACACAGCACTTATCAACAATATAGTGTGTAAAAATACAAAACAACCTTGGGCATTTCCAAGGTTTTGTTTTACCAAAATCTAGCACCTCAAAGCCAGTGTTTAAGCACCTTCAGTGACCTTGGCTCTCAGAGGCACTTTTGCTGTTTTCCTCAGGGGTATAAGAACAGCCATATGGGTATTTGCTGCCCGTGTAACATCAATATTACATGATATTGATCTCGAGGTGTTGTCGGATGTGGATGACATCTCTCTCACAGACAACAACCTCAATGCACATTTGGCCTGGGTGGATCGCATCATTAAGGATTCACTTCCCAAGGCTATAAATTCAATAAAAAAAAATATATATATGTGTTTTTCTTAGAGTCCTATTTTTAGGATACAAACTATCTGATGAGGGCAAGAGTGTAGCCCCACATATTCTAGAGAAATACGTTCAACTCCAACCTCCAAACACCATCAAGAAACTTCAGTCATTACTGAGAATCTTGAATTTTTGTAGAACATACATTCCTGACTATGCACAACGCATAAAACCACTTTATGATTTAATTTGTCCAGATTTTTCAAGCAAGCATCGGACAACAGAATGTACATGCATGCTCAGAGATTTACAACAAAACATCCTAGAAGCACATCACTTATGCACACGTGGCAACAAAACAAATTTGGTCATCAGGATAATTCCTGGTGTCATCAGGTTCACCTATGTAACATTTAATGAGGGTGACATGGTACCCATTGCATAAAAATCACACTTGTACTCTAATGCAGAAGAAAGATTTGAACCAACAGAAAAAATAATGACTGCTGTACAGATGACTGCCAAGAAGGCAAGGCTAATTGCCCAAAGGAAATGCATTATTGTTGTTACCTTGGTGCCAGCCCTTGAGGTGGTTACTAAAGCTAGCATTCCAAACGTGAAAGCACTACATCCATGATGGATTCAATGGGCAGCGTCCCTGACTGCCACTAATGTCAATTATGTTTTCAACCCCAAACTATAGACCCAATGGTTTCTACAATATGAACTAGAATACCCTGTGCCCTCTAACATAATTCCTGTTGATTAATACAGACCAACCATTTACACCGATGGTTCAGCACAACCAGCTGTAGGTATAAAACATCAGTACTCCTCTACTTGCGCAGCTGTTGGTGGAGTAATGAAGGATGGAAGATTCCACCCTCAGCATACCTACACACAGACCATAGGGGACTGCACAACAAAACATGCAGCGGTTAATGCTCTGGCTTTGGCAATGGAACATAAGGATCCTGAACAGTCCACATTGATGTGTGTGATTCACATTACTGTGTCCAGTCCTACAATGATTACCTACATCATTAGTGCCTGAATGGATTCAGAAACTCCAAAGGGAACACCATCAAACACAAAAACTTATGGGGGGGTAGCAGATTTTAAAGACAGACTACCAAAAGCTCATGTAGTTCATACATTGGGCCATTAATGTGTAGGAGTCCATGTTGTAGGAAACACGCTGCTGAAGCTGCCAAATCCGCAGTAGCTATGGCTTATGTTGCTGCAATTATTCGTTCTCATACAAGATTAGTTAATGAGACATTGGTTGCTGTGAAAGCTTCGGCTGATGGCAAGCCTTCACCAAAAACATAACCTGCTAAATATACCTACCACCTCAGTGCCCAAAATATTGCATTTGCAACTATCCTAGGGGTGGGTGATGGTGCGATCCCCAACCAAGATCAGACCTCATTAAAGCAGTGCATAAGGGTGTTGCTTCTGTCCATGATGGTGTGGGGCAACTATTTTCCTGCTACAAAAATGCTATTGGTGGCCAGGTCTATACAAACAGACCAAACAATGGGGCTCATTACAACATTGGCGGTAAAAGCCGCTTACCGCCGTGCAGAAGACCGCCAACACACCGCAGCGGCCACGGGATTCCGCCACGGTCATTATGACTCAAAGCCCGGAATCCGCCAAAATCTAGACACCCACACAAGTCCACCACACCAAAGGTCAGTGATAAACTGGCGATAACAAAACTGACACCGTCACGCCAACAGGAATACACCCACACTATCACGACCCATGAATCCACGTGGCGGTCTTTCAACTGCGGTATTCCATTGGCGGTACACACCGCCACGCTCAAAATACACACACATTTACAAAACACATCCACATTGGACAATTCAAAATACACACACCTGATACACATACACACACCACTCCCACACATCCAATACAATATAAAACACCCACCCACATCACCCACAAACCCCTACAACCACAATTGCGACTGAAGACCAGAGAGAGACACCACCATCTACAAACGAGAAACCACAGGCACCCAACACCATCACTCACATAACATCCAAGCACCTCAGACAACACACCTCTAAATATCACCCCACACATCACAACACGCACCACCCCACACATCACCCACACCACCCCATGGCACCGCAAAGACACCCCAGGTTCTCTGAGGAGAAGCTCAGGGTCATGGTGGAGGAAATCATCCGGGTAGAGCCACAGCTATTCGGATCACAGGTGCAGCACACCTCCGTAGCTAGGAAGATGGAGCTATGGCGAAGAATCGTGGACAGGGTCAATGCAGTGGGACAGCACCCAAGAACTAGGGATGACATCAGGAAGAGGTGGAACAACCTACGGGGGAAGGTGTGTTCTGTGGTCTCAAGACACCACATCGTGGTTCAGAGGACTGGCGGCAGACCCCCTCCTCCTCCCCCACAACTAATAACATGGGAAAAGCAGGTCTTGGCTATCATGCATCCTGAGGGCCTCGCAGGAGTAGCTGGAGGAATGGACTCTGGTAAGTCAAATCTTTACTACTTCATTCCTCACCCAACCTGCATGCCATCACATACTCCAACTCCTCACACATGTCCCAATATCACAAACCACACATCCCAAACCCAAGTCCTGCATGCAACACCAAAGCATGGACACCCATCACCAAAGCATGGCTACTGCACATACCAATGCACCCCCCTAACCCATCATCACACAAGGTCCTACACAGGAATGCAAGCACTGGGGTACACGTTCACCCACCCATTGCACACCATGCCACACACAGATGCAATAATCATGCTTTTACACCCCTGCAGGACCCCTACCCAACGTCACCGGACAGGAGGGTTCAGATATGTCCACTCCAGCCACAGAAGAGGCCCACAGAGATGACAGCAGCTCTGTCCAACTGGATCTAGATGACGAGCCCGGCCCATCTGGGACCTCGGGACAGTCGGTTCCCCTCACACTGGCACAAGCCACCACAGAGCTTCCCCCCCTCTGGAAACACCAGCACAGCACCCACCCAGCGGGCCCATACCTCTGTCCCCAGGACACGTCAAGCAGCAGTGTGTCCACCACTACAGGAAACCCAGGCTAACCCACCACCCAACAACAGGGACCTGGGGGCAGTGGCAGTGGGCACACGGTTCAGGGGACAGAGGCCCAGGAACAGGGGGGAACTGGGAGGGCTGCTGTGCGACAGGGGGAAGACAGGCCCAGGGAACCCACTCTCCACGAGGCCCTCTCCAACGTCATGGGAGCCTACCACCATTCCCAGGAGACGATGGCAATGGTACTGGCCGACTTTCAGGAGACCCAGCGGCTGTAGGAGTAACAGTATTTGGGCTTCAGGGAGGAACTCAAATCCATCAATTCCACCCTGGGCACCATTGTAGGGGTGCTGAAGGAACTCGTGAACACCAGGAGGGACACTGTGGAACAACAAGGGGCCCCTGACACTAGCCTCCGCCGGCGCTAGTGGACAGGAGGCACGGCCACAGGACCACCACACCAGCACCCTACCCCCTGCAGAGGGAGAACCACCCTGCAAACGGTCCCTGAGATTCAGGACAAAGACAGAGAACGATGCCAAGACCCCCACCAAGAAATTAGACCACCCTGATTGTCATCCTTTTGTCCCACCTTGTCACCCTGTCCATCCTTAAACTGCCCCAGCTCCACTTCCTATGCTCCTTTAGACAATGCACCTGTGAGACTAATAGAATGGACACTGCCACGGACATTCCTCCACCATCACCCCTCACCATTTTACAACCCCCTCCAATATTAAGCACTTAAATAAACACCATTAAAGCACAAAACAATCAGGAGTCTGTCTGTGATTTCGAAATAGTGTATTAGCAATTACAGTGGCAAAATGCTCTTTCAAATGTAATGTCAACATACCTATGTCACACAGCTCTAGTCCATTAGGAAACAAAGCAGATGTCACACAGTGGGACCCACATCTGTGAAATCGTAAGGGAAAGTGACAACTCAGTGACCATACACTGGGTGAAAATGACAGACAGTAGAGAGGTAGTAGATGTAAATCAGATGTAGCAGGCAGTGTTGTCTTCTTACCTGTGTCTCACTGGAAGTATTGCAGGATCACTGTGTTCCTGTTGTCGATGTCCTCTTCTTCTGCTTCCTCGTCTTCACTGTCCACAGGGTGCACAGCTGCCACAACACCTCCATCTGGACCATCCTCCTGCAGAAAAGGCACCTGTCGTCGCAAAGCCAAGTTGTGAAGCACACAGCAGGCCACGATGATCTGGCATACCTTCTTTGGTGTGTAGAATAGGGAACCACCTGTCATATGGAGGCACCAGAACCTGGCCTTCAGGAGGCCGAAGGTCCGCTCTATAATCCTCCTAGTTCGCCCATGGGCCTCATTGTAGCGTTCCTCTGCCCTTGTCCTGGGATTCCTCGCTGGGGTCAGTAGCCATGACAGGTTGGGGTAACCAGAGTCACCTGAAAATGGCGAGGGACAACTGTCAGTCACACACTAACTCATAGGGACATCCACAGACCCAGACAACTATTCCCACTGTATTGGGTCCATGTCCTCACCTAATAGCCACACCCGGTGCCTCTGGAGTTGCCCCATCACATAAGAGATGCTGCTATTCTGCAGGATGTAAGCGTCATGCACTGAGCCAGGGAATTTTGCATTAACATTTGGTCTGTCAAACACACCATCTGCACATTCATGGAATGGTAACTCTTCCAGTTTCTGTACACCTGTTCACTCCTGCGGGGGGTTACCAAGGCCACATGTGTCCCATCAATGGCACCTATGATGTTGAAGATATGTCCCAGGGCATAGAAATCACCTTTCACTGTAGGCAAATCCTCCACCTGAGGGAAAACGATGTAGCTGCGCATGTGTTTCAGCAGGGCAGACAACACTCTGGACAACAAGTTGGAAAACATAGGCTGGGACATCCCTGATGCTATGGCCACTGTTGTTTGAAAAGACCCACTTGCTAGGAAATGGAGTACTGACAGCACCTGCACTTGAGGGGGGATTCCTGCGGGATGGCGGATAGCTGACATCCGGTCTGGCTCCAACTGGGCACACAGTTCCTGGATTGTGGCACGATCAAGCCTGTAGGTGATGATCACATGTCGCTCCTCCATTGTCGACAGGTCCACCAGCGGTCTGTACACCGGAGGATGCCACCATCTCCTCACATGCCCCAGCGGAGGGTGCCTATGGAGGAGAACAGCGAGCAGAGAGTCAACCAACTCTGAGGTACCTAAACACAGCTTACTCTGAAAATATTAGCAAATCGAAATATGCCTATATGAGTGTTTAGGCAAGGCCTAGATATGTGTGACGCAGTCCAAAATAATGCCATGTGGGCCCCTGAAATGGCGGCTGCCTGATCTGTAAAGTGGGACATGGGGATATTGGGTAACTGAGCTGGCGTTGTACACCGTCGCGGTAGGCGGTCGAAGACCACGGCGCAATCCTGGATTGGTTAACATTGGACCCTATGGGCCCCAGGAGCCAATGACGATGTACGCGGGCAGTGACGGTACGCACTGCCACGGACGTGACCGCTATTTTCTATCTGTTCAATCACTTGATGCCTGATCTTCGACAGGAGAGTACCTACACTGCAAGTGCTGCTGTGACCTCAGTCTGGAAGAGACAATGGCTTGTGTGTCTGGGGAAAGGGCCCCTACCTTCAGCACAAAGGAGTTGGAGAAACTTGTGGATGGGGTCCTCCCCCAGTACACGCTACTCTACGGTCCTCCAGACAAACAGGTAAGTACGCTGTGAGCATGCTGTATGGGCAATGCCTGTGTGGAGTGGGGTGGATGAAAGATAGGGGGGTTGAGAATGAGGCGTGCATTAAACGACGCTGTGTGCATGTGCGTCATGGCAAGGGTAGGGATGCGGGCCAATGACTGTGACGGTGCAGATGGTAATTACTTCTCTTTTTCCCCTGTACAATTCTTGTAGGTCAGCACCCACCAGACGAAGGACATTTTGCGTGCCATCACCAAGGAAGTCCAGACCTTGGGGGTCTACCACCGACGGAGCACCCACTGCCGGAAAAGATGGGAGGACATTCGCCGCTGGAGCAAGAAGATGGCGGAGGCCCAGCTGGGGTTGGCCTCCCAACGTGGGAGGGGTGCTCGTCGCACCATGACCCCCCTGATGTTCACGATCCTGGCAGTGGCATACCCGGAGTTGGATGGGCGCTTGAGGGCATCACAGCAGACACAAGGGGGTGAGTACACTCTCATTCTGCTGATTCAGAGCGCATTGTAGGTGTCTGGGTGGGGAAGGTGGACTGTGGGTTCCCCTAGGCCAGGGAGAGTTTAGTAGGCAAGGACCCTTCTTGAGGCAGGCCCTGTGGCACCCCACCCCATCTGTGTACAGTGCCAACTACACCTAATCAGGCTCCTGTGACATCCATGTGTGCAGAAATCGGGCATAGCCTTTTAATCCATGTCCCTGGGATTGAATAGTGGACTCCAAGTGCGCGGCGTAGTGCAGGGGGCTTCTGTGTCTGTTGTGTCCGCCAACGGTAGCGGTATTGCATGCACTCAACATGTCTTTCTTCCGTCTCCCCCCCCCTTTTTGTGGTCCCCCTGTTCTTGTGTGCATTAGCATCAACAGGGGGAGGAGCAGTGGCACTGGAGCAGGAGGGAGCTGCATCCCACATGGCCCTGGAGGTCGACACTTCGGAGTCTGAATTCACCAGTGGGACGGAGGGCGAGGGGAGCTCCACGGCGGGGACAGGAGCTGACACCAGCGATACGGACTCCTCCTCTGATGGGAGCTCCCTTGCGGTTGCGGGCCCATCTGTTTCCCCCGCATCTACAGGTCCAGCCGCCACCCCCCCTACCAACACCGCCCTCCCAGCAGACCCTCAGCGTTTGCCCCGTGCCCGCTCACCCAGGAGGGTGGGCATCACCTTCACCCCAGGCACCTCAGGCCCTGCCCCAGTCAGTCCTGCTGCCCTCAGTGAGGAGGCCATTGACCTCCTCAGGTCCCTCACTGTTGGGCAGTCTACCAATTTGAATGCCATCCAGGGTGCAGAGAGGCAGTTGCAACAAACCAATGCATACCTGGAGGGCATTCACTCTGGTCAGGCAGCCCTTCAGCAAGCTTTTCAGACTCTGGCCTCAGCACTGATGGCAGCCATTGTCCCTGTCTCTAGCCTCCCCCATCCAACTTCTTCCACCCAGACCCACACCCCTGTACCTCAGCCTATCACAAGCACCCCATCAGACCAGCATGCACACACCTCAAAACACAAGGGAAGCTCTGGCAAACATAAGCACCACACATCCCACAGGCAATCACGCAAGCATCACACACATGCAGACACACCAACATCCACTGCCTCCACTGTGTCCCCCTCCTCCTCATCTCTCTCCTCCCTCCCTGTCTCATCTCCACTCACACCTGCATGCACTACATCCTCAGCCACTATGTCCATCACCAGCACACCCACCACCACACCCCGCTCACGTGCAGTCACCACCCCCACTACCATTCACACGTCCCCTGTGTCCTCTCCCAATGTGTCTGTGAGGCCACCTGCCAAAGGTACACCAACGCAGCCACACACTCACCCAACAACCATCCACCTCACGAGAGCCTCCAGCCCATGCACCTTCACCCAAAGTCACCAAACGTACACCTCCTACAACCGCTACCTCTTCCTCCACTCCCAAACCCGCTCCAGCTACCCGTCCCAGTGTTCCTGAGAAACTTTACCTCCCCCACCCCTTCAGTCTCCTGGGGCCCGACTCTCCAGGTCCCAACCTAGCACCTCAGCCACAACATCGGAGGGACCAGTGGTGCCAGTAGTCACCGGATTCTGAAGTGCACCAGGCAGCAGGGCAGCCAGTGTGGCAAGGAGCCAGAGCACGGAAAGTACCCAACCTGTCAAGCATAAAAAGTTGGCAAGTGCCCAGCTGGAGAGGGGAAAGAAATCAGCCACCAAAGCCGCTCCCAGGGGTACAGTTGGGAGTGTGGAGACAGCTGCGACACCATCCAAAGTGGGGAAGGGGCACAGTAAAACCGGCAAGTCTGGGAAGATCAGCACGGCGGACAAGACCGCCAGCAGCCCCGCTGCCCGGACAAGACCGCCACCAGCATCCCCGCTGCCCAGGACAAGACCGTCAGAAGCCCCGCTGCCCAGGACAGGACCGCCACCAGCATCCCCGCTGCCCAGGACAAGACCACCAGCAGACCCACTGCCCAGGACAAGACCGCCACCAGCAGCCCCGCTGCCCAGGACAAGACCGCCAGCACCACCGCAGGACAGTGACCGCCAATGATTACAACGCTACTGAGGCCGCCACGGGCAGGATGAAGCACTCTGGGCACCAAGCCCCCTCCAGAACCAGTGGAGAAAGGCATCCACTACCTCTGTCCTTGGCAGGATGAAGCACTCTGGGCACCAAGCCCCCTCCAGAGCCAGTGGAGAAAGGCATCCACTACCTCAGTCCTTGGCAGGATGAAGCACTCTGGGCACCAAGCCCACTCCAGAACCAGTGGAGTATCACATCCACTGCCTCAGTACTTGGCAGGATGAAGCACTCTGGGCACCAAGCCCCCTCCAGAACCAGTGGAGAAAGGCATCCACTACCTCTGTCCTTGGCAGGATGAAGCACTCTGGGCACCAAGCCCCCTCCAGAAGCAGTGGAGACTGTTATCCACTTGAGAGACTGTGGCTTTGCACTCCCCAGGATTGAACAGTGGGCAAACCACCCACTGGAGAGTCTTGAGAGACTGTGACTTTGCACTCCCCAGGATGCAGCAGTGGACAAACCACCCACTGTAGAGACTTGAGAGACTGTGGCTTTGCACTCCCCAGGATGCAGCAGTGGGCAAACCACCCACTAGAGATACTTGAGAGACCGTGGCTTTGCACTCCCCAGGATTGGACAGTGGGCATGGAGCCCCCTCGTGGATCTGGCGTTGTGCACTCATCCGGCTGAGGTGCCCCTCCTTCCCTTCCCCCTGAGGTGCCTTTTTTATTTCTATCTGATGCCCCAGCAGTGTTCTCTCCGTCTTGTTCGGATATTGAGTGTGGGCCTCGCCCATGACTTTTGGGCCCAGTGGTCCACGGACTATGATAGTGGAATACCTTGGACTTGTATTCTTGGTGTATATATTTGTTTATAGTGTGAATATCTTAATATATGTATATATTTTTGATTACTGTCTTCGTATATATTACAATCATTCGACTCATTTCCTTTTGTCCTTGCATTCTGCCAGGGGGGTTGGGAGGTGTAACTGTGATGTATTATGATGTATTAGTGTGTGTGTTGTCGTGGGTGAGGGTGGGGGTGGGAGTGATGCGTGTTGTGTGTGTGTGTCACTGTTTTTTCCCTCCCCCCTCCCCTGTGTCGTAGGTGCAGTACTCACTGTGGTCTTCGCCACCGATGTTCGTGCTCCTGGTAGAGGAGCAGGAAGATAAAGGCTGGAAGAATCTGGAGCTGGGGATCCATGGCATCCTGGGGTGTGCAGAAGTGAGCGTTTTCCCTTCCAAGTCCTGTTTCCGCTGTGTTTTTGTTCACGGGGAATCCACCCCTGAAAAGGTGGCGGATTGGACTGTTGTAATTCTGTGGGCGGTACATTGTCCTCCGCCTGTCTGTTGGTGGTTACCGCTGCGGTGTTTGTTTGTACCACCGTGGTGGTCGGAGTGTTAAAGTGGCTGTTTATGTTGGCAGTTTCCGCCACGGTCGTAATTCAATTTTTTTTATCGCCAGCCTGTTGACAGTTTTACCGCCGCTTTAACACCGACCGCCAGGGTTGTAATGACCACCAATGTGTCCTTTGTTGTGACATCTGTCAACAAATTAAAGGTCCACCACAAAGTCCCACCACAGACACATCTCCTAGTATCCAACAAACAACTGCAATGTGTGTACCTGGACCATTGCGGTCCCTTACAGCCTGATGATGCATACAAATACATCTTAGTTGCTGTTGATTCATATTCTAGATTCCAGTGGGTTTGGCCACAACAACTGACTGATGGCCGAACTGTTACTAAAGATTTTCAAGTCTTCATCGCACATATGCGGTTGCAGCATTCCACTCGGACCATGGCCCTGTCTTTGCCTCCAGGGCATTCAGGGACACCATGGCAGTGATGGGTGTTCAACTATGTTTCTCATCTCCATATCATCCAGAAGGAGATTCTGTTTTGGAGTGGAAGAACCAAGACTTAAAGCAATCCTTCACAGCAAGGGTATTAGGGTCTGGTTGTAGTTGGCTTCATCACCTATATGGGGTCCAGGGAGCACTAAATAATCTCCCCAGAAGGTCCTTCCGAGGATGCATCCCTTATGAGGTCCTGTTTGGGATTCTTATGTATGCCCCAGATCTTAGTCCTGGGGGAGTGGTGCCAGAAACACCTTTTGACATCAATGAAAATGTCTCTGTTTTACAGGAAACACAATAATTCCATTATGAAAATTCATCTGCCTATGCTGCCACATTGAAAATGAGGGATTTGCCAACAACATCTACTGGCTGGATTACTAAAGTTGGGGATCTAGTACAAGAAAAGATTGCTGTGAAAAAAGAGTTTGGCCCTTCATATCGAGCACCAATTCTAGTCCTGGGAATACATAGTACCAAAACTGTCATCATACCACTGCTGCCTGGTTCTACAGAAAACCACTTTGTTTCAATGTATAACATCAAATTGCACCATGTGACCAATCCTGCACAGTAGACCACAAGGATTCTGGATAGCTCCCTAGCCTCCCTTACTACCCAACAGGATATACCTCTTCAAGCACTCAGCAATGCCTCTGCAAGTATCAATGTTACCATTGCCTCCCCGAGCTTAGGGAGGGTGGAAAATTAACTTTTGCTACTTCCTGTCACCACTTCTGTGACAAGAAATGTCTGAGATGTATATCTCTACTATTCCAATTCAACACAAATCTATGACTTATTTTATTATGATCCACCACCTTTGGGTCCAAATACCAGTTCTGCAGTAGATCCTGTTTTTGCACAAACTGCTTCTGGTTATTTTGTCAACATTCATGACATTTCTTCAAATTCCTCTGCCTCTGTGACTGCACCTGTCTCAGGCACACTTAAGCTTTATAACTGACTTAAAATAATTATTTGGTTCGCACATGGATACTGCTGACTTTGCTTGCCTTCCTGCTTTGGATTGCGTCTGTCATTGTTTTCATTTTACTGATAAACGGTCACTATTTTCCTGAATGCTCTGCTGCTGAACAGTTGGATGAGGTTTTGATGCCTTACTTTTCTTTCCATAAATCTGAAGATGCTTGTCTGTTGTGAACATTTCAGCTGTTCAGATTCCTGATGGGATTGTGTGGTATAAAGTTCCATATGAAATATTCGGACCTACTGAGGTCATTCAAATTCCATATGTCTTCAAAGTTTTTTATGAATGATATTCATACACCTGGGGTTGTTTCTGATGACTGGGATGTTAAAACAGTTGATTTCTGAGCTTGAATATTATGCTGTATTTGAAAGTGAAGATGTATATATTTACAAAGCAAATTATAGGGAAATGTTCTGTTATCATCATTATGGGCTTCACTTTCTGCACTGAGCTAGTGCACCAAGATCACTGTTTCATTACACACAATTGGAGCATTGTGGGGCTCCACAGGTGGGGCGTCCAAAACATATGTAGAAACATTTGCATATTTTTCTGGGCATTATGCTAAAAATGCAGAGTCATAGTACTTTAAATTACCTCCTTCGAAACTGAGAAAAATACTACTAACCGACACAAAAGTAATCTATTCAGATTCCTTTGATACCCAACTAGCGATTGAGGGCCAAGGATATTGGAATAAACTCTGTTGATTTGAAGAGTGTATGAGGAACACGTGATTTTCAAATACAGGGTAGGGAGGCTTTATTTAGAGCACACCTTTTTCCATTACGAATAATATTTCTAAATGACAGTTCGGCAAACGACTTGCCTGGGGTTAGCAAAAATAAAAGAGCTTAATGTGCCCAGTGTCCCGACACCTACTAAATTTAACAATTGGCAGACCCTCTTAAATGTCACCGAAGAGCAGCTCACTTGTTGGGTTCAGAATGGTGCCTTTAATACCTCACTTTCACGTCCCGGCCAGTGGTTATTGTGGCAAGTGGACACCAATGGTTGTCACACATGTTTTGTAAATTCCACACAGGGTTTCAGAGCAAGCCAAACGGACGCTCTCTACGTCACAGCTCAAAACTCAGGTATCATTACAACAAATAGGGCCCCTCATTTACAAAAAATTACACTAAGCTGCAGCAGCGGAGCCTTTCACCTAAATATTTAACACTATGTAATGTCAGATTCTTAAGCCATGCTTGCGTCATATTTACAAAACAGAGTTTCATGCAATTAGGCTTGGGGCAGCATAAAAAATGTCTTTAGCCTGTGTGCCATGTAGTAAAAAATAATGACTCTAGTGCTGCAAAAGTGACGTTAGCCTAATTAGCGGCACATAATCTGACGCTAGCCAGTCTAGCCTCAATTTTACACCTAAAAGTGTCAGAAAAATAGTTGCAAAATGCTACTTTTGCAAAAAACAAAAAAAACATGAGACACTGCAGAGGCAGAAATGGAGACACCTGGAGACCAGAGACCTGAGAATAACCCCAACAACCCCAGTACCAGCCAGGATGTCCAGATTAACTCCCAGGAGAAGGGGAAGAGGAAGTGTAGGTTCAATAAGGAGGAGAACAACATCTTGATCACTGAGGTGACGGAGTGTCAACAACAGCTCTTCATCACCTCCAAATTGCCGTTAGGAAAGAAAGAGGCGATATGGCAGTCCATAGTTTACAAAGTCAACAGTGTTGCAGAGGTGAAGAGGACAGTCACCGACTATAAGAAGTGCTGATACGACTGCAAGTGCAGAACAATGGAGAAACTGGTCAGCAACTGCAAGGCAGCATTGCAGACCGGAGGTGAAAGTCCAGCACCCTATGAGCAGCTGGAAGAGTTGGAGGAGATGGTGGCAGCCAACATACCTAAGGAGTTAGTGGCAGGAATCTCAGGACAGGACACTGCAGCATATGATGAACTACAACAACCACAGGTTAAGTTGCAGGGGGGCAATGTGGTAACTATGCAATGTCAAAAGGGCAAGACAGTCATGTCCAGCACTAAAATGCACTGTCTGCAGGCTAAAGGGTAGTATGCTGGTACACTTATGCTTAAACAGCAGAGAGATGTAATGTGCACTGACCTCCCACAATTAGCACATCCCAGGCCAGAACCATCACCTCACTTTCCACGTTTACCTCACTTTGTGCCTCATGTACGAGGAAATTACGCAGTGCAGTGCAGTCATACAGCTTGCTGTGCTGCACTGTGTCATGTAGAATGTGTAGGGATGTGTTGTATGCACTGAAATTCTAGGCATCCCTGTACTTTCCTCAGTGATGGCACACAAACTGCTGCCTAGCTCCAATGCAGGCATCCTTGCACCATGTAGCTACTCATTCTCACTTGGTCCTATGCACAATAATCTAGGATGAAAATTCGCTGAATGGAATGGTTGTGTCAGAGGACATACAAATCATCTGAGAAGAGTAAAGTGTGGGCGAGGGGAGGCATACACACACAGGGACATGGTAAGAGATATATCCATTGTACCCTGCATGAAACTACATCACACCCAGCTGATGTGGCGGGCAAGGGAGTGCACACAGGTGTCAGCTGCAATGGAAGGAACCATAGGAACTCATTCCAAATAATCAATTGGAGGGTGGGTGACCACTGAACCATGTGTGTTCAAACTAATGATTATGTGTGGGCATGGTGGGACACTGCTTCTCCTCTACATGGTAGGTGCGGACTCCTCATGGCAAAATTATATTTGGTTTGAACGGGGAGTCTGTACATACAGGGGAGGTTGGAATGGGCTTGTAAAGTACATGATACCAACAAAAATACACATGTGCCACTGGGCCTGACTGTTCAGTGATTGTGGCACACCTAGGAAGGGATGGAGGAGAAAATCCCATTGGTGGTCCACAACTACATGTCATTTGGACTGGGGGATGATGCAGCAATGTCTCACTGTGCCACATGTACAATTTGGAGGGTGTCAAACAGGGATTTGACTAAGGGATACCAAGAGATACCTAACCAGCAGAAATCATGGGACCCATTGAGGAACTTAAGATGAAGTGGGTTGGCCACTAATGTGGGATTCAGATGTAGGGTCTTGCCACCAATCACACCACCACTACAATGTGGGGTAGGGCCCCAACAAATGCTGCCCATAACAAAATAACATGTAGTCCCACTGGATATGGGCATGTATGATCAATGTGTTGTAGGCATGTGAGAATGAATGTATGAGTTGGGTAGAATCACTGTGTGCCACTCATCTATATACCAGGACCCATAAGTGGATAATTTGAGGAGGTTTGTACACAGACAATGGTGTGTGCTTGAGTCATATGACGTTTGACACTCTGCAGATAAACAGCTCACATCAGGATACTATGAGGGGAATGTAAGTGAGCTAAACTACACAGTAGGACATAGCCCATCCCCTCAATCGATTTGCCATGTAAATCTTGGGAAACTATGCATCAATACCCATGGCCAACAGGTGTATTACACATCACTGTTCCACTCAGGGCCCCATACATGACGAAATGATGCAACGTGGCACTGCAAGCCAGCTTGCTGTGCTGAACTACAGCATTTTGAAAATGCAGGAATGCCTTGTATTTACCAAAATGCACTGCTTCCTAGTACCAACACAGGCACCCTTGCACCATGGTGTAGGGGTGCCTGCATTGCAGGGATGATTGCTCATTTGCATGTCATCTTTCACTTTCTATGCGTGCTGCATGATGCAGCACACATTGAAATAGGAAACAATGGGGAGTGAAAAGTAAATTATCTCCATTGCCTCACTTCAATGCCACCCCTTAGTTTGTGGAGAAATCGGACGAATTTCCAGATATCAAAAACTGGGAATGTATCACATTCCTTTGGGTTCAATGGGTGTTGCAGGGGAACACCCACAGCAACACCCATTGAACTCACCTTTTGTGCAGTGCAATGCGTGAAAAGTGTACACAATTACAGGGCCATGACAAGCTACATAAGTTGACATGATGTGGACTTGTAAATTAGCCTGTGCCACTGGAGCATCCAATTCAATGACACTCCAGTTGCACAGTGTGCTGCTATGGCTTTGGAAATGCGCCACTCATGTCAACATCTAGCAGAGCTCAACATTAACTTACCTTCATTTCATTGCAGAGGATGACATCATATCTTCTGGCCAGCTGCCCATCCTGGACTTTTCCACTGATGGGGATGAACAGCTACCAAACATTAATGCAGATACCCTCCAGAAAATCCTGGGTACTACACAGACACCATCTCCAGTCACAGGGAGGCTAGATAGCATTGCGGGGTCTTAAGATGATCCACCCAACATACAACATAGACCACCTGCCAGCTCAAACATAGCCCGGGACTCCCAGGTTCCAGGACTTATATTCCAAAAACCTGTGGTAGGAGTCCAGAGGGAGCTGGCAGATACAGTGTGGGTGGGGATGAAGACTATGGCGTTTACCCTAGAGGCAATCCAGAGGTGCCTGAGTCAGAATAAGGGGAACTCGGCTTCCAGATGAGGCACCTACTCTCCACTTTGTGGCCTCCCGAAGTCCCTGGCTGATATTGCTGGTATCATGAGGCAGAGGCATGGACAAATGCCCAGCCAAAGTGACAGCAGCGAGTTGGCCAAAAGGTTGGGGGCAATACAAAATGTGTTGGCGTCCATGGAGCAGAAGCAAGACTCCTTCACTGCCACCTTGGGTGCCATTCACCTTGACATTGCTGCAGTGTTACAGACTCTGGAGCTCCTCCTTGCTGCTGTGCTGCCTCTTGTGTTCTCACAGATCCACATCTTCAGCCCCTGATGTGTGTGCCTCACTCTACTTCAACACCTACAACACCCCTGTCATGGGAGGCACCACATACATCAAAAGATGAAGATGTGGAGGGAACACCTTTCACCAGGAAACCTGTCCAGTAGCTTTTCTCTGTGGCACATGACCCCTTTCTCCTTTGCTTTGTGCATAAGATTATGCCAGTGTCAAAACATCTGACACTGTCCTCAATTGGAATCTCCCACTGTTGACCTCACACATATGTGGAATGCCAGTGTGGCCAATATTCCCTAATGGCAATGTGGCCCTCCTCCTCACTAACGCACTCCTCTCCGACACATGTCTCAGGACATGTTCACCCCTATGAACTGGACATCCAATGGTTATATACATCTTTAGGGGTTGTTGTCTCATGGAATGTATATCAGTACTGCACGTAAATGAACGCATGTAAATAAATCACTGACAACAACCTTGCTGTTGTATTTGTATCTGAAGCAGGAACAACATGAACATGTTGCATTGCGTGAAACAAATACACTTACTACTTACCAAAGCTATATGTGTGGCTTGCTGTCCAAGACAAAGCCACACAAACTGAGTGAACAGACTTGGTGAATGTGATATGTACATTGATAAAAACTGTTTTTGAGGCTGCTAAGCATGTAATGGAACAGGTATCATGCAGTCATTGTGACAGCTGATGTAACTCACACCACAGGTGGATGGTCTAAACAAGGGCAGTAGCAACAATCTCACATTGATGTGACAACCAAATGATGCAAGTTTAATTCTGTGAGCAGCAGGCATACATGTGTGAGTAATAAATCCAAGATTTTGGGTGAGTGCAATAACAACAACATTCCACAAATGCATGTCCCATGACTTACCAACACAGAGCAAATGCACATGAATACCTTCTATGGCATGTGTATCCATTCACATCCAGATTGTCACTTACATTGTCCAATGCTATTTGTAGATAACTGATCAGATCCCGTTTCCAACCTGACATGTACTTGCCCACAAGGAATACACCTGGTCATGTGTTTCAAAATACTGCTTGCAAAGCGAAATGCATGTACCTAGTGTAACCTGTGCAGACATGCTAAATTCCAGACAGTAAATCATAATGGAGACCATAATGTATCAAAAGACAAAGGTTTTATAAAATTATTAATTTTTCACTAAAAACTACCTAAACAACCTTGTCATGTAGGTTCTCATTATCCTAATGAGACTACTGGATTCGGGTGGCAGAATCACTTGTATTGCAGGGGACTGAGTCTGATCCTACACCAGGTGACAAATGTTGGCCTAATCCGGGTTTTGTTCCGGCTAAGTAGCAGTGCCTCATCTCTACACAAGAGCAGGGATGATTGGGCAACCAGGCGCATGACAAAAATGACCCCTCAGGGAAATCGTGGTCACTCAGATCTCATCTGTTTCCCTCAGTTACATTAGTCTCACATAAGCAAGGACCATCAGAGGCCGAGTATAGTTCAATAAGGTTTATTGAAGTAAATGCATTTTAGATAATAAAGCATGTATTGCAATAACTAGGACGATGAAGCATGACAGGATAAAAATTGTGACAAGGAGAGTAAAACACAAAAATAACGCTACCATGTTGTCACTACGGTTTTTTAGATAGTTCCTACCTAGACTATGTTAGAGCACAGCATGTTAAGCTCTAATTCTGCCCTTCAGGTTCCCCTGGGAAGACATCATCCCTCATACCTGAGCAAGAGGCCTGTAATCTACATAAACAGCTGCAGCAAAGCAATCAGCATACAGTTGTGGTCATCTGGCTGGAATCTCCCTCTAATGTACATGGGTCAAAGTAGTGTTTTTATAATAAAACAGCTGACGTTCCAAGAAAAGATCCCCATGTAAGAGTGTGATTGTTTCTGTGAACACTAGAGACAAAGCGTACCACTTTTGCCGGCAACCAATCTTACTGCAGCCTTGAGAAAAGCACAGAGTGAAAGAAATGTCTTGTTTAAGAATGCACTGCTGGTCTAGGCAAAGAAAAGCTAGCTATAGAAAATAAAACAAGACCGAAAATGTGGCTATTGTTAAAATAATAAAAACAAAGTTGAATGAAATATATCTAGGTTTAAGTGCACAGCGGCAGGCCTAGTTTGCTAAAATAACGTGTATAAAACTGTAGCTCAAATGGCTACACAACAACCTGACCTAACTACCCTTACCTGTTCTACACTACCTAAAACTACTTTCTAACTACAACTAACAACCTTTCTTACCGTATCCTATACATTTCACACCATGACAAGCATCAACCCCCATTACCCTTAAAACACATCTGTAGACAAGGGTAACAGTAACTACAGCTATAAATAAACCAACTAAGAAACTAGGCCTAATCAAAGTTATTATATTTTTGTATTTTTCGAAGAAAAAATATATATTTTATTTAAAGTACACAGACCTAAAACATCACACCCCCTAATAACACCTAATAATTAGAAACCCAAAATAAATTACCCACCACTAATTAAAACTCCCACACACTAAAACAACTGAACACTACAGTAAGTTACGTAACACTAACTATCTAAAAACATCAACTTTAAATAAATATATAGAAGTGGAAGGGAGGTGAGTGTCCATTGGGGCCATCCGGCTCCTCATTGCATGATCAATTAATCGATCAATCAATCAGGGATTTGTAGAGCGCGGCTATTCACCCGTGAGGGTCTCAAGGCGCTCGGGGAGGAAGGAAGGGGGTGATGAGGATCAGTCGAAGAGCCAGGTCTTGAGGTCCTTCCTGAACTGAGACAGGGTGGGAGATTATCTGAGGTGGATGGGGAGGGTGTTTTAGGTCTTGCTGGTGATGTGGGAGAAGGATCTTCCACCGGCTGTGGTTTTCCGGATGCGGGGGACCTTGGCGAGGGCCTGGTCGGCGAGCGGAGTTGTCTGGTAGGAGTTTAGAAGGAGAGTCTGTGGTTGAGGTAGGCTGGTCCGGCATTGTGTAGGGCCTTGTAGGTGTGGGTCAGAAGCTTGAAGGTGATTCTCTTGTCGATAGGCAACCTGTGAAGGTCTCTCAGAAGAGCCGAGGTGTGGCTGTGTCATGGGGCACTCTTGATGAGACGGGCGGAGGTGTTTTGGATGTGTTGTAGTCTTTTCCGGGTCTTGGAGGTGGTTCTGCCGTAGGGAGCATTGCCGTAGTCAAGGCGGCTGCTGACAAGGGCCTGGGTGACTGTCCTTCTGGCTTCGGTGGGGATACACTTGTAGATTTTTCAAAGCATGCGCAGGGTATGGAAGCAACCCAATGAGACTGCGTTCACCTGTTGGTCCATTGAGAGCGATGAGTCTGAGATGATGCCGAAGTTGCGGGCATGGTCGGTGGGGGTGGGGGCATTGATCATGTCGACCTTGATCTCTGGGAGCATGATGATCACCTGGTTATGCTTGTGCTCCAGGTTGGACAAACACAAATTCATGTCCACCACTTCCTGCAAATGTCACAATCAAATTCTACCCAAAGTACATGTGGTGGGGCCTTTGGTGTGGATGGGGAAGTTGTGGTAGTGGTGGAGGTGGATGGACCTGTCCGTGCAGGACCACTCCTGTCTGTGGCTCAAGCCATGCCCTTTCCATGGTGGGTGGAGATGGCTGGATCCATGTCTAGAGCCCCTTGGGGAAAGGCACTCCAGGACCCCGATGCTCTCTCCCGGTCATATGTCATCCCCATTCTCTTGAAGGTCTTTTGCACATGGTGGATGCAGCGATAGCAGTCACCTTTTTAAAAAAAATCCTCTTCTGGGATGGAGTCATGTTTCCTGAGTAAACACAAGGAATACATGTCAGACAAAGGTTAATTTGGCGAATATACACCAAGCATTCCATGGAAATAATATCTGCAGACATCACATGGTGCACATCACAAATCACAATAACAGCTTGGAGGGCAAAGTGAATAGACATCTGCCAATATCCATCATCTCCGTATTGATTATGGTCAAGGTATCAAGGCCAAGTGAATGTTGAACAATTGCAATGCCCCGTCTTGGGACACATTTGAATGACCATGTCATCATTAACAATGGTTATGATAAATGCTGTTTGGAGATAATGGTATGCCACACTCATCATGTTGCATTGCTCACCAATGTCCCTTCTGCATACTCCAATGCCCTTGGATCCACTGCCATTTAGCAAAGTCATCTGAGCAAAGAATGTAAGTTAGATGGCATGTTTCACAACATTATGGCGGTCATTCTGACCCTGGCGGTCAAAGACCGCCAGGGCGGAGGACCGCGGGAGCACCGCCGACAGGCCGGCGGTGCTCCAATGGGGATTCCGACCGCGGCGGTAAAGCCGCGGTCGGACCGGCAACACTGGCGGTCTCCCGCCAGTGTACCGCCGCCCCATTGAATCCTCCAAGGCGGCGCAGCTTGCTGCGCCGCCGAGGGGATTCCGACCCCCCCTACCGCCATCCAGATCCCGGCGGTCCGACCGCCGGGAACCGGATGGCGGTAGGGGGGGTCGCGGGGCCCCTGGGGGCCCCTGCAGTGCCCATGCCACTGGCATGGGCATTGCAGGGGCCCCCGTAAGAGGGCCCCTACAAGTATTTCACTGTCTGCTTGGCAGACAGTGAAATACGCGACGGGTGCCACTGCACCCGTCGCACAGCTTCCACTCCGCCGGCTCGATTCCGAGCCGGCTTCATCGTGGAAGCATCTTTCCCGCTGGGCTGGCGGGCGGCCTGAAGGCGGCCGCCCGCCAGCCCAGCGGGAAAGTCAGAATTACCGCGGCGGTCTTTTGACCGCGCAGCGGTATTCTGGCGGCCCCCGACAGGCCGGCGGCGACCGCCGCCGGTCAAAGTCGGAATGAGGGCCTATGTGTCCTTGCTGTTGCAAGGACACATATCTGGACACATTGTTACATGAAATATACATGTGACAGGTATCATATGTGAGAATGGAGGGTAGATAGCTCACTCATCACACAGAGACAAATGAAACCACTCCCATATCCACTCATGTAAATACATGGTGGGCCGTGCCATGACTCCTAGCATACTCCCTGAGTAACGGAATGTGTCCCACTATGCCGTCCGTTGCCTATACATGTGGGTGCACAATTCATGTCAGCTTGCAGTACACTGGCATGCAGCATAGCCATTTAGTGAGTACATGCCCTGCATCTCATCTGCAAGAGGGTCTTGGAACAGCAATGGCTAATGCTGTTAATTTTATGTACCTGTTTGCATTACATCCTGTAGACCATCAGGACCAGCACTATCTGCAGCTAAATTTGGAATTGGCATGTCATATGACACTGTTGTATGGACATCCCTCTAGTCTAACACACATTTCCAGGCCTTTGAAGATGACAGGGGATATCAATGTTGATAAAAACAAAATATGGTATGGGGCATCACACCACATGAGTGGGTTATTCAACTGCAAATCCAAGTGTGGTATGTTGACTACTGACATACAAATCCTAGGGCTCTATTCACATGGTCCTCAGTCTTAGAAGTACATAATTTACTGTAACGTTCCTGTGGCACACACAGCAGGAAGATATTCTGTGAAACCACAAATTGTCACCCTGTACTTCTGACACATGTTCTAACTGTCATCACTGAGTTTTGACTCATACACCATGTGTGGGCTAGCCAGACACATCAGACATAGATTGACCTATGAGTAACAACAGCCTATCTGTGCATATGAAAAGCTTTACTCCTTTACTCAGGTATACAGTGCCCTGCCACGCTCAGTTATGATTCCACAACCACATATGTCCACAGATACTGGAATTGTGTTCATTGTTCTTTGGTTATCCCAGCATATTTGTTGTCCCTCAGTTATAGCAATCAGAACCACCTTGAAATTAGTCAGATGCAAAGGCACATTTTGGACCCAACCTCCACCGTACTGTCCATACACATGTATAGCCTCTGGAGTTGCACTTTGTATATATGCACTTTATACATGGCATTGCACACAGTATACACCATCACACACACTCCTTGCACTAGCCATTATACATAAAGGATGACACTCACTGGTAGCATCAGGGTCACAGAAGCTTTCCACCTCTCCAGTGGTGTACGACACAGGTCCACCTGCAAGATATACCATGAGACATAGCACTGTGCATGTTGAATAATGAACACTGTGGTCAAATGTTGCTCATTACACATGACTTGAAAATGACCATAAAAGCTTTTTGGTTGTAACAACTCAAATGGACCATTGAACATGTCTCAATGTCATACAATGGTAAGCCAGGCTGATATGTACACATATGTGATGGCACCATACACACATATCTCAGGTACATAGTGTAAGGCTTTCAAATGACGTACTACCCTAAGATTTTTCAAGGCTATCTGAGTGTAATGTCACACTGCACCTACATGACTCACAGAACACACTCAGCCATGACTATCAATACTCCTGCCTCAATCTTGTCATCACATGCACATACAACAATAGTTAGACACCCTTGCCCCCTCATTAAATAGACATAGTTATTTGTCATTGGCTGTAGATCAAATAGTAAAATTGTGCACACTTCCTCAAGCTGACCACAGCACATCTGGTGACATGTGCACTGCGGTGCTAACAGGAAAGTGTCTGACACGTATGCTAGGGACACTTCTCAGTGTGGGGGCACGACAGCCTAGTTTTTGGAAATATTTCTGTCACACTTTATCTCTGAAATTACTTTTTTGGTGTGTGATGGCATTTGATCCCTGACATATATCAACCACAGACACAATGGGCCACATTTACCAGCCCAAGTTGCAACAGAACCACCAGAGCAACATGTTTGGTGAGTTTGTATCAGAAACATATGTCACCTCAGGGGGAGCATCACAGTGGTCCTATAGGAATGGAATACCTTATTTATCCATATTTTACTGTTTCCTATGAGTGCTGCCATCTACACCACACATAGACAAAGGACATCACCATTGATGATTCTGTATGGGCAGGAAGCTGTCCCTTCATGCACATGTACACTCGTTCTTGGCAACCATGTACACTTGCAACATGACACAAGTGTCCTGCACTGGTACTCATCGTCAAATTGTGGGTTAACACAGGGAACAAGTACAGGAATGTGCCATATTTCATATTTACAACACACTGCTGCACTTTTCAGGGACGTTGTTTGGCACAGCAAAACGACTTGCAGCCCTGCCTTATATCCTATCCTAGTAAAGGAAGCCCTCTGGGCAGCAGACATCAACTTGCAAATGCGATACAGGAATGACTCACACATGTTGTATACTTACCAACTGTTCCACCGACCTCTATCCCGAGGTAATCCAGGAGGTCAAGTTTCTGTGAGATAATGCCTGCCCATCGATGCTTGAGATGGTGGGTTGTTTGCTCCACCTTGGAGATCCGCTGCATATAGAAGCGGACCTACCCCCACCGCAGCTTCCTTGCCTCCATGCCTCCATCCTGTGCCCCAGGATCACTTGCCCATGGCCACCATATTTGGCAGGTTGTGGGTGACCAGCCAGATGAAGCCCCTCAACTCCTCCGCAGTCATGCCATGGGCCCTTCCCTTCCCCTACTTGTCCCAACCCAAACCCATGATTAACAAAATACAAAAAGAAAACCCCAAACTACTCCCACATACCCCAACAGACTACTCTACCCCAAAGACAAATACAAGACAATACGCAATGAAATACAACTCTATATACGAATAGACACAACAAAGTAGACATCAGGGACACAACAGAAAGAGCAGACTACACACAAGACTCCAGTAACAGCACTCCTCGAAAACTCCAGCACCACACAATCTCTCACAAGCACAGCCACAAAGACAATGAGAGTAAGAGAAAGTGAAAACAGCCTCATAGTTCCTAGTTTGCAACATGGCATATCCATTGCATCACTTCCTGTGCTGATGCAGCATGTCTTTAGCCAATGCATCATTTTTTTTGATTCTACACTCCAATGCATTGATTTTTAGGACACATGATGAAGCACCATGAGAAAGTCCTGATGCGTTGCGTGGGAGGCATCAATTTGTGGCATATGCAATGGCTGAAAAAACACGCTTTGGGACAATGCATCAATTCTTTTGATGCAATGGATAAAATATGTGTATCTGTGTATGGTGTCATGTGGGATTAATTTTTATAGTCATGTGGATTGCTGTGTTGCCTGTGAATAGTTGTGTAATACACTCTCCTCTCTTTCCGTGTGTCCAATGTAAGTTTGTAAGGGTACTTATGTAAAAGTACATGCATTACAAGGATCAGAACATGCATAGGGCACATTAATTCTGTTTTGTTGACACTACACCTTTGTAGGGTGGCCCCATGTGCCAACTATGTGTTGCACCTGATTATATTGCTTAGTTTACCCCCAGGGATGCCATGGGCTTGCCCTGGAGTGTGGGCTGCATACCCACATCTCGGATAGCGCAGACGTCTGCCAATATGTGCTGTCTCCCACAGTGCAGACAGCAGGATGTCAGGAAATGGGGAGGGGGGGTACAGTCTCCACCGCAGGCAAGTGTTGCCATAGCTAGTACACACATATGAAGGGATATGTGAATGGTGCATTTTGGTCATGTCCCCCCATCTAGGGGCCTACCAGCAGGTGACACATTGCCAGTTTGCCTCCGGAGATTGTGTCTGCACCTGCCACCATGTTGTATATATGGCAGACAGTCAAAACGTCCCTGCCCTATTGTCTACAAGGGACTTACAGGTAGTTTGATTCCCCCTTGCCCTATTATCTACTAGAGACCTACAGGAATTTGTCATAGGCAGTTGTACTTGTACCACTTTATCATATGCCTCTTATTCAGAGTAGGAGCCCTAGGCCTGGTTAGCAGACCCAGGGTACAGCCAGGGTCAGTCACCAACATTTTCAGTGAGTCAAATTTGGTTGTATATGCAAACAGGATGACTTTTGCATACTGTGACTGGGCAGGTAATTTGGCTACACATTGGTTGCAATGATATCTGTTATCTTACATAGATACACTATTTTTTTGTAATCACACTCTTCTGACAATGTGTGAGTCATTCATACATGTACTACATGCATGACTAGTATATGGTACATTATCAATGTTGCTGCTATTGATATTACATCTGGTACTTGCGTCCCATCTTCACCATACTCATCTTCCCATTCTTCCTGCTCCTCATTGTCATTAGGCCATTGAAGATTATGTCCTGCAGATGTGTTCTGCAATTTGCAGCACACAAGTATTGGTTTAGTTGCTCTTGGTGGTAAGTAGGCTAATTGGCCCCCAAACATATCCTGACTCACAAAGTAATACTTGTGTACTCTGAAAGTCCCCTCCACAATGTAGCATGTTCTGTTCGGGACATGATTATGACTCTGCTGATCCTACGTATCTTACATGCCTGTGAGGAGTACTCACCCACAGCTGCAGTCTATTTCCTTTTTCAGCTTCACCATGAGTAGGGGTGGATTGGGGAATTGAAATTACAGCTAATGGTCCCACATACATTTAAATGTCATTTTGTGTCCTGACGTACTCAGACATATTTGCAACAGTATGTGATGTGCTATGCCATTGATTGGCATCCACGCAAAATGATCACAGATTTATCAGACACTGTGCTACACCTACAGGTGTACTGTCCTCTGTGATACACACACTATTTGTCATACATCTGAGTGCAAAAGATGTGGATGTTGTGAGTTTTCACCAGAGTCTTGAATCTTCCACCCATTGAGTTGACACATATCTCACACTGATACACTGATGCAATTTATGACTACTATTGACATACCTTGGCATACAGTTTTCCCCTAATGCATCACATAGTGATTCCTATCTATCCATTTTCCTTTTGTACCAACAATTCATTGTCGGATATGAGTGTTTTCAGTTCAATATGTTTGTTCAACCGGCAGCGCCTACATTACAGACTACACTTTTCAGAGATCAGTGCATTGTGTCTGTTACTCTGAGGATGATGACAGTGTTCACATTTGATTTACAATTGTTGTGGCCTACTTATGGTTTCCTGGATGTTGGTGTGTTATTTTTTATGTGGGACTGTGAAAACACTCCAAGACATATGTTAGATTGACTCAATTATTTACATGTTTGGCAGTCATGCCTTCAGTCACATGTGCTTAAATAAAGAAGTTCTGCACGAAGTGTTCATGTCACCGTGCACCTGCAGCAGTGTTCTGGAGGTCAGGTTGATGTGGTGGCTCCTTCTTCTCCTCTTTCATTGGTGCCTCCAGTTCTTCATCCCAGGGGACATTTGTCCTCACACAAATATTGTGCAGTATTGCACAGGCCAATATTATCTTGCAGTCTGTGGGGGGTGAGGAGGAGGGGAATGCAAGACTTTCCCACCTGAAATGTCCGGGCAGCGTAACCAGCCCTTGAGCAGACCAAAGGTCCTCTCAATGATGTTTCTCGTACAACTGTGCACCTGGTTGTAAGCCTTTTCTGCCTCAACTTGTGGGTTTCCAAACTGTGTCATGATCCACTGTTGGATGCCATATCCTTGGTCAGCTGAAATATAAAAGAAAATAATCAATGTCATTGTTGTGAGTTACTGTATTTCCATACATCCTGCCTATGTGTGTTATGTGTATTATCCCAGTTATGGCAACATGATATGCTGATCATACCATTGTACTGCACTTTCCAGGGGCCTGTTCACTCACTGTATGGTATGTCAAAAACAATGCATGGGCAGATACATAATACAATTCAACTTCCTGACTGTCATATTTCTGCAGCAGATTTAGATGGTGGCTGATTCCCATAACTCAAGTCCACTCAATGTTTTGTGATCACTCTACATGTGTGGTGTGACAGTATGTGGACGTGAATCTTTTTTGTAGGTCCGACCTAGGTTGTTGTTGACATGCCAGGCATGGCTGACACAAACACATGTATAGGTCTATGCTCATCCCCAGATGTTGGTGTTGCCATAAATTACATTTGTCCATGTCTTTGATTGCTTTACATTATCCATGACATTTGACATGATGACATCAACACAGTATGCACTCACACATCCCAACTGAGTGACATGATGTGACAACTGCCATTTACCTATCCATGTTCCATGTCATGTTGAGGGAACATTGTGTACATATGTGACGGCATTGTGCCCAATTTGTGCACATGACACATGAATCCTGCCAATTCGTTGGTGGTCATATGCAGTCTAGCTACACAACTTCCTGCACTGTTCTACATCTCTAAGAAGGGGATCTGCTCCACAATACTTGAGGCCTCCTGCAGATGTGGGGTCCATACAACTTAAATTATGCTTAAGTTGGCTAGTAAGTACACATTCACACTAGCATCAGGGCTTGTAGGTGTTCTTCTTTGCTTTCAGGATAGAATTTGTGTATATGCGAACACCTTCCAGCCACGACTGCTTCTTCAGAAGCATGGTAAGTGATGTATGTGTGTAGCATTGTACTTCACATATGTGAGGTGGGAGTTATTTTAAATGCCATTGTACATTTGTACAGTTACATGTCACCTGCCCATGGACTGTGGTTTGTTATCTAGTCCCTAGGGCCTCTTTTACAGGGCGCATGGGACAGGATAGCACAGGAAGTGCATTGTTGTGCTGCCATGCATCACCGGGAAAGAGCATAAAGGCACCATCTCTACAAGATATGGCACCTTTCTGTCCTCTCCCCCTGCAATGACACACAAATTGCTGCCTAGTGCCAACACTGGGAGCCTTGCACTATGGTGCATGGGGGCCTGCATTGTGGGGATGATTGTTTTGTGCAGGAAAAGGCACCTTCCTGCCCCAAAAACAATCATAAGAGGTGTTTCCCTTTCTATGTGTGCTGTAGAATGTAGAACGCATAGTAAGAGCATGATACAGGGAGGAATAATGATATTTCTCCCTGTGGCCTCACTCTTGTGCCACCCCTGAGGTGGCATAAGGTTCTGCTGCATCCCCAGCCTTGTAAATCAAGGAATGCATAAGATACCTTCAGCTACCATGGGTGTTGCATGGGTGCATCCAAAGAAACACCCAGTTCACATAGTATTATGAGTGAAAGGTATCCATATTTACAAGGCCATGCAAAGCCACAAAAGGTGGCTTTGCATGGCCTACCCCTTTCACATAGTGTTATGAGTGAAAGGTATCCATATTTACAAGGCCATGCAAAGCCACAAAAGGTGGCTTTGCATGGCCTTGTAAATATGGACTGGCAAACTGTGCCACCGGAGTATGAGTAAAATGTTGCACCAGGGACGCATTGTGCCATTTGGGCCTTGTACATGAGGCCCCTAGTCTCTGCTGTGTGAGCCATGACACAGCTTATGGCCCATGTGTGTTGCATGTACCCATCCCCTCAGTGTACATGATACACCCTAATGGCTGGTCTGACCAGGTTTTAAAATGTTGATGCTAATCAGGCTTAGCACAACTTTTCCTTAGCATGGGTAATTTTTCAGAAACCTTGTAAATACAGCTGCGTTGAATCCGCATCATTTTTTTAAGCGGAAAGCCTACCTTGCATATCACTGTTGGTATCTGACACCACCAAAATTGACGCTATTAAATAATGACACTGGGGTGGAAAAAGTAACGCTAGAGGACTCTAGCATCACTTTGTAAATATGGAGTTGTTTTAGCGCAGCATCAGAAAAAATTATGTTGCGGCGGTGCAAAGTCTTTGTAAATAAGCCCCATAGTGTGGGTAAACTTTGCCAACAGTGCCTACATTTTTCCACATTAGCAGCTGTCAAAGAACATCTTAGTCTCCTTTTAGAAGTTTTCGACTTACAAGATTTCTTGTTAGATCCTAGAAAGCCACACTCAAAATGTTTTTATATGCCATATACAGTGAACTTTGGAAGATTTCACAAATGGAAGCTGCTGCACTTTTTAAGCAGGTTGATAAAGAAAACGTGGAAAATGATTTAGCTGTTGTTGATAGTGGTATGACCACATTGTCCAGCCGCATTTACATGCTTAATAACATTGTGTCATAAGCAATAGACATCATTCAGAATGAAATATAATTTCTACATCATGGACAGAGTCAGCATTGTGCATTGTGAAGCTGGGCTGGACATTGCAGGTTCTAAGAAGCGGCTGCGTGCCCTGGCAGCATTCCGCCTTCAATTTAACAAGACAACAGCAGATAACTGGCTAAGAAAGAAGCGGATTACATTATGCTTAACATTGAGAAATTGGAAAAGTTGCCTTCTACTGTAGCTGAAATTCCATCAGCACTATGGCTAATACACAGGGTGATAAATCTACCCATATCCACATTCAAGTTAAGCTAGTGTTTGAAACATTTTGCAGTTGACAGGTTTGAGCAGTTAAGGGACAGTTACATCCACAAGGTGTGGGAGTTACCTCTCAATTACTAATGTCTAAACGGCGAAACAAATGTCTTTCTTAGCGAAACTGAATGTGAGACTGCTGTTACCCGTCCTATGATTTGTAAGCAGGTGTCCTTGCCCGGCACTTGCCATGCGGCCATAGCGAACATGGTATCTGAAGGCTACTCCCATCTCTTTGATTTACCCTGCATTTCAGATACTTTCCAATGAAAGTTATGTGATGCTGAATAGTGAAGGATGTTGTGGAATGAAGCCTGAAATTGCCTATGTGATTTTGGTTTCTAAAATTGTAACTTGCTGTGGCCATGTGCTATATCCTCCCACACGAGAGATAAAAGTAGCATAAATGTGGCCGCACATTGCTACTTCAAATGTAAATTTTGACAAGCTGAGCAGACTAAAGGTACTTTTGTTCCAAAAACTTGACTCTGACATCAGCCAGAGAGACCTATGACCTCCAATTAACAAGGCTATCAGCAGAACTACAGTCCTTATTAAACGCTACCTTCCCAACATATTTTGGAGAGTTGCTGAGTAGGATAATCAATGCATCTAATACTGCAGGAACTGTGCACTTTGTTTGGGTTATCGGGTCTGGATTTGTGAGCATCTTCCAGACTGTATTTGAAGTAATACCTTCAGCCATCCATTCACTCTTCTTGAGTGTCTTTGGTGGATTTCCAATAACTTTGGTATTGATTTGCAGCATTCTGCTGTTGCTATTTTTGAAACGCAATGACTGTCCCATTTCAGCGACCCAGAGTACTGGAGCTCCCACCAGCCCATCTGTGTCATGATCACATGATGCAGTACTTTGAAGTTTCACTGATGGAGGAGCTTGACCTTGATTGGTCATTGACATTCTGTCATTGACCAATTGTGTGAGTTGTGTGCAGTTGATTTTCCACTGCTTGTGTTGCTTCTTCGAGCGTGCACCAAAGGTGTGTCTTGCCGTACAGCCTGTGCCTTCTGTGGACATGGATATGTTAATGTTCTCAATGAGTGTGCATTCACAGACATGCCCATTGAGACTTCAGTTGATATGTGAGGCATCTTATGAGCCACCACTTGTGGATTTTCTGGCTCCTTATACATCTGCCCCTGCAAGTAATGTTGCCCCCTCAACCAGTCCTATGGTTGAGGCACCTGCACATATATGCTATGTGGATCCTTCAGTTAACTCACTGGTCAAATTTTCACCTGCTGAAGTGGAATCCGTCTTGGCTTACATCTCCATTGAAGACATTGATATTTCCTGTGGAGCCATAATTATTGTTCTTCATTGCCATTTTTGTTTAAATTACTGAATTTTCCCTTACATTGGCCTGCCTTGTTTGTGATCTTCAACATATTTATCACTATTATGTATATTTTAATATGCTTTTAGTGTTTTAAGTTTTGGAGCATTTTAGTTTTAGAATTTGCACTCTTCTCCTGACAATATGGAGTGTGTTGTTGGTGCATTTTATACTTTGGTTGGGTACACATATTTTAGCTTAGCTTAGGCCTGCAGCCTATGACATTTCAGCTACATATGTGCTGTGATTTCATTTATTCAGTTCAATTCGTTTTTAGCTAGCCTGCTTTTCAGCAGGGATGTTTTATTTTTCTAATCAGCTGTGATTCTGCAAATGCGCTGTTATTATTTCTGTGCACGACATTTGATTATATACCTCTGTCCAAGGCTCACAAGAACAGTACATGATAATCCAGCTAGCATTGTTGCCACAAGAGTATGCAAAGGTTGTACGACAGAACCCTGCATGCTGGAACAACGAATGCCTTAACAACATGGTCAGAACCACCACTGCATCATTTCCGTGCATGCCTTTACCACGCATGCCTTTACAATGAATTTCATTGTGAAAGCATGCATAGTAAAGGCATATGTGGAAACGGCATTTGAAATGGCATGTGTGGTTCTGTAATACAACCCCCCCTATGGCCCAAAACTACCCCCTTCCCTATTAGCCAGACCACCCCAACCCCCAACCTGGCCTAAGACCTAAAAAATAAAACTGCACCAACCACCCACCCCCTGAATGCTAAAAAAATTACCTCGACCCCCACCTCTCCCATAAAATGAAACTACCCCAACACCCCGCACCCACCTTGAGCCCTAAAAAAAAACTATCTCGACCCCCACCCCTCGCATAAAAACTAAACTATCCAAACCCCCACCCACCCTGAGCCCTAAAAAAAAAACTACCCCAACCCCCCACCCTTACCCCTAAAAACTAAATTACTCCAACACCCCCACCCACCCTGAGCCCTAAAACCTTCCCCATAAGAAAATTACCCTGACTCCCACCCATCCTAATCCCTAAAAACAAATCACAACCCCCACCCCTTAAAACTAAATTACCCTGACCTCCCATCCACCCTGAGCCCTAAAGAAAACTACCACGACCCCCCCACCCCTGCCCCTAAAAGCTAAACTACGCGGACACCTTCCACCCACCCTAAGCCCTAAATCCACCCCACCACTAAAAACTACCCACCAACCCTGCCCCAACCCCACTTACCTCAGCAGGTCCTCTGTTGATACTTCCTCCTCTTTTCTCCTCCCGCCCTTCCTTAAACCTTCCCCACTCCTTTAAAAATAAAGTACCCCAGCCTAAGCCCTAAATAAAAAAAATACTCAAACCCCCCACTCCTGCCCCTAAAGAAAAACCCCCAAACCCCCACCCTAAGTCCTTAAAAATATACCCTAACCCCCCACCCCTCCCCTTACAAGAATACATTGTGATGGTAGTGGACCTTGTACCTTGTTGCTGGTGTTTATGAAAACCTTGCAAACTGTTCTTTAATCATCTTTGGAACTGACGAAGGCCTGAGCTGACAAGTATTCCTTGGAGGCCTTTTGTGTTTTTGATATAACTCTACTACTAATTACTTTTTCAGAGCTATCTTTTATTGAAGTCATAGTGTATATGATCCTCGTGGTCCAGTATTGGTTGAAGACCAGGATTTCCCTCAAGTGGGGAGGGCAGGGTAAATGCATAATTAAATGTAGCACAATTAATGTGGTTCAAGGGCCAGAGGGAGGGATTAGCAAGATATTAAAGGCCCATCAGTTTTCTAGGAATGTGGTCTATATCTGGGTAAGCACCTGTAATAGGTCATTGGGGAAGCTACCTTTTCATAAGTGACTACCTGGAACATCTCTATCACCCATTCCTCTGCAGTGGGTTTGGCTACCTTCAGCTAGTGTTATATGATGCATAGTTCAGCTGCAGCCAATGTGATCACTATATATCAGTATCCATGTGGTAAGAGGATAGTCACACTTGCTATATTGTACAGGATAGTGAGCTGAAGTGGGTAAAGGCAAGTTGGGGGCTCTAGACAGCTGTCCACACACCCCTCACCATTACTGTTGAGGTTTAGGACAGTACCAAAGTATGTGCATCAGACTGCAGTCTGTGTCTGTAGTACTACTCTCCTGAGCTTCAAAGGGAATCAGTACCAGTTGTGTAGCACTTTAAAATACAAATCTTTTACCCTTGTGTCCTTGAAAAATCAATCATGAGTTGTGAGCTAGATTGTGAGCTGGATAGACCACTCCACTGAAGGACCTCCATTTTCAAGATATTTCCTAATTGGTGAGATAGGTGGAGATACAGGTTCAGGGCATAGGCAACATTTCATACTATCTGACAGCTGCTGCTAATGCCAGGCATAGCCCCATCCAGGCCAAATTCCCTTATGAGAGCTTGTAAAGTCTTGAATCTACCCTCCAGAAATAACTGGTCTGATCATAAGATCCCTCTTTGGCTCCAGTTCCCCCAGTGAACCTGAAAACCACCTATATATATAATAGATTTTGCCATCTTGTAGTGCTGGAGGGAAGTTTTGGATGGAAACATATGAGCTTAATGCTACTATACTACCATGACACTAGATACTAGCTTTGACAAGGACTGTGGAAGTGTTTAGAGTGTGCATAATATGGCCAAGGTATGTCTTCCCTGTAGAGCATTGCATTCTTTGGTTACCCATGTGGGAAATGGTTCAGCTCTAATAAGGAAAGCGGGATAGCAGCTGTGAAAGGTGATGAGACAAATAACATCTACAAATATGTCATAGATGCAGACCACTGATGTGGTCTGTTCATATAATTTCACTGTTTCTAAACTTATCTGGGTCCCACCTTGTATGTTACTTGATATCGGCATCTACCTCTGTTAACTGACTTTTGTGGATGAAGAGAGATAACATCCTGAATAGAAATGTACTGTGGTGCCAATGTCATCTTAAATACTTGGGCCCTAACCCACAGAGCAATTATCAAATGTGACCATTGGGCAAAGTCGTTTTGTTTGCCTTCTAAATCCTCATTTATCAAGACAACCAAATATTTTAATTCCTTGTGAATTCAGGGCACAGAACAGCTACAAAGACTGGCAATGGTCGCGTTACATTTACTCCAAATGATCTTATACTCATAAAACTGGGAAAAGGAATGGATCAGAGGCATCACAGCCAGCAATTATGTTTTTGTGTTAGTGATGGTCATTAGTTTATCATCAGCATACTACAACAACGTAATATGTCTAGTACCCTTATTCTTATCCTGTGTATCTAGGGAGGATCTCATGGGTGTAAAGGGGAGGTGGGGGTGCTCAAGAGTAGACAAATAGGCAGGACCTGTAACTCGGGCTCCATGGCATCCTGGGTCCTTGTTGGGTGTTGAAAGGTGAGTGGTTTCGGGACCAAGTACTGTTTCCGCAATGCTTTGGAAGGCGTTGGTACCGCCCCGGAAAAGGTGGTGGATAGGCCTCTTGTAATACAGTGGGTGGAACCTTGTCTTCCGCCTGCCTGTTGGCGGTTACCGCCGCAGTGTTTGTTTCAACCGCCGTGGCGGTCGGAGTGTTAAAGTGGCTGTCAATGTTGGCAGTTTCTGCCATGGTCGTGATCTCATTTTTTTTTACCGCTGGCCTGTTGGCGGTATTACTGCTGCTTTAACACCGACCGCCAGGGTTGTAATGAGGGCCTATATGTCCAATCCAGGGCTACATCACATTCATGGCCTTCACTTTCACAGATTTCATTACATGATAACACAAAATTATCTCAATATTTTATTGTTAAATATCAAATACCTCATAAAACAGACAATACCTAAAACAGCCTATAGGCTGTAGCATTTCTTTTGCCACCCATAGGGAGCTCAGACAATTCTTACACAGGACTGCCACTGCAGCCTGAGTGAAATAACGTCCACGGTATTTCACAGCCATTTTCCACTGCACTTAAGTAACTTATAAGTCACCTATATGTCTAACCCTCACCTAGTGAAGGTTAGGTGCGACGTTACTGAGTGTGAGGGCACCCTGGCACTAGCCAAGTTGTGCCCACATTGCTCAGGGCAATTTCCCCGGACTTTGTGAGTGCAGGGACGCCATTACACGTGTGCACTACATATAGGTCAATACCTATATGTAGCTTCACAATGGTAACTCCAAATATGGCCATGTAACATGTCTAAGATCGTGGAATTATCCCCCCATGCCAAATCTGGTATTGGGGTGCCAATCCCATGCATCCCCGGGGCTCCAGCATGGACCCTGGGTACTGCCAAACTAGCTCTCTGGGGTTTTCACTGCAGCTTCCGCTGCTGCCAACCCTCAGACAGGTTTCTGCCCTCATGGGGTCTGGGCAGCCCAGTCCCAGGTATGCAGAACAAATAATTTCCTCTGAGAGAGAGTATTACACCCTCTCCCTTTGGAAATAGGTGTTAAGGGCTGGGGAGGAGTAGCCTCCCCCAGCCTCTGGAAATGCTTTGAAGGGCACAGAGGGTGCCCTCCTTGCATAAGCCAGACTAGACTGGTTCAGGGATCCCCCAGCCCCTGCTCTGGGGCGGAACTGGACAAAAGAAAGGGAAGTGACCACTCCCCTGTCGATCACCACCCCAGTGGTGGTGCCCAGAGCTCCACCATTGTGTCCCAGCCCTCTGCTATCTTAAATGCAGAGGTGTGAGGGCACAATGGAGGCCTCTGAGTGGCCAGTGCTAGCAGGTGACATCAGAGACCCCTCCTGATAGGTGCTTACCTGGTTAGGTGGCCAATACTCCTCTGAGGGCTATTTAGGGTCTCTCCTGTGGGTTTCTCTTCAGATAATGAATGGAAGAGCTCACCAGAGTTCCTCTGCATCTCTCTCTTCAACTTCTGCCAAGGATCGAGCGCTGACTGATCCAGGACGCCTGCAAAACTGCAACAAAGTAGCAAGACGACTACCAGCAACATTGTAGCACCTAATCCTGCCGGCTTTCTCAACTGTTTTGTGGTGGTGCATGTTCTGAGGGCAGCCTGCCTTCACCCTGCACTGGAAGCCAAAAACAAATCTCCCATTGGTCGATGGAATCTTCCCCCTGCAAATGCAGGCACCAAACTTCTGCTTTACCGGTCCTCTGGGTCCCCTCTCATCTTGACGAGCATGGTCCCTGGAACACAGGAGCTGGATCCAAGTGACCCCGACAGTCCAGTGGTCCTTCTGTCCAAATTTGGTGGAGGTAAGTCTTTGCCTCCCCACGCCAGACAGTAATCCTGTGTACTGCGTGAACTGCAGCTGCTACGGCTCCTGTGCAGCTTTGCAAGGAATCCTTCATGCACAGCTTAGCCCAGGTCCCCAGCACCCCGTCCTGCATTGCTCAACTCACTGAGTTGACCATGACTTCGTGGGACCCTCTTTTGTAGTGTTGAGACGACCGCTGTGCTCATATTTCTTGAACACCTGTTCAAGTACTTCTGCAGGTGCTGCCTGCTTCTGCATGGGCTCTCTGTGCTGCTGAGCGCCCCCTCTGTCTCCTCCTCCAAGGGGCAACCTCATGGTCCTTCCTGGGCCCAGGCAGTACTCATTTTCTTTAACCGCAACCTTTGCAGCTAGCAAGGCTTGTTTGTGGTCTTTCTGCATGAAAACAACTCTGCATCCTCCAGCACGCCGTGGGACATCTTCTGTGTAAAAGAAAAGTTCCTGGCATCTTCTGTTGTTGAAGAATCTTCAGCTTCTTCCAATATTGCACCTTGATCCGGGGTTTAGTGGGCCCCTGCCCCCCCGGACACTTTCGTGACTCTTGGACTTGGTCCCCTTCCTTTGCAGGTCCTCAGGTCCAGGAATCCATCTTCAGTGCTTTGCAGTCAGTTGTTGTCTTTGCAGAATCTCCTATCACGACTTTAGTGTATTTTTGGGAAAGTAGGGTAACTTTACTCCTACTTTTCAGGGTCTTGGGGTGGGGTATCTTGGACACCCTTAGTGTTTTCTTACACTCCCAGCGACCCTCTACACACTACACTAGACCTGGGTCCCTAAGTGGTTTGCATTCTACTTTCTTAGCATATGGTTTGTGTTGCCCCTAGGCCTATTGCATCCTATTGTATTCTACAGTGTTTGCACTACTTTTCTAGCTGTTTACTTACCTGATTTTGGTTTGTGTGTATATTTTGTGTATTTTACTTACCTCCTAAGGGAGTATATCCTCTGAGATATTTCTGTCACATTGTCACTAAAATAAAGTACCTTTATTCTTAGTAACTTAGAGTATTGTGATTCTTATGATATAGTGCTGTATGATATAAGTGGTATAGTAGGAGCTTTGCATGCCTCCTAGACCAGCCTAAGCTGTTCTGCAATAGCTACCTCTATCAGGCTAAACTGCTAGAACACTACTAATCTACTAATAAGGGATAACTGGACCTGGCACAAGGTGTAAGTACCATCAGATACCACTATAAGCCAGGCCAACCTCCTACAGTGGGGCGCAGTTCTTGGCTTGAATTCCAGTGAATGAGACTATCTCACTACTTGGAGGGTTTGAGGGGTTCACTCACACTTGCTGCAGTCAGTCTTAATTTCTCACTTATTCTCAGTCACTTTTACTTAATCTCACTCAGTTTCATTGATTCATGCAGTCTCACCCTTTCTCACACGGACCCACTCATTCTAAGTGATTCTGATTGACTCAATCTCACTCTGACTCACTTAGTCTCACTTAGTTTTACTCAGTTTCACTAAGTCTCATTCTGACTCACTCATTCTCACTCAGTCGCACTCATTCTCACCTAGTTTTCCTGGGTCTCCCAATGACTCACCTCGTTCTCCCAGATTCGCTCAGTCCCTCTTACTTTGATTCACACAATTTCACTGTGACACACTTATACTCAATCATTTTCACTCATTCTCACCAAGGCCCACTCATTATGACTCACACAGTGGCACTCTGACTCACCCAGTTTCACTATGTCTCACTCATTCCCACTCAGTCCCACTCATGCTCACCTAATTTCCCGGATTCTCCTCAGAACTCACTCGTCCTCCCTGATTCACTCAGTTCTATTTATTCTGATTCACTATGACTCACTCATGCTCAGTATCACTCATTCACACTGAGTCCCACTCAGTCTCACTCATTCTGACTCACTCAATCTCATTGTGACTCAGTCTTACTTATTCACAGTCAGCCTCAGTCATTTGCACTCAATCTCACTCATTCTCACTGAATTGATCAGTCATACTCATTCTGATTCACTCTGACTCACTCAGACTTACTCATTCTCACTCATTCTCACTCAAACTCACTCAGACACATTCACACTCAGTCTGACTCAGTCTCCCTCACTCTCACACTGATTCACTCTGTCCCACTCATTCTCTGACACACTAAGACTCGCTCAGACTTGACTCACTCAGTCTGACACAGTTAAATTTAGTTATACTCCCCGTCATTCTCCCTCAATCATTCTCACTTGTACTCATTCTGCATATCACTCATTGCCCTCACTTTGACTCACTCCTTCACTGACACTCTCACTTTTACTCACACATATTCACATAGACACACAGACATGCTCACATATACACACTCTCACAGACACAGACTCTCATCCATACATAGACAGTATTTCAAAGCAGATTTAACTTACCTTGCTGTCTGTGCAGGTCTCTTTTGGTGCCCTGCTGCTTCTTTCAGCTTCTGACATTTGAAACTGAAACTTCAAACCTGCGCCTTTGCAGATTTGAGTTTTCAGTCTCTGCTCATTCACCCTACCCTTTCTCAACTCTGTTATGAGTTGAGAAAAGGTGGGGTGATTGGCTGAGTGACATGTAGCCACGGGCAATGCAGGGCTTAAGCCTGCAATGGACATGGTAAACTTTATCTGTGATGCTTCAACACATCACATATTGGGAGGACCTGAGGCATGCCAGGGGTCTGAGGCCAGGCCTGGGGGTTTCACCAGCCCTGGATAATCTCTGATGGCTGGTGTAGGTGCCTTTGTGCGCCTGTTCCAGATATCAGACATTCTCCCTAGAACAGTTGTCTAGAGCTGCTGCTAGACGGCATTTTCTGTTTATACAGAATACAAAATATTATTCACTCTTGGTATAACAAATCAGGGGGGCATAGCCCCGGAGCCCTAACCGGAAAACTGCCTCTGTCTAAAGGACAGCATTATGCCGTAGAGGTACTAAACTCTGCAGAAAGGGATACATTTTCAACCGATTATGGATGATTTCACAAGTTGCAGTGTTTGGTCGTATGTTTGGCTTAGTCAATAGTCAGTGTGATAATGTAGCACATTGCTTTCAATGTCTACCCTTAATGGGGCAGGATGAAAATGCAACATAAACGGATGTCGGCGTATCCACCAGGCAAAGTCACTCTTTGAAACGGCTATCACTGGCTCAGATTGTCCAATACCATGTGCTATAATCTCCGTAAATAGGACACCCAAAAATGATGAGTGACTAAATATAGCTCCTTTGAATTTTGTGCAACTGGTGACATTTGCCACAAGGAACCCAGAATGCAGAAACAATACTGCTATGAGTATTATGACCCACACATAGAAATCCGCCACTATACAGACACATACACAAGTCTGCCAGCCCAAAGGTCAGTGATAAACTGGTGGTAGCAAAACCCACACTGCTACGCCAACAGAAACACTCCCACAGCATCATGACCCATGAATCATCGTGGTGGTCATTCAACCCAGGTAAACCATTGGCGGTACAGACCGCCGCCCTCAAATACACACACACTAACAAAACAACACCACATTGGACAGTTTGAACACATCCTGAAACACATACAAACATCACACCAACAACTCTATAAAACACCCACCCACACTACCAACAACCCTTTACAACCCAATCAATTTGACAACTGAGAGAGAGAAAAGTAAGGAGCACCCACTGAATCTGAGCCACAAAACACCATCACTCATACACCATCCACGCACCTCACAGAACACACATCAACACATCACCACACACACCCTCAAACACACCATTCACACTACACCCATGGCACCACAATGAGACCCCAGATTCTCTGAGTAGGAGCTAAGGGTCATGGTGGAGGAAATCATCCGGGTAGAGCCACAGCTATTTGGATCACAGGTGTAGCAGACGTCCATTGCAAGGAAGATGGAGCTATGGCAGAGAGTCGTGGACAGGGTCAATGCTGTGGGACAGCACCCCAGAACAAGGGATGACATCAGGAAGAGGTGAAACGACCTACGGGGGAAGGTGCGTTCCGTGGTTGCAAGACACCAGACATCTGTACAAAGGACTGGTGGTGAACCCCCTCCTCCTCCCCCACAACTAACAACATGGAAGGAGCAAGTCTTGGCGATCATGCATCCTCAGGGCCTGGCAGGAGTAGCAGTAGGACTGGATGCTGGTAAGTCAAATCTTTACTACTTTATCCGCCCCTACTTGCATGGCTTCACAAACTCCTACCCCTATGCTCAACCCATCACTCCACCACTTTACATATACCCCACCATCACAACCCACTCATCCCAATACCAAGCCCTACATGGAACACCAATGCATGGACCCCCATCACAGACCTGCACAGACACCCATCACCACAGCATGCACACTAGTGACAATCATTTAGCCAACAAAATCACAACTCACACAAGCCAAAGCTACCTTGGTAATAACAACCATAGAAGGAAACATACCCATGCAGAAGATGTCACTACCAGTAACAATAACAATGCATTTACATCCCCACAGGACCCCCACACAACGTCACCAGAGAGGAGGTGCCAGCAACATCCAGTCCCCCCAGAAGAGGCCCACAGTGATGACAGCAGCTCTGCATGCCTGGATCAGGATGACCAATCTGGCCCATCAGGGACCTCTGGACAGTTGGTGACCCAGCCACTGTCCCAAACCACCACAGAGCCTCCCTCCTCAGGAAACACCAGCACAGCACCCACCCAGCAGGCCCATTCCTCTGTCCCCAGGACACGTCAATCAGCAGTGTGTCCACCACTACAGGGACCCCAGGCAACCCCACAAACACAGGACGATCAGGGACGTGGGGTCAGTGGCAGTGGTCACACGGTTCAGGGGACAGAGGCACAGGACAACAGGGAAGCTGGGAGGACTGCTGTGCGACAGGGGGAGGACAGGCCCAGGGAACCGACTCTCCATGAGGCACTCACCAACATCCTGGGAGCATACTACCATTCCCAGGAGACCATGGGCCAGATACTGGCCAAGTTACAGGAGACCCAGTGGCTGCAGGAGGGACAGTACCTGGGGATCAGGGAGGACCTGAGAGACATCCACACCACCCTGGTCACCTTTGCAGGGGTACTGGCAGACATGGCCAACACCATGAGGGAGTCAGTGGCACACCAACAGGCCCCTTACACTAGCCACACCGAAGAACAGCCCTCCATCCCCGCCGACGCTAGTGGACATTAGGCCCCGCCACTGGAACAACAGGCCACCAGCACCCCATCCCCTGCAGAAGGAGAAACACCACGCAAAAGGTCCCTTCTATCCAGGTAGAAGTCAGAGAACATTGCCAAGACCCCCGCCAGGAAATAGGACTCACCTGATTTTCACCCTTGTGTCCCACTCTGTCACCCTGTCCACCTTGAACTGACATTGCTCCACTTCCTATGCCCCCTTGGACAATGCGCTTGTGATACCAATAGACTGGACTCTATCCTGGACATTTCTCCATCATCAACCCAGCCCATTGCAATAACCCCTACACATATTATCACAGAAATAAACACCCTTGGAACAAGTACAAGTATAGAGTCTGTCAATTGATTGAAATATGTATTAATCAAACAAGCTGTAAACATTGCAATTCAAATGTAGAGTTATATTTACATAGGTTTGACCTGTAGTGTGCAGCAGTAAACACACCAAGAGCCAGAGTGGGGCACAGATATCCGAAAATAGAGATGCCAAAGGGTACAGTAAGTGGCCATAGAAATAGGGAAATCAGGCTGCCATTTACAATGTCCAACACAAATCTGCAATGGAAGGAGAAGTTACAGTGTCTTACTTGTGTGTCACTGGAAGTACTGTTGGATTATTGTAGATCTGTTGTCCACATCCGCTTCCTCTGCCTCCTCTTTGTCACTGTCCACAGGCTCCACCGCTTCCACACAACCATCCCCAGGCTCATCCTCCTGCAGAAAAGGCACCTGACATCTCAAGGCCAGGTTGTGCAACATGCAACATGCAACGATAATCTGGCACACCTTCTTGGGTGAGTAGTACACAGATCCACCTGTCAGATGGAGGCACCGGAATCTGGCCTTCAGGGGGCCAAAGGTGTACTCAATGATCCTCCTTGTTCCCCCATGTGCCTCATGGTAACATTCCACTGCCCTTGTCCTGGCATTCCTCACTGGGGTCAGTAGCCATGAGAGGTTGGGGTAACAAGAGTCACCTGTAAATATCGAGGGATACCTGTTAGCCACACACTCGCCCTTAGGGACAACCCCACACCCATATACCTACATCAACTGGTTGGGTACCATGGGCTCACCTATTAGCCACACCCGGTGCCTCTGGAGTTGAGCCATCACATATGGGATGCTGCTATTCCTCAAGATAAAGGCATCATGTACAGAGCCAGGATACTTTGCATTGACATGGGAGATGTACTGGTCCACCAAACACACCATCTGCACATTCAGAGAGTGAAAGCTCTTTCGATTTCTGAACACCTGTTCATTTCTCCGGGGGGGGGGGGGCAAAGCCAATATGTGTACCACCAATAGCACCAATGATGTTGGGGATATGTTCCAGTGCACAGAAGTCAGCCTTCACTGTGGCCAAATCCCCCACCTTGGGGAATACAATGTAGCTGCGCATATGTTTCATCAGGGCAGACAGCACTCTGGTCAGCACGTTTGAGAACATAGGCTGTGACATCCCTGATGCTATGGCCACAGTCGCTTGGAAGGAACCACTTGCCAAGAAATGGAGCACTGACAGGACCTGCACTAGAGGGGGGATACCTATTGGGTGGCGGATAGCTGAAATCAGGTCTGGCTCGAATTGGGCACACAGCTCTTGGATTGTGGCCCTATCAATTCTATAGGTTAGGATAATGTGCCTGTCCTCCATTGTCGCCAGGTCCACCAGGGGTCTGTACACAGAGGGATGTCTCCATCTCCTATTCATCCTCAGTGGTTGAACTCTAGAGTGAAAAATGGTGAGCAGAATGTCATATTCAAACATGTACTCAGATTAATATGCAATTTTTGTTTTTCAGAAACAGTGTGTGAACTTGTAAGTCAGTTGATGTGCCTATGTCTGCTGTGACGCAGTTAGGTGCCATGGCCTGTGCCCCCCTGAAATGGCGGCTGCCTGACCTGTGAGGAGGGACAAGTGGAAATGAGGTAATTTGGCTGGCGTTGTGCACCGTTGCGGTCAGCAGTTGACGACCACCGTGCAACACTGCATTAGTTATCATTGGGGCCTACGGATTCCAGGAGCCAATGGCGATGTACGCCGGTGGTGACGGTACGCACCACTGTGGACTTAACCGCCATTTTCTATCTGTTCACTCACTTGCTACCTGACCTTCAACAGGAGAGGACCTACACTGCAAGTGCTGCTGTGTCCTGTGTCTGGAAGCGACCATGGCTCGAGTGTCTGAGGAAAGTGTCCCTGCTTCACTTCAGAGGAGTTGGAGAGACTGGTGGATAGGGTCCTATCCCAGTACCCTTTACTTTATGGTCCTCCAGACCAACAGGTGAGTACACTGTGAGCATGATGCGTGGGGCATGAATGTATGGAGTGCTGTGTGCGAAAGCCTCATGGGGGGCGCTGGCTGAGGGGTCCTGGGAAGAGTGCTGCATGTATGGTGGTCAATGTCTGTGCGTAAGTTGATGGGAGGGATATGGTGGGCCATGAGTGTAACAGGCCGGATGGTATGACCAATACCTTTTCTGCTGTATTTTTCCTGCAGGTCAGCACCAATCAGAAAAGGGGTATTTGGCATGCCATCACCAAGGAGGTGCGGTCCCTGGAGGTCTTTGACAGTCGGAGCACCCACTGCTGCAAATGGTGGGAGGACCTGCGCCGCTGGGCAAGGAAGACAGCGGAGGCCCAGCTGGGGCTGGCCACCCAACGAGGAAGGGGTGCCCGTCAAACCCTGACCCCCCTGATGTTCCACATCCTGGCGGTGGCCTAACCGGAGTTGAATGGGCGCTTGAAGGCATCACAGCAGCCACAAGGGGGTGAGTATAGATTCAGATTCTTAACTTTGCGCACGTTCAGTTATTAGCTGGGTGGGGGATGTGGGTCTGTGGGTGACCCTAGGCCAGGGTGAACATGGCAGGGTAGGTTCCATGATGGGCAAGCTCAGATGCACTCCAACCACAATAATGTTGGTAGGCATCTACTACTGGGCAGGGTCCCGTGGGTTTCAGGTGTGCAGCTAATGGCGTTAGGCCATCCATGGTCTAGCAGGGCATTTGCAACACACAAATGCATACCTGGAGGGCATTCACTCTGGTGTGGCGGCCCAATAGAGAGCATTCCAGGCTCTGGCCAACTCACTGATGGCAGCCATTGTCCCTGTCTCCAGCCTCCCCCCTCCAACTTCCTCTACCAAGTCCCAATCCCCTCAACCCCAGCCTATCCCACGAACACCTTCAAACCAGCATACACCCAAATCAACACACAGAAGTGGCTCAGGCAAACACAGGCACCACCCTTCATCTCACAGGCACTCACACAAGCACCATCCACATGCAGACACACCACCATCCACTGCCTCCACTGTGTCCCCCTCCTCCTCCTCAACCACCTCCCTCCCAGTAGCGTCTCCACTCACACCTGCATGCACTACATCCTCATCCACTACCTCCATCACCAGCACGCCTATCACTACACGCCCCTCACTGGCAGTCACCACCCCCACATCCATGCACACGTTCCCTGTGTCCTCTCCCACTGTGTCTGTGACCCCTCCTCCCAAACTACTCAAACACAAGCACACAGACACCCAACAGCCATCCAGCTCACAACAGCATCCAGCCCATGCAACTGCACCCAAACTCAGCAGACTGACACCTCCTACAACCACTCCCTCTTCCTCCACTCCCAAACCTTCACCCTCTTCCCGCCTCAGTGTCCCTAAGAAGCTTTTCCTCGCCACCATTAATCTATTCCCTACCACTCCCCCGTCCTTCACTTTGGGCCAGGATGGTCAGAACCCATCCCAGTACCTCAGCCCCTCAGTCCACGGCCACTGTGGTTTCTCCATCTACTGCTGGTGTGAGAGGCTCCAAGGAGGTACCCATCAGCACAACCAGTGTGCCAGCACCACCTGCATAGGCCAAGAAGGGTCTGGCACCTAGCAAGGGCAAGAAGGGGACACCAGCCAGCAAGGGGAAGGAGCCACCACCAGCCAGAAAGGGCAAGAAAAAAAACAACAGCTGGCAGAAGCAAGGAGGCACCACCATCTGCCAAGGGCGGAAGGGGCACACAACACCAGCAATGGCACTTCAGCCGTCTGAGGCTTCAGGTGAAGGGCTGGAGCCTACCACAACTGTGGCCAGCACAGCTACCACTACCGCGGCCAGCACCGCTACCTGCACCGCAGCCAGCACCACTACCTGCACTGTGGCCAGCACCGCTACCTGCACCCTGGCCAGCACCACCACCTGCCCCACCGCCAGCAGCACCACTGCCAGCAGCAGCAGCCCCAGTGGGCAGCCGTCCGATGCTGCAGGTGAAGGGCTGACAGCACCACCACCTGCAGCGCAACTGCCATCCACTGAGCAGCCGTCACCGCCAGTGAGCAGTGTGTAGTAGTGACTACATGGGCTGCAGTGCGTCCTGGCCCCTGCAACACCTGTCGGTGTGACACCCAGGTGAGAGACTGTGACCTTGCCCCATCCAGGATGAAGCACACTGGACACAAGGCCCCCTCCAGAACCAGTGGACGAAGGCATCCACTCACCCCCTCCTTGGCAGGATGAAGCACACTGGGCCAAAGCCCCCTTCAGAATCAGGGGACGAAGGCATCCACTCACCCCCTCCTTGGCAGGATGAAGCACACTGGGCAGAAATCCCCCTCCAGAACCAGTAGAAGAAGGCATCCACTCACCCCCTCCTTGGCAGGATGAAGCACACTGGGCACAAGGCCCCCTCCAAAACCAGTGGACGAAGGCATCCACTCACCCCCTCCTTGGCAGGATGAAGCACACTGGGCACAAAGCCCCCTCCAGAACCAGTGGAGAAGCCACCTACTTGAGAAACTGTGCCTTTGTACTCCCCAGGTCCAAGCAGTGGGCAAACCACCCACTTGAGAGACTGTGCATTTGCACTCCCCAGGACCAAGCAGTGGGCAAACCACCCAGTTGAGAGACTGTGGCTTTGCACTCCCCAGGACCAAGCAGTGGGCAAACCACCCACTTGAGAGACTGTGGCTTTGCACTCCCCAGGACCAAGCAGTGGGTATGGAGCCCCCTCCAGCCCAGTGGCATTGTAACATCTTCCGGCTGAGGTGCCCCCCCCCATTCCCTGTCCCCCTGAGGTGCCTGTGTTTTTTTGACCTGATGCCCCTGCAGTGTTCTCCCCGTATTGAGGCAGGAGACAAGTGTGGCCTTGGCCTATGTGTTATGGCCCCGTGGGCCGTGGACATTTTGGAGTGGGCATTGTCCCTCCTTTTGTATATATAGTACATACTGTTTATTGTTTAAGGACGTATTTATCTAAAACTGTACTATTACACTCATGTTAATCCATTCCTTTTGTCCTTGTGTTATTCTTGAGGGGTATGGGGTGTATATGTAATGTTGTTGCATCTGTTTGTGTGTATGGTGTGGGGTGTGTGGGTGTTGCGTGTGTGTGTCACTCTCTATTTCCTCCTCCCTCCCTTCTGTGCTAGGTGCAGTACTCACCGTGGTCGTCTTTGCCGGCGTTCGTGTTCCTTGTGTATGACAAGGTACACCAGCATTGGAAAAAAGTGCAGCTCCGGCTCCATGGCGTCGTGGTTCTTCCTTGAGTGTCGAGAGGTGAGTCGTTTCCCTTCAGTGTACTGTTTACGCCGTGCTTTTGATGGCGTTGGTTCCGCCCCGGAAAAGGTGGAGGATAGGCCTGTTGTAATGCTGTGGGCTGTACATTGTCTTCCGCCTGGCTGTTGGTGGTTACCGCCGCCGTGTTTGTTGCTACCGCAGTGGCGGTCGGTGTGTTAAAGTGGCAGTATGTGTTGGCGGTGTTACCGCCGCTTTATCACTGACCGCCAGGGTTGTAATGAGGGCCTATGTCCTTAAATTGGATCTGTATGCACATGAGATGAATGAGTATACTTTGGGACATACTTATTATTATTTCACCCAATGAGGCACAGCACAGACATTTTTTCTGCTGCTTTGCATGAAAGGGAGAGAGCAGAATTCTTCTGCATTTATAAAGATGTAGAGCATTTTAACTCTTTCCTTGCACTGGCGCAGTGCGTGTAGCCACCCTTGCCCTATAGTATAAGTGTGCCTGGTTATAGATACGATTGTTTTTGTGCTGGAAGGGATACCTTCCTGCAAAAAAACAATCCAAAGAGGCAGTTCCTCTTTCTCTGTGTGATGCAAAATCCATCATGCATAGAAAGAGGAAATAACGAGGAGGGAAAATTATTTTTTACCTCGTTGCACCATTCTCTGGGAGGCATACAGATGGGATGCAATCCCATATTTACAAACCTTTGAAAAACTGGATTGCAACAAATTCATGAGTGGATGCATGGGGGCGCCCATGCTCCACCTACGGACCATCTCCGACCCCTAACTGTAATGTAAAGCAGTGCAAGCTGCTGCATTGCTTTACATTTCTTTACAAAACCATGCAAGGCAGTGAAAATTGCCTTCTGTGTGGCTTTGTAAATCTGCATGGTTACACCTGGACATAAGGTTTATAAAGGAAAAGGAGTTGTAGCATTGATACTGGTGTGAATGAAAAGGGTTTAGGAGCAGAGCCACCGCCCCCCTTCTGTGACCTTTAATCTCTTCTCTTCCCTTCCTTACCTTCCTTTAAACCTCTCTTTCTGTCTGTGGCGCAGAATCTAAAACACACAAAAGGGGAAGAGGTAATGTTAAAAAGGGTAACTCATACCCACTAATCCTGAATCTGAGTGGATTTTAAAAATTGCCCTCACCCACTAGATAGTGGCATGCTTCATCACAGGGCATGCTACAACACTTTGGTGCAGACCAACACTCAGAGTGGAGCAAAAGTGTGTTATCTAGGGTAACTCCCTTATCTCTTCAAGAGATCAACTAGGCAGCCAAGATTAAAACTGTCTAAGAGGACATCCACCCTCATTTTATTTTCGGCCCCCTTGGCAGGGTTAAAAACTTGACCACTTGGGGTGAACTTTGGGAAATTACTGCCCTGACCCCTTCCTGCTTACATCAACATGTTTTGGGGCCTTTCTTTGACCCTAAGGGTCACTGGGCTTTCATCTGGATTATAAATCCCTTACCTTCTTTATTCAGTATCATCCCACTCTTTACCTATTCATAGGAGGCTTGTCCAGCTAAAGCTCTGGAGGAATAGTTTTCTTCTGGTACCCAAACATCCTCAGGAATACACTTTTAAGTTCCACAGAATCTCTGGGGAAGGCACATAGAGACTTCTAGGGTGTCAGTGTTCCAGGTACGGTGCATTGGATTGTCACATTTATGCCTGGCGCCAGCTAGGGGGTGCGGGTAACTCCTGCACAATCACTATTCAATGGGATAAAACTTCCTTCATACAAACCTACACACTTTTTCAGTAGTTCTTGTTTGCCTTACTGCAAATTTCCCAAAGTGCCATTTGCCAGGGCAATGTAAAGATGTCTGAAGTCTTTAGCAACACTAATATTAGGCTATGAAGCTTAGGGGTGTGTCTGAGAGGGTAGTAGGGAAATGAGCAGTATCCTCCATCATCTAACACTAAGGCCCTCAATACAACCCTGGCGGTTGGTGTTAAAGCAGCGGTAATACCACCAACAGGCCGTCGGAAAAGAAAATGGAATCACGACCATGGTGGAAACCACCAACATAGACAGCCACTTTAGCACTCCGACTGCCACGGCGGTAGAAACAAACACCGCGGCGGTAACCGCCAACAGACAGGTGGAACACAAGGTTTCGCCCACTGTATTGCAACACGCCTATTCGCCACCTTTTCCGGGGCAGTACCAACGCTATCAAAATCACGGCGGAAACAGGACTTGGAAGGGAAACCACTCACCTCTCGACACCCAACGGGAACCATGATGCATGGAGCCCGAACTGCAGGTCCTGCCCATGCTGGTCTTCCTCCTCTTGTATCAGGATCAGGAAAGATGCTGTCGACAACCACAGTGAGGACTGCACCTACAACACAGGGTAGGGGGGAGGGAAAAGAGAGTGATACACACACTCAACATGCAACGCCCCCACCCCCACCCTCACCCACAAATACATGCAGCAATATTACATATACACCCCCTCACCCCCTGCAAGAATGCAAGGACAAAAGGAAATGATTGTAACAAGTGTAATCAATAAAAATCAGATAGGGCAATTTAAAAAATCAGTATATACAAATATGTATACCAACTACACAAGTCCTGATCTTAATCAAATCATTGTCCGTGGATCAGTGTCCCAAAATGAATGGGCGAAGCCCACACAAGATACCTGACTCGAAACGGAGAGAACACTGCAGAGGCATCAGATGGAAAATAAACAGGCACCTCAGGGGGAGGGGGAAGGGGGCACCTCAGCCGGATGAACGGAGGACTCCACTGCTCCAAGAGGGTGCTCTCAAGTCTCTCCAGTGGGTGGTTTGCCCACTGCTGTATCCTGGGAAGTGCGAAGCCACAGTCTCTCAAGTCTTTTACAGTGGGTGGTTTGCCCACTGCTGTATCCTGGGGAGTGCAAAGCCACAGGCTCTCAAGTCTTTCCAGTGGGTGGTTTGCCGACTGCTATGTCCTGGGGAGTGCAAAGCCACAGTCTCTCAAGTGGATAACAGTCTCCACTGGTTCTGGACGGGGCTTGGTGCCCAGAGTGCTTCATCCTGCCAAGGACTGAGGTAGTGGATGTCATTCTCCACTGGTTCTAGAGGGGGCTTTGAGCCCAGAGTGCTACATCCTGCCAAGGACTGAGGTAGTGGAGTGAATTTCCACTGGTTCTGGAGGGGGCTTGGTGCCCAGAGTGCTTCATCCTGCCAAGGACTGAGGTAGTGGATGTGAATCTCCACTGGTTCTGGAGGGGGCTTGGTGCCCAGAGTGCTCCATCCTGCCAAGGACTGAGGTAGTGGATGTCATTCTCCAATGGTTCTGGAGGGGGCTTGCTGCCCAGAGTGCTTCACATGCAGTGTGGCAGGTCCCATTCCCTCACCTGGGTGCGTGCGTCACGAGATTGCCTGGGAACAGGTAGCATGATACGCCATGGAAGCAGAGACACACTCCACCCTGCTGCGACTTCGTCTGCCACTTGCAGGTACAAACATGCCTCATGGACGCTGGGCAGGGTCCAGGACGTCTCCTGCAGCCTCAGACGGCTGCCCACTGGGAATGATTGCCATGTCAGCTGTGGTGGCACTGAGCACGTCGGGGCTGGTGGCGGTGGTTGCGGCGGTGTCCGTGGCGGATGTGCTGGCAGTGGTCCATGTGTCTGCACCAGTTGAGGGACACAGCAGGACGTCTCCTGCAGCCTCGGATGGCTGCCCACTGGGGATGATGCTGGGAACTGTTGCTGCGGCAGCAGACGTGCAGGTGGCAGTGCTGGTGGCGGTGCAGGTGGCGGTGCATGTGGCGGTGTCCACCGCCGTACAGGTTGATGTTGTGGTTGACAGAAGGGGAGACTCTGGTCCCTCAGCCAGAGCCACCGTGCCTTGTCCTGACTTGCTCTTCGGCTTGTGTCCCTTCCCCACTTTTGATATTGCTGCTGGTATCTTGCCACTGTCCCCTTTTGGTTTGGAGGAGCCCTTGCTTGCTGGTAGGTGCGGCTTCTCCCTCTGGCATGTGGGCACCTTCTCCACATTGGCAGGTGGCGGAAAGGCCTGCTCCTTGGCCTCGCTAGGTGGCACACTGGCAGTCCTGATGGGTGCCTCCCGCGATGAGAACGGAGTTGCTGGGACCACTGTGCTTGAGGATTTGGTGGCTGAGGTGCTGGGCTGGGACCTGGACAGCCTGGCCCTAGGGGAAGGACGGTGGGGGAGGTGTAGAGAAGAGGTCAATGTTAGCCAGGAAAAGTTTCTTAGACACACTGGGATGGGAAGATGGAGGGGGTTTGGGAGTGGAGAAAGAGGTAGTGGTTGTAGGAGTTGTACGTTTGCTGAATTTGGGTGAAGGTGCATGGGCCGGAGGTTGTTGTGAAGTGGATGGCTGTTGGTTGGCTGTGTGCCTGCGTTTGTGTGGTTTGGGAGGAGGGCTCACAGACACACTGGGAGAGGACACAGGGGAGGTGTGAATGGTAGTGGGGGTGGTGAGTGCACGTGAGCTGTGTGTGGTGATGGGCGTGCTGGTGATGGAGGTAGTTGCTGAGGATGTAGTGCATGCAGGTGTGAGTGGAGACGAGATGGAGGGAGGAGGAGGACGAGAAGGAGGGGGACACAGTGGAGGCAGTGGTTGTTGCTGTGTCTGCATGGGGATGGTGCTTGTGTGAGTGCCTGTGGGATGTGTGGTGCTTATGTTTGCCATGTGCACTCTTGTGTGTTGATGAGTATGCATGCTGGTCTGATGGTGTGTTTGGGATAGGCTGAGGTACAGGGGATTGGGTCTGGGTGGAGGAAGTTGAAGGGGGGAGGCTGGACACAGGGATAATGGCTGCCATCAGTGCTGAGGCCAGAGCCTGAAAGGCTCTCTGTTGGGCCGCCTGGCCAGAATGAATGCCCTCCAGGTATGCATTTGTTTGCTGCAAATGCCTCTCAACACCCTGGATGGCATTCAAAATGGTAGATTGCCCAACAGTGAGGGATCTCAGGAGGTCAATATCCTCCTCAATGAGGGCAGCAGGACTGACTGGGGCAGAGGCTGAGGTGCTTGGGGTGAAGGAGATGCCCACCCTCCTGGGTGAGCGGGCATGGGAAACACTCTGAGAGGCTGCTGGGAGGGCGGTGCTGGTAGGGGGGTGGCGGCTGTACCTGTTGATGCGGTGGGCACAGAGGTGTCCGCCACCACAAGGGAGCTCCCATCAGAGGAGGAGTCGCTGTCGCTGGTGTATGCTCCTGTCCCCGTCATGGAGCTCCCCTCGCCCTCCGTCCCACTGGTGCCTTCAGACTCCGTTACTTCACCATCCAGGGCCATGTGGGATGCAGCTCCCTCCTGCTCCTGTGCCACTACTCCTCCACCAGATGATGCTAATGCACGCAAGAACAGGGTGACAAAACAAAAAGGGGGGAAATACAGAAGAGACACATGGTCAGTGCTTGCAAGACCACTACCGTTGGCGGACACAACACACAGGGAGCAGCCCTATGCACTAAGCCATGCACTAACAGTGCAGGGGAAATTCACATGCCCATGGGGAACGATGCCTAAGCCCAATTGCTGCAGACATGGAACCCACAGGAGCCTGACTAGGTGTAGGTGGCTATTACCAGTAGTGGGGTTGGGGTGCCACAGAGCCTGCCTAACAAGGGATCTACCCTACCAAGTTCGCCCTGGCCTAGGGGAACCCACAGCCCACTTCCCCCAGCCAGACACCTCGTGAAGCACGCAGAGTCAGCTGAATGAGAGTGTACTCACCCCCTTGTGGCTGCTGTGATGCCCTCAAGTGCCCATCCAACTCCGGATAGGCCACCGCCAGGATCCGGTACATCAGGGGGGTGATGGTGCGATAGGCACCCCTTCCACGTTGGAAGGCCATCCCCAGCTGGGCCTCCGCCATCTTCTTGCTCCAGGGGCGCAGGTCCTCCCATCTTTTCCGGCAGTGGGTGCTCCGTCAATGGTAGACCCCCAGGGTCCGCACTCCCTTGGAGATGGCACGCCAAACACCCTTCTTCTGGTGGGCGCTGACCTAGAGGAAAAGTGAAGTTATAATGGATGTTACTCTCCCGTACAGTTCTTCTCACACATTGCCTAAAAGCCTCCCACCCTGGCCCAGACATACATACACACACACTATCCTCACATGCTGGCCTGTCCTCCCCTCCCTCTTCCATCCACGACACTCCATACAATCATGTGCCATCCACCATGCTCACAGTGTACTCACTTGTTTGTAGGAGGACAGTACAGTTGCGTGTACTGGGGGAGGACCCCATCAACTAGTTTTTCCAACTCCTCCAAAGTGAAGGCAGGGGCCCTTTCCCCAGACACTTTAGGCATTGTTGCTTCCATACACAGGTCCCAGCAGCACTTGCAGTGTAGGTTCTCTCCTGTTGAAGGTCAGGTATCAAGTGAGGGAACAGATAGAAAATGACAGTCACGTCCGCGGCGGTGCATACGTTACCGCCGGCGTACATCGTCATTGGCTCCTGGGACCCATAGGGCCCAATGCTAACCAATTCTGAATTGCGCCACAGTCTTCGACCGCCTACCGCGACGGTGTACAATGCCAGCGCAGTTACCTAATTTCCCCTTGTACCACCTTACAGGTCAGGTAGCTGCCATTTCAGCGGGCCACATGGCAGGCCAAATAACTGCGTTGCACCTATTTAGGCCAGGAATACAGACAGACAAAGGCACATAAGGAAAATGTACAGCCTTGTGATACCTAAGTGCTGTATGACCCTCTGCTCACCGTTCTCCTCCATAGGGCACGTCCGCTGGGGCAGGTGATGAGGTGGCAGCATCCTCCGGTGTACAGACCCCTGGTGGACCTTTCGACAATGGAAGACAGACACATCATTATCACTTACAGACTTGATCGTGCAACAATCCAGGAACTCTGTGCCCAGTTGGAGCCTGACCAGATGTCAGCTATCCGCCATCCCACAGGAATACCCCCTCTAGTGCAGGTCCTGTCTGTAGTCCATTTCCTGGCCAGTGGGTCTTTTCAAACAACAGTATCCATGGCATCAGGGATGTCCCAGCTAATGTTCTCTACTGTGTTGTCCAGTAGTGTTGTCTGCCCTACTGAAACACATGTACAGCTACATCATTTTCCCTCAAGTGGAGGATTTGCCCACAGTGAAAGGTGACTTCTATGCTCTGGGACATATACCCATCATTGGTGCCATTGATGATACACATGTGGCATTTGTCCCCCTGCAGGAATGAACAGGTGTACAGAAACCGGAAGATCTACCATCCTATGAATGTGCAGATGGCATGTTTGGCAGACCAGTACATCTCCCATGTGAATGCCAAGTATCTTGGCTCAGTGCATGACGCTTACATTTTGAGCAATAGCAGCATCCCTTATGTGATGGGGCAACTCCAGAGGCACCGTGTGTGGCTAATAGGTGAGCCTAAATTCCCCACACAGTTTCATTTGCTTGCTGGGTATGGGAGATTCCCTAATGTTTGGCAGATGTCTAACAGTTGTCCCTTGATATTTGCAGGTGACTCTGGTTACCCCAACCTGTCATGGCTACTGACCCCAGTGAGGAATCCCAGGACAAGGGCAGAGGAACACTACAATGAGGCACATGGGCGAACTAGAAGGATAATCGAGCGCACCTTCGGCCTCCTGAAGGCCAGATTCCGGTGCCTCCATCTGACAGGTGGCTATCTATACTACTCATCGAAGAAGGTATGCCAGATCATTGTGGCATGCTGTGGACAGTGAAGAAGAGGAGGCAGAAGAAGAAGATGTAGACAACCGAAACAACATCATCATGCAATACTTCCAGTGAGACACAGGTAAGAAGATGGAACTGCTTCCCACATCTCATGCTATTGTAGGACTTAGCATAAGTCAGCTTTTTTACCTCTGTGTATGGACCCTGACTTGTCACTTTGGCTTTCTATTTCACAGATCTGGGTCCCAATTTGTGCCCTCTGCTATGTTTACTCCTGGCCTACAGCTGTGTAACATTGGTATGTGAGGAAGTACATTGACATTGCTGTATTCCAGAGATTTTGCAATTACACATTTGTGAAAGCACAGACTGACTCCAGATTTGTTGGTGATTCAAGGGTGTTTATTTCTGTGCCAATAAGTGGTGGGGGTGTGAAATGGGCTGTGGTGATGGTGGAGGAATGTCCATGGCAGAGTCCAGTCTCTTGGTCTCACAGGTGCATTGTCCAATGGGGCATAGGAAGTGAAGCTATGGCAGTTTAAGGTGAACAGGGTGACAAAGTGGGACAGAAGGGTGACATTCAGGAAGGTCCTATTTCCTGGTGGGGGTCTTGGCAATGTTCTCTGTCTTGTTCCTGGATCTCAGGGACCGTTTGCGGGGTGGTTCTTCTTCTGCAGAGGGTGGGATGCTGGTGGCCTGTTGGTCCTGTGGCGGTGTCTCCTGTTCACTAGCGCTGGCCGAGCTGGAGGGCTATTCATCGTCCAGGCTAGTGTCAGGGGCCCATTGCTGTGCCACTGTGTCCCTCATGGTGTTGACAAGGTCTGCCAGCACCCCTGCAATGGTGACCAGGGTGGTGTTAATGGACTTCATGTCCTCCCTGATCCCCAGGTAGTGTTCCTCCTGCAGCCACTGGGTCTCCTGAAACTTGGCCAGTACCGTGCCCAGTGGTCTCCTGGGAATAGTGGTAAGCTCCCATGATGTTGGAGAGTGCCTCGTGGAGTGTCGGTTCCCTGGGCCTGTCATCCCCCTGTCACACAGCAGTCTTCCCAGCTTCCTTGTTATCCTGTGCCTCTGTTCCCTGAACCGTGTGCCTACTGCCACTGACCCCAGGTCCCTGATTTTCTTGGGTTGCTGGGTTTGCCTGGGTTTCCTGTAGTGGTGGACACACCACTGATTGATGTGTCCTGGGGACAGAGGGATGGGCCCGCTGGGTGGGTGCTGTGGTGGTGTTTCCTCAGGGGGGGCGGTTCAGTGGTAGTTTGGGACTGTGTCAGGGGAACCGACTGTCCCGAGGTCCCTGGTGGGCCGGGCTGGTCATCTTGATCCAGGCGTGCAGAGCTGCTATTATCACCGTGGGCCTCTTCTGTGGGGGGACTGGATATGTCTGGCACCTCCTTTCCGGTGACTTTGGGAATGGGTCCTGTTGGGGTGTAAATACATAGTTTTAGTATCTGTGTGTGCCACCTTGTGCATTGGGTGAGGTACCCTCTACTCCTGTGTTTGCATCATTGTGTTTGCCCTTTTGTGATAGTTGGTTTGGGGTCTGTGTGGGTATCTGTACTGGACATGCTTTGGTGATGGTGGTCCATGCATAGGTGTTGCATACAGGACCTTGGTATTGAGATGTGTGGGTTGTGATAGTGGGACATATGTGAGATGATGGAGTAATGGGAGTGAGGGTAAGGGTGGGGGTATGTGATGGCATGCAGGTGGGGTGGGGGGGATAAAGTAGTTATGATATGACTTACCAGAGTCCAGTCCTCCTGCTACTCCTGCGAGGCCCTCAGGATGCAGTATTGCCAAGACTTGCTCCTCCCATGTTGTTAGTTGTGGGGGAGGAGGTGGGGGTCCACCGCCAGTCCTCTGTACAGCAATCTGGTGTCTGGATACCACGGAACGCACCTTCCCCAGTAGGTTCATTCCACCTCTTCCTGATGTCATCCCGTTTTCTTGGATGCTGTCCCACTCGCAATGGAGGTGTGCTGCACCTGTGATCCGAATAGCTGTGGCTCTACCCGAATGATTTCCTCCACCATGACCCTGAGCTCCTCCTCAGAAAACCTGGGGTGTCTTTGAGGTGTCATGATGTGGTGTGGTTTATGTGTGAGGTGCTGTCTGTTGTGATGTGTGAGGGGATGTGCTGATGTGTGTTGTTTGAGGTGCATGGATGTTGTATTAGTGATGGTGTTGTGTGTCTGTGGATGCTGGTGTTGTGTTTGGTAATCTCTCTCTCTGGCCTTCTTCAAAAAAAAATCATTGTAAGGGTTTGTGAGTAATGTGGGTGTGTGTTTTATAGTGTTGTGAGTGTGTGGGTGTGGTGTATGTATGTGTATCAGGTCTTTGTATTTTGAATTCTCCAATGTGGTTGTGTTTTGTAAGTGTGTGTATTTTGAGTGCGGCGGAGTGTACCGCCAATGGATTACCGCGGCTTAAAGACCACCGCGTTGATTCGTGGATCGTGATAGTGTGGGCGTATTCTTGTTGGCGTGACGGTGTCGGTTTTGGTATTGCCAGTTTATCACTGACCTTTGGTGTGGCAGACTTGTGTAGGTGTCTGTATTGTGGCAGATTCCGAGATGTAGGTCATAATACCTGTAGAGGAATTCCGCTGCCGCAAGGTATGTTGGCGGTCTTCAGCACTGCGGAAAGCGGGATTTACCACCAGGGTTGTAATGAGGGCCTAAATTCCAATTGGAAGCAAGCCCTGGACCCACAACAACTTCGGAGACAGAACCCTGCTAGGACAAAAGCAGGGTCCCTCAGCAGCCAGATAGGGGTTACATAAGATTTGTTATCTGGTCTTGTCCTCCCTTTCAATGATGCAAACATTTTACACATGCCTCAGACCAACCTGTCAGGCAGGATTTGACACTGTTGATGCCAACATAATGGCCCCAACCCTGAATATTCTGGTAAGTTTGGAAAGGTCATCTTGGCCCATTCAGGTTGACCTGTCAATCAAAGAAGTTTAGACCTCTTTAATTTCTGGGAGTTGTTGGAGATTTAATGAAAATTATCTTCAAAGAGCTCCATACAGGGTAAAGGTCACGTTCTAAAATATACTTTTCTTTAATACTAAATAAAAATTCATTTCAGCATTGAAGCTGATTTTTAATTACTATTCAAAATAGTAATTTAATTATTTTACTAGCAGCCCCATTTCACATACACCATTATTATTAATATTTTAATCTATTTCTGTATAGGACAACTAGTGCTACCACAGGGAAAATATCTTTGAGAACAGTGAAATCGAGCCACACTCAGCCCATTCCACAATAGGAAAGAGGTCGCATCAAGGTAAGCATCTGGGAAGAGATGGGTCAGTGGTAGGAGGAAATAAGAATGAGATAAGGGCTAATAGGTTCCAGGCATAGCTTAAAGATTCCTCCTTGCACCCAGTAGTACCAATTAGGCAGTGAAACTAATGTACCAACAACATAATGCCGGCAACTAGAGACAACTGCAAAGATGAAACAAGGCTGACTAGTTTGAAGTCTATCTGCAACTGGAGTTCACCTTTTTCTTTTCAACTCATTCCTCTTTCTCTTGTTGGCTTGGCACATGTCCAGATAGATTAGGTCATGGAGCAGTGTAACTTCAGCAAGAAAGTAGGGAACTAGCATCTGTGAAGCCATCTTTCTCTCATGTAACAAGCACACCAGATTGGGTGTCCTGTGCCTTGCCTACGAATAAAGATACCACACCAAATATTATGCACTAGAGAGGAAATATTTGACTGTAATTTGTTTGACTTCTCTAATAGGTGGTATTCTGCTTTATCAGGAAAAATATTGAATCAATTTGCAGAGGTACCTAAATATGGAGAAAAGAGTGAAAAGGAAGACAAATGTAAAATTGAGGCAAATAAATTATTTGATGAAAGCATTTTAAGAGAATTTCAGATAGCTGGCAATGACAATAACATAACAATATGACCACTACATACAGTATAAAAGCTAAATTATTTCAATTAGAGTAATTATCCAAAAAATAAGTAAACAAATGGTGGAACAAACATCTTTATGCAAAAACCATGAAGTAGCAAGAGTGCCATGTTTCCTTAGGATTAGTCTGATGCTGAGACATCAAGATACCAGTTGTGAATTACTACAGGAGTGGGGAGAATACATCTCAAAATCATCAATGAGACACTTGGAAAATCTGTTCTAACACAGTAAAAAAGCTTTGTATGACATTTCAAAAATAAATGAAATAAATATCAGATTAAATCAGTAAAGACAACCAAAAAGGAGAAATTAAAAAATTGTACGATTACATTAAAACACTAATTGGAAAACATGAAACTGAAACAAAAAAACTGAAACAACCAACATTTATTTGGGATAGGAATGGCTATGAACAAAGTAGCATCTTCACATATTGCAAGACGTTTGATAATTTGAGACAAATGGAAACAATTATCAAGTTAAACCTAGAACTATAATGTCAGGATTCAACAACATCAGAATCATATTCAAGTTGTTGGGAGGGTACCTCCAATCTTAAGAATGGATCAGAATGCAGGTTTTCTTTTATGGACAAAATGCATTTAACTATTAACACAAGCTATAAAAAAAAACAAAAGTATTAACAAGTTGGTCCGGAAGCGAAAGAGGGAGAGAAACAAGAAGACAAGGGGACAAAAAGGAAAGGGACAACATCACAAATAGAATACAGCCACACAAGGAGATCAAATAGCTGATCAGACCAAGGCAATGAAGGTGCCAGACTGACAACTAGATAAAACTGAGGAAGGTTTATTACTGGAAGGTTGAATTTCTGCCCTGACAATCACTTTGCCTATTTACAAACAAGAGTGAACATCAGAGGCACAGCTTGATCAGTAAGGTTGTTGGGGGGTGAGCTGCCCGACCGCCACATTACGACCAATAGTGTGTGGTGCTGGAAGCCCTGATCCACTTCGCTGCCCTGCATATTATGACTCCGTTCTCCGCCGACGGTTTCATGGCAACAGCACCGCCATGAAACCGCTGGCAGAGACAGGGTGCAGGGGCCCCTCTCTCCAGCCCTGTCACAAAGTTCACTGTCTGGCTTGCAGAGAGTGAACTTTACAATGGGTGCTGGTGCACACTTCACACTATAAAATTGCTGCATGCTCTATTATGAACCGGCGACAATGCTATAGGCCATTTCCGACTGTGCCAGTGGGCAGAAACGTTGACCCAGTGGGAAACTTGTAATGGGGCCGAAAAGGAGGTGGCTGCACTGGCAGCAACCTACCCGTCAGGACTTCAGCGGACAGACTTTTCCGTCTCCCGAAGTTGTAATCGTGCCCCAAATTTTAAAATACATTATACAACAGGCAGGGCGCATAAGAGGGGCTTAATGGCAGCAAAAAGGGAAAGGAATGCAAATTGGTAGGTGTACTAAGTGAGAGAAAGCACATTAGTTTGTGAAATATCCAATATTTTTGAAGTTATTCCAAAAAGAGAGAGGGAAAGAGTGTGTCACAAACAGAAAGGACTCCGTTCTGGAAGACTACAGACAATAAATGTTCTGAGAAATTCCAGACAAATCCGTTGAAACAACTAAATCAAATATGTGAAAAAAACTAGAAACATGATAGAGAATCAAGGCCCCCAAGACAATGAGGGATGGAAATACCTGGCTACAAAAATTAGGGTACTCCAAATATATTCTTTCTACCCAAAATCCACAAAAGTCAGAAATCCTTACCAGGTAGACATAATATTGCCATAAAGATTTCCTCCTTGGCAAAACATTATCAGATAATTATTATTTCTTGGCCCCAGTTGTGAAAGCTCTTAATTTCTCCATAATACATGTGACTTTCTTACACACTCAAAGGACATACCCTAGAGCGACATTTACAAATTGATAACTATGTATGTTTGATCCTTATACAACAGCCTTAAATACAACACAAAATTACAAGCTTGTCAATACTTCCTCCAAAAACCAAAAATACAGTATCATGATCAGTGGAAGATAATTCTTGAAATGGTAGAAATGCGCTTAACAAACAACATGTTTTTGTTTAATGAATGGTGAAAACTTTAGGAAGGCATGAGGAACACTTATAGCATTTTCCTTTTAACCTAACTTTGCAAACCTGATTGAGATTTTACTAATACATTAGTGGAATAGAAGTCAGCACATGCCGACTTAAAGATCTTCATTTAAAAGCCTAACAGAGAACATTAACGTGAGATGTAAAAATGTGTATGTTTGAAAGATGATGGACATTGTGCCCACCACTTGTTTGGGCATCGCGTATTGCCATGATAAATGTTCTGCGTTTGTATTTAGCATACTTATGATGACAAATTTTAATAGAAATAATATTTTATAACATGAAAAGTATATTATGAGTATCAAATGAACATGAATTAATCATTCTTATATTTATTTAAATGAATTTATTACCGTGAGTTACATGTGTTCAGAAAAATAGATGCATGTTTAAACTGTCCCTAATGTCATGCACAAATAATAATTGCAATTAAATAATTTGCTTTGCACGTTTGATATAAACCGTAAGGTGCACAATAAGATTTATATATGTTACATTTTATTAGTATGTATGTAGGCTTTCTCAGCCAGGCTACGCTTGAAGATTTATTTTGCAGCAGTAGTGAAAAATTGCTAATTCATTCTATTCCCTTTGACCTGAATTATTTCCTACGTCGCTGATGTGTTTGAGAACATCTTATCCTATCAATGTACGAGACCATGCATTTATCAACAAACGTAACCGTATTTGTCCTAGCTGTTGAACAAGACTGGAAGCACATGAGAATTCACATGAGAACTGTTAGAATCATCCTGTGATGAAAAGCAAAGTTTCGATTGATATAAAAGTTGTCATTTTCCAATGGAACTGTATAAATTAATTGAGATGACTTTGCATCTTCCCTGAAAAAATCGAGAATAATTGCAAACTTGGTGGGCGTCAATAATTGTCATTGGATATTGATTGATTTGCGCAACATGAGCCTACATGGAGAACCAATCAGAAACCTGTGGACATTTCTATTTAGGGAGAGATCTCGGTTTTGGTCAGCTTGAGTCTTCTCTTCTCCTGGCCACATGCTGCTACTCTTTTTTTCTCATCTCCTGAATGACCCTTATGTCTTTTGATGAATTCAATTCATCCTTTCTATTTGCCCCATTTACTTATGCTGTTCTGTACTAATATGTCCAATAAACTCTGAACGTTTGTTCTATCTTCAGTGTAGCTAGTGTTCTGCACTGTCCCTGATGCTGCTATCTACTGATGTTGTGAAGCTGTAAGCGCTCTGGACTGACACCTCCTTCCTGTCTGTTGTCCCATGAGGAGAGGTATAAAATCTGCAATGTTATATTTCTTGTTTCTTTTGCAGCTTAGATGATTTACACCAGTGATATTTCATAGTAAGGTGCCCTAGTTATATGTTTTCTGAATTATTTCTGTCTTCTTTTATGCTTTGTCCTCATGAGATTAGTCTGTCTTCACACATGCAACTCCAAATTCATGGTCAGGGTAGGAATGCCCAGCCCAATAATTAAATGTTACTAATTGAGTTTTAGGCTATGGTGATGTCCCCATCAAACAATCAAAAATCCATCTCAGTTGCTCAAATCATTGTGTTATTAATCTCTGTTATATTGTTAGAGTGTCTAATAGCTTTACTGCTTAAAAGGTTGAATTGTTTTACACCTTTTGGTCAGCCTATGGTTTTTTTGTATGTTTATAATTTAGTTTTGTGCACCATTTACATTACATTGGCTTTGTGGCTTTAATAAACTTTTGAAGCTTGATTCAGTTTGGAATCTTGCTTCCATGGCTAAATTGGTCATAATGTTTAAAAAAAAATCGATTTCACGTCATTGATTTGCATTTGATGTATCTGATTACCCACTCTTCTCTGAGTCCAAAGGTCCTATTGTCCTCTAGAGTGGGTGGGATGAGCTGTTGTGTGTCGCACCATCACCCAGGGCACAGTTTCTGAATCCGAAATCGGAAGATGGGGATTGAGCTGAAGCAGTTTTTAACCTATAAATGGCTTCATGGGAAAATGAAATAGCATGGGGAGAGAATAATACATACTTAATGTCTTTGTTTCTTTCTTTCATGTAAATGATTACATCCAAGAAACAAAGGGCAGGGCCGAACTGAGAACTAAAAGCAGCCCCGATAAAGTTTGGCAGACCAGCCCCCATAGGTGCATAGCGAGCGAACCTGACCACTACAATGGGGTTTGAGGGGTCCCCCACCAAGAACAGTTGGGGAAAAATGGCAAAAACAGTGCATTCTACAACACATTTTTTCATTAAATATTCGATTGTATGTGTTTTTAAAGCATAGTAAATGATGGACATACAGTGCACCAGGATATGGCAATCTTTATTGGGGTTCTTCAATGATTCTATCACCATCACACTCTTACGGTGCCTCTCATATTTTCACAGCCCCTCGCTCACTTGTATTTAGTTTGTTTTATAGTGCCTCTCTCATCAGCATAGAGTGTTGGAGCACTTTACATTACACACACACACACATACAGAGACAATGAATCATACATGTATAAATCTGTGTATAGAAAATGTTGACAGGTGTAGGATTCAGAAGTCATTCATACTGGTAGACATTTTTTCCCTTGGTCCAGGGAAGCATAATCTCAGGATTCAGAATGTAACAGTGATTGGGGCTGACATTACAAATAATAATTTATTTCAAACCCTTTTAAGCAAAATTAAGATAACCAAAGACTGGAAAATCAACATAATTTCTAACCTGTGTCATGCAGTTTGCATGCAGCTCTTTGATGGCAGTTCATAGCTCCCTATGCTAGATTATGACTGTGATTTATGAAATGCACAGTAATAAAAGGAACTGTGTGATAAAAGCAGTATGCCACTGAGCTATGAACAATAAAATACTCTTCTGCATGCTACCTTAGATAGGCAAACTGCCACTAGACAAAACCCTGATCTCTCTCCAGAAGGTGCATTTATCACAAGAGTTGTCTTGGCACTTTTATTGTTGCCTGAAAACTGACCTTTTTCACAAGGCCATAGTCAATTACCATAGCTGGTATAAAAGGAGATACCCATTTCAGTTCTGTTTTTTTGTTTGTGTACTTAATGGTCAAAAAGAAAAATATTATATTATTATAATTGTAAATGATCCAAATCATTTTGAGACACATCTTTATGTGATAAAATTCACCAGTATTATATTGTCTTAAACGTTATTTACATAATTTGAGTCCAATATCATGTCTCACGGATGTACATAATGCAACAACATCAGTTAATACTAAATTATTCTGTTTGGATTACATCCGGATGGAATGTGGTGGGGAAGTAGAAAGTAGAAACGAAGTCGCAATCACCCTTCTCCCACCAGCTTCCCACATTTCCTTGTATGCTCCATTTGTGACTGTGGCCTATCCTTGTCCCTCATTGACTTTCCTTGTGTGGCAGGTGAGAAGCCCAGTCCATGTTCTTCATGACCTTTCTCTCTGCAATCTGTGCGGTCTGATCTACTGCAGCAGTTGAGGCATTCACATTGCTATACTGCGCATTGCTATACTGCTCTTTGCTACAAAGAGTTATCATTTCACTATTGTGTAGTGAGGCCCTCGTGGACCCACATTGGTTCTCCATTTTATCTTTGTTTTATATTTTACACTTTACACGTTTTAGCTGCCATTACTTTTTGCAGTGACACTTTACACACTTAGGCTTGCACGATATTATTCTAAGAATACATTGTGCGAGCTGCTTGTTTTTGTTAGCCTTTTTCGACATGTAATCTATACATTCTGTTCAATGCTAGGAACTCAGTACAATATATCCTAGTGTTGTGTTGTCTGTTTGGAGACAGCTTCTAACATCTAGACCTATGATTGCATCAGAGCTGTGCTTCTGACACAGTGTGGTTTTGATTAAATAAATGATGCATTGACCCAGGGGTGGCGAGAGGGGCAGTTCAGCCGCGACCGTCCTGTATGAATGCTGTGTTCGGCATGCAGTGCTTTTGGCACTGATCTTCCAGTTTGCAGAAAGGATTGCCATCTGCACTGCAGGTCAGCCTTTGATTCAGTTCTCTATGTATGGGGACCAAAGCTATCCTCTTAGTACCGCCAAGGCAGAAAGTATACTCACTATGCTCTCAATATAGTGTTAGTGATAGGTAGGAATATATAGAAATCATTTGTCATGGTTGGACTGTTTATTTTTCTCATCATATCCATAATGCTGGTAACTTTGCTTCATTTCATCTGCCTTATTATCACAACTCATTCTCTCTATGCAAGACTACAATTGTTTCAATAAGTGTATTGAAATCTTATCTTGTATTTCTCTAGTGTTTTCCCTGGGCATGCATGAGTAAGACAACGAAAGGGAAAGATTACTTTTGGGATCAGAGTGTCATGTTCAGATTCCCATAATCACTTTCCACTCAGGTGAAGTTAGGGGTTTGGGTGAGGCACTGTGAGCCAGCCAGGAATTGGGCTTACAGCTTCTGACGGTGTGGACTGTCTCAGTCCCCACATTTTCAGTTCTGCCGTCTTAATACTCAGTTCTATTATTTTAGTAGGAAACATGTAACAAGTGAAGGCAGGCCCAGGTGACACTTACAAGCATATCATCTAATGGCCCAACGAGTTTGCCATTTTGGATTGGGTGGCTTACCTGATTTACTTTGGTTCATGGCCACCATTTTGGATAGGGTTACTGCCCATAATACTGCAAATGTAAAGAATTTTGGAAGTGATTATTGCTATTGGTGCAGCAAGCACTTTATTCTATAGTACAGTGCTACAAAGTGCTCACTTAGGTTGCTCAGCACTAATGAACATTGTTCGTGTTTACCAGTACTCTATTGAAGCATACCTTTGTAACATAGCTTAGCAGAGCACTTATGTGATAACTATGGAAAGTATCAGTGCATCTCTTGATTTTCTAACTATACCTGGAGTACATCCTTTGAGCTGGATACAGTGGAATGAGGCATTTGAGGCATAGTTGGATGCCAATGATGGAGAAAAATGCACTACTTATGCACAATTTAGGTCCTGAAGGGAGATCCATTTTAAAAACACTACCCTCACAGGAAGTAAAGGTGCAGTTAAACCAAGAAGGTGCATTTGGTTAATGTGGTGGATGAATATGATTCTGTCATAAATATGCTTCTGTCATTAAAGCGCTGGATAGGAGATTTTCTTTTATTGGAAAGACACACATTTTTACAAAGTAGGCAATGACAAGGAGGATAGATTGAAGACTTTGGCCCTCATTACAACCCTGGTGGTAAATCCCGCTTTCCGCCGTGCTGAAAACCACCAACATACCATTGCAGCGGCAGACTTCCGCTGCAGGTATTACGACTCACAGCTCGGAATCCACCACAATTCAGACACCCACACAAGTCTGCCACACCAAAGGTCAGTGATAAACTGGCGATACCAAAACCCACACCGTCACGCCAACAAGAATACACCCACACTATCACGACCCACGAATCAACTCAGCGGTCATTCAACCGGGGTAAACCATTGGCGGTACACACTGCTGTGCTCAAAATACACACACATTTTCACAACACATCCACATTGGACAATTCAAAATACACACACCTGATACATATACACACACCACACCCACACACCCAATCCAATATTAAGCACACACCCACATCACCCACAAACCCTTACAACCAAAAATTTGAAAGAAGGCCAGAGAGAGAGATAAGCGAACACAACACCAGCATCCACAGACACACAACACCATCACTTATACAACAATCACGCACCTCAAACAACACACACCAACACATACCCTGACACATCACAACAGACAGCACCTCAGACATCACCCACACCACATCATGGCAACTCAAAGACACCCCAGGTTTTCAGAGGAGGAGCTCAGGGTCATGGTGGAGGAAATCATCTGGGTAGAGCCACAGCTATTCGGATCACAGGTGCAGCAGACATCCATTGCTAGGAAGATGGAG